>NW_026562434.1:0-402500 GCF_027474105.1 Poeciliopsis prolifica
CAAGCTGAAGTCTTTCTCTGTCAGCACATTCAGCTCTCTGAAGGTGAATGGAAATATGAACTGGATGTTCTGGTGGGCTTTGTCTTCAGCCCAGTCCAGAGTGAACTTCTGTGTTAGGACTGTTTTCCCAATGCCAGCCACTCCCTTTGTCATCACTGTTCTGATTGGTTGATCTCTTCCAGGTGGGACTTTAAAGATGTCTTCTTGTCTGATTGTTGTTTCTGGTCTGTGTGTTTCCTGGATGCTGTTTCAATCTGTCTGACCTCATGTTCATCATTGACCTCTCCAGTCCCTCCCTCTGTGATGTAGAGCTCTGTGTAGGTCTGGTTCAGAAGGGTTGGACTTCCTGCTTTAGCAATCCCCTCAAACACAGACTGGAACTTCTTCTTCAGACCAGATTTAAGTTGATGTTGACAAACTGCAGCAACATGTTCTAAAATAACACAAGAAGTAAAATTGGGAATGATACAAAATCATATTCTGAAAAGGTTTGAATAAATGTGATTCTATCTCTACATCAGTAAATGTCTGATTCATCTATCAGATCTAATCTTTGTAGAAATCCTCGTACTGATCTGTAGACAGTCAGCCAGTTCCTCCTCCTTCATCCTCCTCAGGAAGTTCACTGTGATCTTCATCACTGCCTCTCTGCTGCTCCTCCTCTGCTCTTCATCCTCATCTTCTAACACCTCAACATCATCCGTCTGACTCTCTGAGCATTTGGGGTAATCTGGATTCAGAACCTTCTGGATCTTCTTCAGCTCATTCTTCACAAAAGTGACAATGTTGTCCTCCAGCAACTGTAACAGAACAATAGATCAGGGAAACATCAGACCTAAATTGTGAAGCAAAACACCAGATGGATGTTTCACAGACTGGCAGTCCTCTGACCTACAAAGTCCAGCAATGAGATTGCTGTGAACAGAAGCTATAGAAAATTTGTTTTACATGTACAAACCATAAATATGGAGTCCAGCTGTGTTTTATGCTGCTGGACAGATGGACCCCTGGGAACCTCTTGGCTCTGCTGGTCCACTCTGTGGAACAATTAGGAAGTCAGAAAACATTCATCCAGGAGTTTTCACAGAGGAAATCACCAAGAGTTTCACACTTCACATCACATGAACATAATACAAATGGGCTAGAAAGTAGAAAACAGTTTACAGTAACACAAGTTGATGCTGAACTTGGACTTCAAGCAGTCCATACTTTCAGCAGATCTGATGCAGTGGAAGTGAAGGCTCTGTCCACAAAGGTCTTCAGGACAGTGTGGGACATCCATCAGATACTGAAGACTAGATCTGAGAAGACGTGGATATTAAGGAGGACTGAGCACTTTGAGCTTCTTTTAATATGTAGGATGCTGTATATATACATTTGAATGATTGATTGATTGATGGACTGATGGATTGATTGATTGAAATATGTGTGTGTGTGTCCATGTGCAGTCCTCTCCTGAGTGTTACAATCACTTTTTAAAATGTATCCTGGAAATCCTTTTGAGAATAAATAATTCAGTTTCCCTCTGTCTCTTTTACCTATTTACATACTTTTATTTACGTAAATGCACTCATAGACTACATGCTAATCTAAGGTTCAAGGAAATGACATACAAAGGAAGATAGACAAATAAATAAATAAACTGGTTCAGTTTCCACATTTACAGCAGTTAGAAACATCTCACCTTTCTGATGGTGGAGATCCAGGAGATTTAAAGAGAATGATCACTTCCTTTGACCTGTCGCTCTTAAAGGACACACAGCTGGGTTCTGGTTCTGGTTCTGGTTTGAGTCTCTGATGGATCCTGACAGAAACATGATGATTAAAACTTAATCAGCAAAGAGGAGCAGCAGCAGCTTCATCACCACGTCTGTTCTGGCCTGATATAGTGAACGCTGTGTGAAAAGGGCTGTGGACAGTTAGAGATGGTGACCTCACCTCTGACCTTTGCTCTGGCTCTCATTTTCCCCACACAGAGTGGTTTTAGAGGGAGGGACTCCCTCCTCTCTGTCCTCACACTGATCCATGCTGCTGAATCCACATCAGCTCACACACACTTTCTAGCTTCACCTGCAGAGGAAACACACATCATTCATCTGCACATCAACTCTGATCATCCTTTACATCATTAGTGCTGGAAAAAGATCAGCTGCTCCTCCTCTGATTGGCTCTTCTTCTCTGCTTCATATCAGTGTCAGGTGAATGCAGTCAGACAGCAGAGAGGCAGAGGAAGCTGCCATCAGCTGCTGCACTTCTACTATCAGTCCACTAGATGGAGACATGGAGCAACATTTACATTCACTGATTCAACCTGAACAACAGGAAATATTTTAGTTAATTATTAATCTCCACAAGTGGATTATCTGCTGCATTAAATATTAACTAATAGTCTGAATCAATTGAAGACATTTCAACATGAATATTTTAAAATTCTATTTTATTTCTAAAGAAAGAACAAAGAAATTGTTGGTTCTGACTTTACATTGAAGATCAGTTTGATACCAGGAAATGCAAACATAAAGCAGTTTGTTCACAGAAGAAACTAAAGAAATATCAGCTGTTCATCATGTTTGATTCCATATGATCAATAATCTAATATTCCTGTAGGTTAACCTTCAAAGAGATTAAGCTGATTAAATTGAGCTGAGATCAGCAGTGAACATTTTCTCCAAACATCAGAGAGTAGGTAAATCAGGAATGTTCCTGATGACAAAGGTCAAGTAGGAAACAAAGCAAACTTACAGTTTGTTCAAATAATCCAAAGAGTTGATGAAGAATATATATAGACCCAATAGAACAGCAGCAGAACTGGACTGGTGCTACACCTGATCAGGTGAGTTTAAACTGAAAGTGTTATGATGAGAAATGAGCCCAGACTGGTCTGACTGCTCAGAGTTCGTGGGGAGTCAGAAGAAAGTTTACCTGTTTACGTCTGTCTTTTGGATTTGTAACAAGCTCCTGGATTTCCTTTTTTCAGATTTCAGTGCAACACAAACACTTTCAGTAAACTGATCTCAGAGCAGATTCTGGTTCAGGAACAACAGATGATTTTTGCTTTTTTCAGCATCAGGAAGATTCCAGCTGCACAGATCATGTTACATCAAAACTGCAGCAGCAGATCAGAAAATAAAGAGGGTGTACTTACTTCTGACCATGACTGTCGAAGCGTTTGATGGTAAAAAGAATTAACAACATTTTAATACATTTACCATGTCATATAGAAAAACCACATGTTCATTTTTCAAATTGATATTTAACAATGATATTCATACATTCATAAATGTCAGATTTTTAACTATTTTTTTCGAACTGATTTTTGTAAGTATTCTTTTTTCAATACTACATATTTTGTTAGCTATTTTTATGTCTAGTCATTCAGTCAGACGCTGTAAAGCTATAAAGAGCTTTTGTAATTAATTCTCCACACCTCTGAACAATATGTCAAAAATGACAAAAACAAACAATTATAAATAATATGAAGTGATTTGTTATTCAGAATATGTCTAGCTTTAGCCAGAATTGATTTTCTTCTACTTAGTTTATTCTGTAAATGTTTTATATGAGGTTTCCAATTGATTTTGTCATTTATTATTACAGAGAAACTTAGTAAAATAAACCCTTTCTAGAGTTACACCGACTATCTGAACTTGAATTTGAGTATTTTTGTAGCCGTTTCTAAAAACTGTGATGATTTTAGTCTCGTCCAAATTCAGTGATAATTTATTATTGTCAACCCATTTCTTTAATTTACTGATTTCTGAGGCGACTATGGAAAGACGTTGTGAGTTTTCACCAGACACCAGAATATTTGTGTCATCAGGAAATAACAAATTTTAATACATTAGACCATTTGTTTATGTTGTTGATATACAAATCAAGCAAAACTGGTCCAAGGACTCACCCTTGAGGTTTCCCACATACAATCTACAGACAATCAGATGCAATATTTCCCATTTTCATAAATTGTTTTCTGCTCTTTAAATAACTTTTCATCCAGTTCAAAACTACTCCCCAAATTCCATAACGTTCTAATATTTTAATTAAGATATCATGATTTATTGTGTCAAAAGCTTTCTTTTCTATAAAACATCTTCTACTCTACACACTTTCTTTCCATCCCCTTTCTGCTGGATTTATTTCAAAATAAATGCCACAAATTGCAAAAAAAAGTGAAGTTCATGCTATGTTAGGACAGGAGAAAAGATGTTTCCTGTTGGAGAAATTGTGATATTAATCAATTATTTGTTATTCTCATTGATCTTTATAATGTATCTTTAATTGATGCTTTCCTTAAAGTTAATC
Organism: Poeciliopsis prolifica; assembly: GCF_027474105.1. Classification (NCBI taxonomy): domain Eukaryota; kingdom Metazoa; phylum Chordata; class Actinopteri; order Cyprinodontiformes; family Poeciliidae; genus Poeciliopsis; species Poeciliopsis prolifica. The sequence continues at coordinate 4,303 of NW_026562434.1, forward strand.
TCATTATAGAATTAAGAATGTTTCTTGTATTGTTAATTTACTCTGATTCCTTTCTCAGAAGGCCTCACTGACAGAGAGCAGAAACAAAATCTTCCTGCAGGTTTACCTCTTGGTGAAGAGCTCTGCTTCGGTTGAGTTGCTGGCCTCCAATAAAACCATCATTGCTAAGATCACTACATATTTTATTAATCTTTGTGCCTGGAAGGACATTATCTAGTACAGAATGATTGTGTGTTAGTTAGTGAATAACATTTGACGCTGTAGCTGTTTGCCCCCTCCCTTTAGAGCTACAGTGTCCTTGTGATTAGGGATCCTAGAAACAATAAAATAGAGGAGCAGACAAAATGTGCTTCAGAGCGGTAGGAGATTGTAACTGAAGCACATCTCTGTCCGTTCTCCTCGCGAGTGAAAAAGAATCTAACTCTTTTGTCTTTTCTGTCTTTGTTAATGTATGTTTAACAGGTGTTAACCCTAACATTTTTGGTCCTTCGAGCCGGAGGTCATATACTGGAAAGATTCCGGCAGGTGTGGTGGACCCCAGTAAGACCGTGCGCACGGCAAGAGAACCTGTTAAAGGACTGGGCTCGGCCTGCCTGCTGGGATCTGAAGGTTGACGACACTCCAGGGAAAGACAAGAGAGGGTGAGTGATTCTTCTTTAAAAAGTGGCGAATGACGTTTTAGAGAGTAAGTCATTCTTCTGTGTGAGAGAAGAGTGACTTCTTCTTTGACTGAAGGTTGTTGCGCGCACAAGTGAAAACCCTGTCAATTCTAGACTCTAACAGGTAAAAGTAATGCACAAAATCCGTGGATAGGCTAACGGAGCCTGGTGCTTCAAGGCTGGAGGCCTTGTCCTGTTCTGGGGAACCAACAATTGTACTATTGTGGGCAATGATAGCAGCCCAACTAATACTAGAAATGTTCTGGGTAATAGCAGCTCAAATAACTAATACCAGCACTGTTCTGGGTAATAACAGCAACTCAAATAACAATTGTACTATTGTGGGTAGTAACAGTAGCCCAACAAAATACCTGCACTGTTTTGGGCAGTAACAGCAGCCCAATTACTAATTGTACTATTGTGAGCAGTAACAGTAGCTCAACTAGTACCTGCAGGCTAAACGGATTGCGGAGTCCGGCGAAAACAGGCGCTTAAGTTCCGTATCAGTATGTAAGAGATAAAATAAAAAATGAAAGACAAAAAAATAAAATAAAATAAACTAGAAAATAAGGGTTGGTAAACCTTACCTCGCTGGAGGTCTTGTAAAACCCTACTGGGACGAGGACTTGCAAACCTCACCTGGTTCGGGGTTTTGCAACCTCACGTGGTTTGAGATCTTACGAACCCCACCTGTTGTGGGAACGGGGCCCGACGAATACCCGTGGTTAAATGGACGGCGATAACAGGCGCTTCAAATCCGTGAAACAAAAAAAAAAGGTGTGTATGTGAGCGTGATTGGAGGTATAAATACCACTTGGTATTTTATCTCATGTAAAACAGTAGGGTTGTGAGCAGCAAACCTCTTGTGGATGCACAGGCAAGAACTCTCCACTCGAAAGAGTTGAAGTGAGAGTTACTACAACAGGTTCTTTCAATTGCTGGCCTACTGAATCAGATCTCCAGTTTCTAGGACTCCCTAGGAGTCGGCAAAACTGGTCCAATTTTTTTAAAAAAAAAAAAAATGGGGAAATGGATAAGTAAAACTAAGCCAACAGACAGTCTAAAATCAAACGACTGGAAGGTTATTAAAGATCAGGATAAAATAAAACAAACAAATTTAAATAAAAAATTGTACGAGGAAGGGTATGATGATGTACAATTTTGGTTAGAAGTAGCGCAAAAAGGAGATAGTGGGGAGAAAGAAATTACAAAAGAAAAGGAAAAGGATCTAGGAGCCTTTTTCCAGGGTGAGGAACAAATGTTCTATCAGGAGGGGAGAGGAAGAGAAGGCTTTAGGGGCAGAGGTCAGAACCTTAGAGGTTTAAAAGGGAGACGTGGGAGAGGAAACTACAGGCAAAGTTACTCAGGGTGCTGGTGTTGCGGGCAGGAAGGACATTTAGCCAGAAATTGCCCGAGAAAAAGAAAACAAAAAAAAACACAGGACAGTCAGCATGATTAAGATCAGAGAAATTGGGGAGTGAAGAGGTCCAGTTAAATCTTCAGGATTTACTTTCTATGGACAGCATAAGACCTGAAATAACTCTCCTAATAAATGGCAAACCTGTAAATTTCCTCTGTGACACGGGTGCATGTAGAACAACATGTAGAGAAAACATTCTTGGGGTAAAATATTTGTGGTGAAAATGTCAAGATCAACTACAGGAATAAAAGAAGGGGACTTCTTTGTTGTCCAGGGACAACAGGGAACTGTATTACTTTTATTCATTGGATGTGCCCAACAAACCCCCACACAACACTGCACAAACACTTCTGGCAGAGGGGCATAAAGCCATTTCTGCCCTACAGGATCAAAAGTCTCCTGATGATTTGCATGTCACACTTTGGTTCAAAACAGTTCCTGGGCCTGATAGGAACTATGAAGCGAGACTCAACAAGGTCACCCCAGCCAAGATAACTGTGACCTATCTGTACACAGACACAAAACATGTGACTGATCCACACACATTGTTGAATTCTCTTAGATCAGATGCAAAAGTATTCACGGTTGTAGACATCAGTAAATGCCTTTTTCTCAATACCAATTGAGAAAGAGAGCCAATTTTGGTTTGCTTTTACTTTTGAAGGGAAAAGATACACATACACCAGACTACTTCAAAGCTACTGTGAAAGCCCTACAATTTTCTTTCAAGTAATGAGTGCAAGTATGTAAACTTTTCAACCCCCAGGAGGGAGCCAAGTTTTGTTGTACATAGTTGATGTTTTATTGCCTCTCCAGACAGGGAAACCTGTAAGCAAAACACTTTAGCGCTTCTGTAACATTTAGCTAAAGAAGGTCATAAGGTTAACAAAATAAACTTTAACTGTGTAAACGACAAGTAAAATATTTGGGTCATAATTTGAGTGAAGGAGGACGAACCATAGCGGAGGATAGAAAAACGACAATTCTCCAAGCTCCCAAACCACAAACAAAAAAAAAACAAATGATGTCCTTTTTGGGGTTGACTAACTATTGTCGAAACTGGGTGCCTAATTATGCAGAAATTGTGACAGCTCTGAATAAATTAATGTATAAAAAAGATCTTAAAAATGTCTTCTTTGTTGTGGGCAGATGAAGCAGAAGAAGGACTTTGGAAACTAAACAGGCCCTCGTGTCAAGCGCTGCGTTAGCATTACCAGATTATCAATAAAAAAAAAAACCTTTTGTTCAGATGGTTGATTGTAAAGGTCATGTCATGACCTCGGTGCTAGTCTAACAGCATGGTGATAAAATGAGACCAATAGCATATTTTTCTTCAAAACTTGATAGTGTAGCGTGTGCCTTACCACATTGTGTGAGAGCTGTAGTTGCTGCTTCTATGGCAGTAGAAGTTAGAGCTCCTATAGTTCTTTTTCACCCATTAACATCAAAAGTAACATGCAGAATTATTAAAAGAATTATTACAAGCCGTGCACCTACCAAAACAACTAGCAATCTGTAAATGTGCGGCGCACACTGCAGGGACAGATAAGGTGTCCCTAGGGAATGCTTTCGAAGACAAAATAATAATAAAAAAAAAAAAAAAGCAGCTGAGGGAGAGATAAATGTATTACATGTGGATGAAAAAATTAAATTTATGAAAGAAACTTAAGAGACATGCAACAATTAAGTCCTCAAAATGAAAAGGATTTATGGATAAAAAATGGAGCAAAATTGGAAAAATTATATGAAACTGAACCTACTTTACCAAGAAAAAGATGTGTATAAATGGGCTGCAATATTGAGCCATGGCGTTTTCGCATGTCTCAACAGGGGGGATGGTAGGATACATCAACATTACACTACTTATGGATTTTTTCTTATTTTAAAAATTCTGTAGGACCTGTTTGATATGTGCAAAACATTACTCTTAGGGCAATCTAAGATCACTTAGAGGAAAGTTTCCTACTCTGCAATATCCATTTCAAGTAATGCACATGGACTTCATAGAATTGAATAAAAGTGAAGTATTGTTTAGAAATAATTGATGCTTTTCTAAATGGTTTGAACATTTCACTAAAAACCCAGATGCAGCGGAAAAGCCAACTTGGATACATTTAACACTCTGCAAAAACGAATTTAATTTCAAAAGTAATTGGGAAGCAAGCTCAAGATGCTCACCGACCTACAGGGCAAAGTCCAGGTTACAAAGGGGTTAAACCAAATAGTTTTTCCGTCTCAAAACTGGTGAAGATTGTCCACAACCCTGTAGTGTCTTTAGGAGCAGAACGGACTTGCACATTAATGAAAATAACAAGTGAATATATCTTTGTTTTTATTTTGTGTTTTCATCTGGGAACAATTCACGTCACGAATAAAAATGTTTTCTTGTAACACTGTTTACAGAATGAGGATGAGTATTCAGGTATGTTTTCCACCTAGTTCTATTATCTTTTTTTTTTTTTAGTCTGCTGGGCAAGCATGACGTCAGCAAAATACAGAGATTAAACTTGATGTATGACAAATGATGTTTTAACACTGGACTGTTCTCTCTGTGAACAATGAATTTAACCCTGTCTTTCGTGCAGATGTCTGGTGGTGGTGCAGTGGTGACAAAATTTTTAATAGATTACCTAGGAAGGTAACAGGGATGTCTGCATTAATTTCTTTATTATTGCCTGTTTCTGTTTATCCTATGACTGCTGATCATTTAATTCATGCTTTAACTGATGTTGTGCCTCAGCAGTGACGTCAGTTGCAGAAGCGAGACCTGACCTGGAGGAACAATGATCCTACATACATCGATGCCATTGGTGTTCCCGTGGTGTACCAGATGAGTATAAATTGGCCGACCAAATTGCAGCAGGATTTGAGTCCACAATTTGTTGGTGGTGTACATTAAACAAAAACGTTGACAGAATCAACTACATCCATTACAATGTACAAAAACTGGGCAACTGGACACAGGCAGGCTTCGAGGCGGTGCATGAGCAGCTGGCCGCTACATCACTGATGGCTTTCCAGAACCGTATTGCACTTGACATGGTGCTGGCTGAACGAGGGGGAGTGTGTGCAATCTTTGGTTAAAGATGCTGCACTTTTCTACCCAACAACACAGCGGCTGATGGCAGCCTGACGAAGGCCATTGAGGGGTTCCGTACCCTTAATGGTAAGATGAAGGAGTTCTCTGGAGTGAATACTTCCAGGTGGGACGACTGGATGAATGTTTTTGGAAAGAACCGAACCCTTGTGTCCTCTGCTTTAGTGTCGATGGCAGTCTTTGCTGCCATTCTAACCTTGTGTGGATGCTGTTGTATTCCTTGCCTGCGTTCTTTGTTTAATAGTCTCATCACTACAGCATTTAGCCCATGGGGAACCAGATGATGCCGATGTATCCCTTATTGGCGAGAGAACCTAAGTCTGACAGAGAAAGCTCTGATGAGGACTGTTTTGATGTGTTTCCTGATTCTAAGTTTTGGACTGAGTATAAACTTTGAGTGTAAACGTGTTTGGTTTCTTGAAAAAATATTAACTCCTAGTTGAAAATTGTTTGAAGTGGCTGTTTAGGAAGGATATGAGAATTAGAACAAATATTTGATAAACAGGGGGGAAATGTTGGAGAAATTGTGATATTAATCAATTATTTGTTATTCTCATTGATCTTTATAATGTATCTTTAATTGATGCTTTCCTTAAAGTTAATCTCATTATAGAATTAAGAATGTTTCTTGTATTGTTAATTTACTCTGATTCCTTTCTCAGAAGGCCTCACTGACAGAGAGCAGAAACAAAATCTTCCTGCAGGTTTACCTCTTGGTGAAGAGCTCTGCTTCGGTTGAGTTGCTGGCCTCCAATAAAACCATCATTGCTAAGATCACTACATATTTTATTAATCTTTGTGCCTGGAAGGACATTATCTAGTACAGAATGATTGTGTGTTAGTTAGTGAATAACATTTGACGCTGTAGCTGTTTGCCCCCTCCCTTTAGAGCTACAGTGTCCTTGTGATTAGGGATCCTAGAAACAATAAAATAGAGGAGCAGACAAAATGTGCTTCAGAGCGGTAGGAGATTGTAACTGAAGCACATCTCTGTCCGTTCTCCTCGCGAGTGAAAAAGAATCTAACTCTTTTGTCTTTTCTGTCTTTGTTAATGTGTTTAACAGGTGTTAACCCTAACATTTCCATTCCTGAAATTCTGATGCATAGAATCACATATCTACATCAAAACTATGTTACAGAGTAAACACAATAACATGCTTTATCTGTGGCAGCATGCATTAAAATGACACATTACTGATGTATTAAAATTAAATATGATCGGTACACTTTTTATTGTATAAGTGATAAGGTAATAAATTCCACAAGTAAATACTGAATTGTCATAAGCAATGAAAGTTTCTCTGATAGGAGGAAACTCTCTAGACTCAACTCAGCACAGAAACACTGAAGAACCAGGACTGAACCAGAACCCAAATCCAGGAAGCGGAGGTTCAGTGAATGTGGTGTTGAAGGTGTGGATGTGGATCAGTGAGTCAGAGGAGACTCTGTAGAAGGACAGAATGCCAGCAGGACAGTCCACATACACTGCTACTCTGTGAGAGACAGAGGACGAGAGAAACGAGTTGCTGTGTTATTGTAACAAACAGAATAACCATCATCATCAGAGCAGCTCAACCTCCAGGAATGATCATTCCATCCAAACCTACAATTTCTATTGTCTCTTTTCTTCCTGATTCTTCTGTAACTCACTGATATATCAACCCTTCCTCTCCACTCGACCTCCCAGTAACAGCGACCAGTCAGACCAGTTCTACACAGAAGCTGAGGAAGATCAAATCTGTCTGGATGATCAGGATATGACTGAAGCTCCTTCACACATGTCACTTTCTTGTTGTCCTCAGATAATTGGATCTCTCTGCTCACGTGTTTGTGTCGATGGTGAGTTGACAGGAATCTGATGGAGAGAACAAACACAATCCAGCTGCAGTTATTGATCATTTATTGACACTTTGACTCCTGAACGAGTGATGTGACAGTTTGAAGATGGTTGAATGTGAGCTGCTTTGTTGTCATGAATCAGATGAAAAACACACTTACATCTCCTCAGACCTGGAGTCAAGAATCGGCCTCCAGCAGGCTCCACCCTGAAAGGAGGAGGGTGGTCAGACCATCAGTCTCTTTCAGCACTTCCTCTACCAACCAGCACCACCAGGTGGCGCTGCACACATTTACAATGAGCCCAAGAAGAAGAAGCAGCATCCTGAATCCAGCAGCTGCAGTAATGGCTTGTGAAAGTAATCTTCCCTCCACTGCAGAAGTTCTGGATGAGCTGATCTTGACTTTTTTATTTGTCTCAGTAAATTTTTTGGAAACGTTGGATCTGAACCAGTTTCTGCTCTTTGAATTCATATTTAGCTCCATTAAAGACCCTACACTCTTTAATTTTCCTTGTGAGCTGTTCTTAGTCAGGATAATATTCCAGAAAACTGGGTAATAATTTCTGTCTCCACATTATTTCTCTAATAATCTAATTTCACAATCATCTGAAATCTTCCTGGACACTATAGTGTTAAATCAAGGACTGATCCATTTCCTGGATCAACATCTGTTCTTGTTTGTCTTCCATCATTCAAACATCATCAGTTTGTTTCTTCTAAGTATTATTTTACCGTTTGTTCATTTACATGTCTTCTGTTTTCATCCCATTGTATTTGCATTGGAATTATCTAAATATTGATGTGGATGAACTGATTCTAATCTAACTTTCATAATTATTATCTCGAGTTAGTTTCAGCTAATTTATTATTGTATTTATTGCTACATAATCTAGATCAGTTCCTCTGAACATAGATAATCTTTTCTAGATGTTGCTCATTTTCCTGTTCCTTTCTTCCTGTCACTGAAATATTTCTACTTATTCTAAAATCTACATTTGTTTCAGTACCAATTACATCTGTTTATGATGACATAGTTCTTCATATTTTAACTTCCTGTCCATCAGCCAATCAGCTTCTTGTATTTCCTCAGTAGATCATCAGTGGAAGCCCCGCCCAGCCCATGATGCTCCTGGTTTGTAAAGACAGATGTCAAGAGAAGTGGAGTTTTGATGACTTTACTGAGACCTTCAGGACAACTGAGGATGAAGAATCTGCATCTTCACATCCCAGCATCCCAGATGAACCTCTTCTTCTCCAGGGAATGAGGACTCAGAACTGCAGGAGGGTGTTGGACCCCCAGCATGGGAAAGGTCTGACCTCGAAGAGGGGGTGTCAAGAAAAATCCGAGATCATCCACTTCCCCATGCTGGAGATTTTAGTTAACAGTAACAACAAATAAAGTTACCTTTAAAATAAGTCACACCAATCACATCTAGATCCAACAGTAGACCCAAACTGCAATAAAATAAATCTGGTTGTTTGTGTTGTTTTGTCTCCTGCAAACTTAGCTTTCATTATACTTATTTTTTCTATCTAATCATAAGAAATCATTGTCAGAGAGAGAGCAGGTTTCCTGGAAAAAGAGAAAGAACGTTTCCAGCTTGCAGCTGTATAAAAATAGCTGAGACCAGTCCTTGTTTAAAAGCATAAAAGTTTCAAAGTATAAAATCTAAACATTTTGAGTAATTAGATAAGATTTAAAGTAAAGTACTTACATTAATATTGGTTTACTTATAACAATACTTACTTACACTTGTTGAAAAACGTACAAGTAAAACAAGTAACTGTAACTTTGGTATCAAATAAGGAAAGAGTAAAAAGTTGTGATTATCATAAAATTATAAATTAATGCTAAATTAAGAAACTAAAAGGTTTATGAATGTGATTTTAACATTGAACTTGAAATGGTGTAAAACATGTATCTGCTATTAAAGATCACTGATGATGTGTTGGATGTAGATAGTAGGTGAGAGGTTAGGGGTAAAATGGGGAGTAACGGGAAAGCAGAGACGACCAAGACCTTATTAGGAGATAGCTTGTTGAACAACTTACACGTGTCAGAGACACGGGAGGAAGATTGAGCAACCCTGAGACATTAGCCAAGACATCAGGACAAAATGTCTCTAAGACAGTGATGGATATGAGTTTATCTGCTGTTACAGTCAAAATTGACAACAATAATTTGAGTTTTTTAACCTGTCATAAAAGATAAATGAGCTGCACAATGTCAAGTCATATGTTCACTATGTTATTCATTCATTTATAAATGAGATGGCTGTAAATAAATATTTAATTAGCAATCTAAACATTCAGCTTCAAACTAAATGTTTCCCAGCAGACTGACTAAAGACATTTCTCCCTCTTCCTCCTCTATCAGACCTTCTCTGCTCCTGCAGCAGGTTCCGCCATACCTGAGAGCTTCCAGTCTCCAGTGTGGATCCTTCAGTCCAGCCGACAGCAGCTTCACTCCTGAGTCTCCTGGATGATTGTAGCTCAGGTCCAACTCTTTCAGATGGGAGGGGTTGGAGGTCAGAGCTGAGGCCAGAGAAGCACAGCCTTCCTCTGAGACCAAACAGCCTGATAAGCTGCAGACACACAATTCATCATATGATGAGAAAATGACAACATGGAGGTAGAGACCAAGGTCTGAACTGGTCATTTTCATGAGAGGAAGACACTCAAGCAACTGGTGCTAAACCAGTTAATAAAATAAAGTTTGAAAAAACAGGGTAATACAATCCCTGTATGACCAGTGTCAGAGTCTGGTCCATATTACCTGCAATAAGTAAGGCTTGTTTCAGGTGGGACTCCCCAGGGCTGCCCTTTGTCACAGATTCTGTTAATTACTTTCAGAATTTCTAGATGCAGTCAAGGTGTTGAGGGGATCCGTTTTTTGGCCTTAGGATTGCATCTCTGCTTTTTGCAGATGATGAGGTTCTATTGGCTTCATCAGGTTGTGATCCACAGCTCTCGCTGGAGTGGTTCATAGCTGATTGTGAAGAGGCTGGGATAAGAATCAGTGCCTCCAAATCTGAGATCATGGTCTTGAGCTGGGAAAAAGGTAGGGTGCCTTCTCTGGGTCTGGTAAGTGTCCGTGATCTTGTTCATGAATGAGGGAAGAAGGAGGCAGGAGAACGACAGACGGATTGGTGCAGCATCTGCAGTGAAGTGGGCGCTATACCAATCTGTCATGGTGAAGACAGAGCTGAGTCAAAGAGTGAAGCTCTCAATTTATTGTTTGATCTACATTCCCACCCTCATCTATGCTCATAATTTTGTGTCTTGACCAAAAGAAAAAGATTATGGACACAAGCGGCCAAAATGAATTTCTTTCGGGTGTCTGGGCTCCCTCAGAGATAGGTGAGAAACTCAGTCATCTGGAGCCAGTTGTGGTGGCTCAGGCATCTACCATATTTTATTGTCGCACGGAAGTATAAGTCGCATTTTTTGGGAAAATTTATTTGATAAAATCCAATACCAATAACAGACATGTCATCTTGAAAGGCAATTAAAAATAAAAATAAAATAGAGGCAACAACAAGCTCAATAATTGTACAGTACGCTAACGTTACATGACACATAACAAACTGAGAATGTGCTTGGTATTTTGACATAATATATTGAGAGTTATTCAGATAACTATAGCAAAAATAACATGCTACCAAGTTTACCAAAGCATTTGTGTCACTCAAAATCACTAAATCGAATGAAATCTTCATCTTTGGTGTCAAGCAGGGACAAGTGACTGGAGAGAGGGAAGTCTGGGCTTCCCTTCTGAAGCTGCTGGATGGATGGATGGATGGATGGATGGATGGATGGATGGATGGATGGATAAAACTGTATTTTAAACATAAGTATCAACAAAATATGTCACTTTTAGAATTGACTATTGTCACTTTTTAGTTAGAGTGCTGAAAGTCTAACATCTGCTAGGAGAAAGATCTGCAATATTGCTTCTTTGTGCACCAGGAGGCAGCAATCTGTCAAGTAACCAAAGTCGTGGAAGCCTGATCCCGGCATTTCTAAATATCTCTCTTCTTGGTTATTTCAACTTGCAGTAATGAAAACCAGTTATGTTTATGTGTCAGGACTTAGTATGGTTAGCAATGTCACAGTTACATTTCTATTAGCAACAATATACTATTGAAATAATATTTACATCATCTCTGATAACAGGTAATAGAAAGATGTCTGGTTTCACCAGGATTGAGAACATTTTACCTGAGAGTTTCCAGGTTGCAGTTTGGACTCTTCAGTCCAGCAGAGAGAAGCTTCACTCCTGAATCCTGCAGGTTGTTGTTACTCAGGTCCAGTTCTCTGAGACTGGAGGACTGGGAGCTGAGAACTGAGGACAGAGCTTCACAGCTTCTCTCTGAGAGGTTACAGACACCCAGTCTGAAGAGACAGGGAGGAAAATCTGTTAAACAATGTTCAAGAGGAATGTTGTTTGGAAACATTGAAAGACTGTCTTATTTTACAGATCTTTACATTGCTCTTTCTTGTGCACTTAATTGTTCTCCAGAATTGAAGTACTGAACTACAGAAAAAAGCAGACTGGCAAGGGTACTGTTAAACTCTATCATTAACTTAATTAATACTGTTTCCGATTTGGAAAAAGGAGAGTTTTGCAGCCTGAGTAATATCATGACCAACAAATCAAGGAAGTTGGTTAACACCAGTCCATAATCTCTTCTAGTTGTGAACTGCTATTGCGTGTCATTAGGGAGATAATGTTCCAATACATAAACTATACCAATCATATCTCATCATTGACAGATTTTTATCAATAAATAAATGCATTAACAATGTGTGTCCTTACAGAGCTTTGTTGGAGGCTTTAACCACTGGCAGCAGCCTCAGAAGAACCTCCTCTGAAGCAGAGTATTTCTTCAGGTCAAACACATCCAGATCTTTTCCTGATGATACTAAGATGAAACCCAGAGCTGACCACTGAGCAGGAGACAGTTTATCTTTGGAGAGACTTCCTGAACTCAGAGACTGTTGGATCTCCTCCACTAGAGAACGATCATTCAGTTCATTCAGACAGTGGAACAGATTGATGCTTTTCTCTGCAGACACATTCTCACTGATCTTCTCCTTGATGTACTGAACTGTTTCCTGATTGGTCTGTGAGCTACTTCCTGTCTTTGTCAGCAGACCATTTAGGAGTTTCTGATTGGTCTGCATTGAAAGTCCCAGCAGGAAGCGGAGGAACAAGTCCAGGTGTCCATTTGGACTCTGTAAGGCCTGTTCAACAGCTCTCTGATGGAGGGACTCTAGTTTAGGTTTATTAAATAATAAAAACTTCTTAGATGTTTGTGATTCTTCCATCAGATTGACTCCAGAGTTGATGAAGGTCAGATGAACATGAAGAGCAGCCAGAAACTCCTGAACACTCAGATGGACGAAGCAGAACACCTTGTCCTGGTACAGACCTCTCTCCTCTTTAAAGATCTGTGTAAACACTCCTGAGTGCACTGAGGCTGCTCTGATATCGATACCACTCTGTCAGGTCTGATTCATAGAAGATCAGGTTTCCTTTCTGCAGCTGATCAAAAGCCAGTTTTCCCAGAGACTCAATCATCTTCCTGCTCTCTGGACTCCAGTGTGGATCTGTTTCAGCTCCTCCATCATACTTGACCTTCTTCACTTTGGTCTGAACCACCAGGAAGTGGATGTACATCTCAGTCAGGGTTCTGGGCAGCTCTCCTCCCTCTCTGGTCTCCAACACATCCTCCAGAACTGTAGCAGTGATCCAGCAGAAGACTGGGATGTGGCACATGATGTGGAGGCTTCGTGATGTCTTCATGTGGGAGACGATCCTGCTGGCCTGCTCCTTATCTCTGAATCTCTTCCTGAAGTACTCCTCCTTCTGTACGTCGTTAAAACCTCTGATCTCTGTCAACATGCCAACACACTGAGGAGGGATCTGATTGGCTGCTGCAGGTCGTGTGGTTATCCAGAGGAGAGCAGAGGGAAACAGTTTCCCCCTGATGAGGTTTGTCAGCAGAATATCCACTGAAGTGGACTCTGTAGCATCAGTCAGGATCTCCTTGTTGTGGAAGTCCAGTGGAAGTCGACTCTCATCCAAGCCATCAAAGATGAACAGAACCTGGAAGTGTTCAAAGCTGCAGATTTCTTTGGTTTCACTAAAGAAGTGATGAACAAGTTCCACCAAGCTGAACTTTTTCTCTTTCAGCACATTCAGCTCTCTGAACGTGAATGGAAATATGAACTGGATGTTCTGGTGGGCTTTGTCTTCAGCCCAGTCCAGAGTGAACTTCTGTGTTAGGACTGTTTTCCCAATGCCAGCCACTCCCTTTGTCATCACTGTTCTGATTGGTTGATCTCTTCCAGGTGGGACTTTAAAAATGTCTTCTTGTCTGATTGTTGTTTCTGGTCTGTGTGGTTTCCTGGATGCTGTTTCAATCTGTCTGACCTCATGTTCATCATTGACCTCTCCAGTCCCTCCCTCTGTGATGTAGAGCTCTGTGTAGATCTGGTTCAGAAGGGTTGGACTTCCTGCTTTAGCAATCCCCTCAAACACAGACTGGAACTTCTTCTTCAGACCAGATTTAAGTTGATGTTGACAAACTGCAGCAGGATTTTCTAAATTAACACAAAAAGTAAAATGAATAATGAAACAAAGATGAAGATGATTGGATCAAATGTTATTCCATCTCCTCAGACATCAATAAATGTGAGATTTATCTATCAGGCCAAATCTTTGTAAAAATCCACTTGCTGCACTGTAGGCGATCTGCCAGCTCCTGATTCATTTTCCTCAGGAAGTTCAGTGTGATCTTCATCACTGCCTCTCTGCTGCTCCTCCTCTGCTCTTCATCATCACCTTCCAACACCTCATCATCTCTCTGACTCTCTGAATGTTCTGCGTAATCTGGACTCAGACCTTTCTGGATCTTCTTCAGCTCAATCTTCACGAAAGTAACAATATTTTCCTCCAGCAGCTGGAATATAATAGATGAAGGAAACAACAACATGGAACCAAACATCAGATGGATGTTGGACAGACTGACAGTCCTCTGGTTGACAAAGTGCCTCATTGAGATGACTATGAACAGAAAGGATGGAAAAATTGTTCATATACAGACCATAAATATGGAGTCCAGTTGTGTTTGATGATTCTGGACAGATGGACCACTGGGAACCTCTAGGCTCTGCGGGTCCACTCTGGAAGAACCAGGGACAATTATGAAAAGCAGCGAATATTCATCAAACAGGTTCATAGATAAAAACATTAATATTAAGACATTAAACATCCTTAACGGAGAACAAAATTTTTCATCTGAACCCAGTACAATGAATTTAGAAAGAGAAAGATGATCTTCAATGATGAAACCACAAGAGCAGCGGACTTGTTTTCCCAGACGATGTTAAATAATAAAGACATGGAAGCCAAGCTTCCACTTGTGGTTCATGGAAAGAGGTTGGCGTTGATTCCCAGGTTCAGGTGGTGTTAGACGTCCAGATAACGAGAACGTGAAGCAACATTTCTTCTGTACTTTGGCTGGATTAAATTGTTTAACCCACAGTATCAGCCATCAGGTGACCCATCAGCTCTCTAGTTCGGGAAACATCAAAGCTCATAAACCGACGACCCGCCAGAACCGAACACAGTAAAAAGCTCCGGCTGGATCCAAACGACTGCTCTTCAAACTGTGGGAGGTTCAAATTCCTGTCATCCATTTTTGCCTTACAGAAAAAGCACCAAACCGCCAAATAAACAAAAAGTAAATTTAACAAAAAGATTTGGGCTTTGGGTTCTCACCCTCAGAAACTCAGACAGATGTGCGCTATGTATAAGATGCTTTAGCACAAAATATCTTTTTTTCTTCACAATTTTGTTAATAGTAAATAGCATTAAATAATAAAAATTCCAGAAGTTATTCTTTACTTTCTTTACTTAAAGGAAAATGTCAAGGTACTCAGAGTACAGCTGCAAGTGCTGCTGCCCTCCCATAATTTCTTTTAAACGTTTTTATCAGTTCCTTCTTTTGAACTCTAAATATAAACAAACGTTATTACTTCCATGTAAAAACATTAAATTAAATAATTTTTTGGTAGTGCTCCCTAATGACAATGGCTATTTTATTTTTAGAAGTAGCTCAGCGGGCGACTGGGTGCCTGCGGGCACCATGTTGGTGACCCCTGGTGTGGGATATCAGTCATGTTCTGATGACTAGATCTGAGGTGATGTGGACATGGAGGAGGTCTGATATGTGGGTGGGTGTCCATGAGTGGGTCCTCTCTTGGATGTTATAGTGAGGATTTTAAATTGGATCTTGATCCCTTGAAGCCAGTGAGCTCACATTGTATCTGTCCACATAGAGACAATCAGAAGGTAAAGGTCCATGAAGTGATATCTGGATGTGAGCAGTGAACCAGATGATCTAAGTATTTGTAAAGATTGAATGTTCCTGCTGATCCCATTAAGAACCAGCAGAACCTCTGATGGTCCACATCAGCTCAGTTTGGTTGAGTTCCAGCAGATCTCACCAACCACATCATGAAGCTTTCCTTCCCTGCTGAACTGCTCTCACAATGCACACAGGAACCAAGTCCTGATGGACCAGAATGGCTTTACCAGGTATTTCCCAGTGGAAATGTGATCCACTGTTAGTCTGACATGGAGCCAGTAAGCAACAGAACATCATCATCAACATCCAGAGATAAAGATATGAAGGTGTTTTCATGAGAACAGAGCAGCTGATTTCTGTAGATAATGGATCAAACCTCTGGAAATATAACTGGAACCATCTGAGTTCTTACTGGTTCAGTTTCCAGAGTTACAGCAGTTAGAAACAGCTCACCTCTCTGATGGTGAAGCGCCAGGAGATTTAAAGAGAATGATCACTTCCTTTGACCTGTCGCTCTTAAAGGACACACAGCTGGGTTCTGGTTCTGGTTCTGGTTTGAGTCTCTGATGGATCCTGACAGAAACATGATGATTAAAACTTAATCAGCAAAGAGGAGCAGCAGCAGCTTCATCACCACGTCTGTTCTGGCCTGATATAGTGAACGCTGTGTGAAAAGGGCTGTGGACAGTTAGAGATGGTGACCTCACCTCTGACCTTTGCTCTGGCTCTCATCTTCCCCACACAGAGTGGTTTTAGAGGGAGGGACTCCCTCCTCTCTGTCCTCACACTGATCCATGCTGCTGAATCCACATCAGCTCACACACACTTTCTAGCTTCACCTGCAGAGGAAACACACATCATTCATCTGCACATCAACTCTGATCATCCTTTACATCATTAGTGCTGGAAAAAGATCAGCTGCTCCTCCTCTGATTGGCTCTTCTTCTCTGCTTCATATCAGTGTCAGGTGAATGCAGTCAGACAGCAGAGAGGCAGAGGAAGCTGCCATCAGCTGCTGCACTTCTACTATCAGTCCACTAGATGGAGACATGGAGCAACATTTACATTCACTCACGCACATTGATTCAACTTGAACAGAAACTATTGTTTATACTTTCAGTAAAAAAGATACAGGTGGATTATCTGCTGCAGCAAAGATTAACTGTTTAATAATCTGACTGAATTGAACACATTTTAACATTCATATTTTATAATCATAATATATAAGGAAGCAACAAGATAGACTTCAATGGTGAACAGTTTGATACCAGAAAATGAAATCATGAATCAGTTTGTTCAGAGAAGGAAACAAAGAAACATCAGCTGTTCATCATGTTGTTCGATTCCAGTTTATTAGTCATCAATAATCATGTAGACTCACCTTCAAACAGCAGATGAATCTTTGACCTGAAAAAATGAACCTGTTCTCCAAACATCAGAGAGCCCAAACAAGAATAAAATAAAAATGAAAAAGTTCAAGTTTGAAACAAAGCAAAGTTACAGTTTGTTCAAGCAATCCAAAAAATTTGATCAAGAACATCTTAACAACAAACAGGGAAAAAACAACCAGACTGAAGCCACATCGTGAAAAATGAACTGAAACTGAAAGTAAATGTGTCGGAAGTTGCATCACGTATGACATCACAGTTAAACGGGGTGGTAGTTCATTCTTCCAGAGCTGCAGAACCAGGAAGTGGAAGATCTAGGAAAATCAGAGGAAGGTTTTTAACATTGTCATGAGGAAGTAATGATAAAAATAAAGTTGTACTTACTTTTGATCATGACTATACTGATGATTGATTGTAAAAAAAATATGTTAGTTTCTTTAGCACTTCACAGTTTGTATGCAGGAATCCATACAAACTAAATAATTTGTTTCAAAATAAAGATTTAATTACCAAACTTAAAAATGTATTTACAAAATCAACATTTAATTTTCAAATTTAATATTTATTGTCAACATTACATGTTTCATAATCTCCTTTAATTTCTAGTTGTTCAGTCAGACGCTCCATCATGTTGTCATGTTTCAGTTTTTCTCCATTCAGCAACAGTTGGTGAACTGGGTTTAATCCAGTTTAGTCTAATTGTCTTTCTTGCTACCAGCAGCAGAAGGTGCAACAATATGTAACATTGATGTTTAGTGAGTAAATCCTTGGTGTTTATGTCCAGCAGAAACAGAAGAGGCTCCATGGGGGATCTGTCCTCAGAATGTCCTCAGTCTGTTTCATTTCCTCCAGAAAGTCTTTATTTGTGGTCAGAACCAGAAGACGTGTGTGATGACCGACCATTCAACACATTCCTCCAACATCCATCTGTGGTTGGAATCCTGGAAATGAACGTTTTAAAGGAGTTCTGCTTAAATGTTTGTCTAACCAAATTTATTTCCACCAATTAATTGGTTTGATTCAGTATTCTGCAAGCTTGAATGTTTCATTGTAGCTTTGCTTTGTTTCTGTTGCATCCAAGCTGACGGTTGTTTTTTTCCAACTCCATGGATCTGAACATCTACAACCTTTATGTTGAGAACGAGCATGAAGAGGAGAGACTGCCATTGTCACAAACTCACTTTCTGATGTCTCTGACCAAACACTTGACCCTCAACATCAATGTTGGAGAAACATTATCGTCATTGATAATGTAATAACAGCAATAGTGTTACAAACACACTATTAAATAATATTAAATAATATTAAATAATAGTGTTGTTGTAATTTCAAGGCTGCTGTTTCTCTGTCAGATTCCCTCAGGTCTCCACAGCAGAGAGATGGATCACGGCGCTCTTCCTCCACCTCCTCGCCGCGCCCCATCCTCATCCTCCACCACCTCCACCGAGTTCTGATGGGTCGGTTCAGATCCTCTCTGGAGATCAGACACCAGAACAGAGGCGGATCAGAACCAAAGCCAGCAGCTCTGCTGAAGCTCAGGAGAACTCTGAGTCCAGATGTGGACCCTGGTCTCCTCCAGAACCTCCTCTGTTCTGCTGTGGAGGAACTGTGTGGCTCCAGTTCTGCAGCAGGACCTTCTCAGCTGCAGCAGAAGAAGAAAGGACTTCCTGTGTTCAGGTTGGATAGAAACCTGGATATTTTCTAGCTTGTGGTTCTGCTTCCAGCGTAGATGTTCTCCAGGGTTCTGATCTGGATCTAGTGGACTGTAGAGCTCATCAGGTTTCCTCTCATCCACTTTGAGATCTTCAGGCTCCTTTAGATTCAACCTGAAGCTTCTTCTGACAGATTAGCTGCAGCTGATATTTAGCATGATGTTTATTATTCTAGCCTCAGTTTTCTGTTCTGACTCCACTGAATCCAACTCTGATGTCGTCCACTTCACAAGTGATGAAGATCCTTTTTTCTTTCACTTCCTGCTGATTTCTTTCCAAAGCTCCATTTGTTCCAGGAGGATCTTCAATGTTCTCTTTAGATGATGGAGGAACTCAGACTGACTCCACCCGGCTGGTGCTCCAGGTGAGCAGAAACAAACAAACCCTGAAGTCATCCAGCTTTAGATTTGGACCAACTGAACATCAAGCTTCAGTATGTTGGAGAAATTGTGATATTGTTAATTAATTATTTGTTTTATTATTTTTATTTTATTTTATTGTGAAATTTGAAACTGTTACAATTTTACAAAATATCCTTATAAAATCAACAAGTAACATATTTTAATTTGATCATTTTAGAAACAAAACTTATTTTTAAAGGAATAATATTAAGAGACTGGTGTTTTTAGAATTTGTTATATTTAATGAATAATTATTGGGTATAGCCAGTGAAAACCACTAATTTATTTAACATTTTTACAGATTGATTGAATTAATCTAAAGATGATTGGTCTTAGAATCAATAACGATTAACTGATCAGTGGCAACTCTCTTAAAAATAGTTTTCTCTTGTATAAAGAGAGCTAACCATCTTTTCATAAAATGAAGGAATTTAGAAAAAAAACACATTACATTTGTACTTTCACTTTGTGTAAAGAGTATTAAGTACTCTTAATACTGTAATTGAATTCATATAAAACATGCAGTTTTTTCATGTTATTGAACGTAGGCAGCCTTCAAAATGAGCGGTCCTTATTTTTCTGTGATGCTTCCAGTCTCTGTGTTGTCCTGTTTCCCCTTGATTGTTCCCAGGTGTTTCTCGTTTCTGTGATTACCATCTGTGTATTTAATCCCACGGTTGTCCTTTGTTCCTCATCGGGTCCTCATCGTTCTTCACGTCATTTTGTCAAGCCTGTTCTTCTGTCCACCAGGATGAACAGTTGCTACCGGCGTTGAGCCCTGGCTTCAGCTCAGCCATGCTGCCTGTTTTTGTGTTTCCACTTGGACTATTTTTACTATTAAAACCATCATTTAAACTATATCCTCGGTTTTCTGCCTGCTGCTTCACCACCAGTATACCAGCATCTCTTGATAGAGTGAAGCTATGATAAGAAAACAAACTGAAAAACATGTGGATCCTGTAATAATCCTGTAATAATCCTATAATAATCCTGGAATAATCCCAGCTTCCATCTTTAAAGAACTGGAAGAAGAAAAAGTTTCCAAGGACTCAATCAGAATCATTTCACCAAGAAATAGATTGTAGAGACTGAACTATCTGTTCAACAGTGAGAGAGTTTCTCTGACAGGAGGAAAAACTTTAGACTCTTTAGACTCAAATCAGCTCAGAAACACTGAAGAACCAGAACTGGACCACCAGAACCCAAATCCAGGAATCAGAGGTTCAGTGAATGTGGTGTTGAAGGTGTGGAGGAGGATCAGTGAGTCAGAGGAGACTCTGTAGAAGGACAGAATGCCAGCAGGACAGTCCACATACACTGCTACTCTGTTAGAGACAGAGGAGGAGGAGAGACGAGTTTCTATGTAATTGTGTCTGACAGAGTAACCATAACGATCAGAGCAGATCAGACTCCAGGAATGATCATTACATCCAAACCAACAGTCTCTTCTGTCTCCTTTCCTCCTGATTCTTCTGTAACTCACTGATATATAAACATCTCCTCTCCACTCAACCTCCCAGTAACAGCGACCAGTCAGACCAGTTCTACACAGCAGCTGAGGAAAATCAAATCTGTCTGGATGATCAGGATATGACTGAAGCTCCATCACATATGTCACCTTCCTGTTGTCTTCAGACAGTTTGAGGTTTCTGTTCACTGTGTTTGTGTCGATGGTGAGTTGACAGGAATCTGATGGAGAACAAACACAATCCAGCTGCAGTTATTGATCATTTATTGATACTTGACTCCTGAATGAGTGATGTGACAGTTTGAAGATGGTTGAATGTGAGCTGCTTTGTTGTCATGAATCAGATGAAAAACACACTTACATTTCCTCAGACCTGGAGTCAAGAATCGGCCTCCAGCAGGCTCCACCCTGAAAGGAGGAGGGGGTCAGACCATCAGTCTCTTTCAGCAGCAAACATGGACATTACATGTCTCTCAGACACACATTGTCCTTGAGAAGGTCTTGGCTGCAGCCTGCAGAAAGGGGCGGGGACGGACCACTGTCAGTCTCAGACCTTATATGGAAATGGGACTATTGCATTCCGGAAATGAAGGGGGCGCTATTTTCACAATCACTAATACCTTAAAGAAGCGGGGTGAAGAGGTCGATTGGAAGAAGTTTGAGAGGTTTCGCCATTGACGTTCGGAACGCTATTCATAATGGAACAAGCACAAAGTCAGCAAAAGGTATTTTCTACCTTATTAAAACTTTTTTCATATAGTAAATCAAAACGCTTTTTCTAGATTAGGTTAAAAATATAATTGACAGCTGCAAACGAGTGAAATTCATAGTTCGTACAGAGGAAGGCAAATTTTAAAAATTAGCATAGCTAATTATTTCCGTGCAGGGCATCATTAGATAAAAATCGAAAAGTAGAAAAATGTATACTTGAGAAATGTATTTTATGCCCCAATTTTGTTTTTCGTTATACAGATGCACTTATCAATTTGCAACATTGGGATTGGACAGAAAATTCTTCCCGTACTGTCTGAAGACAAATGCCGCTGTCCTTTGCTCATACAGTGCGGAGGAGTCTTAAAGGTACAGAACCACATAGCAACAACTGCTATGGTTCAACATAACAGTATGTGAAACTACACTTATGAATGTTTATTTTTTTACATTCTTATCAGTTTCTAGTGTTTTATTTCATTTTTAAAGGTTAATATTTTTTAAATATGTTTTTTGTACACCAATGTTAAATTTCTTGAAAGTCTAATATTTTTTATAAACTAACAGCTTTTTTTATAAGCTAACAGCTGCCATCATAAGTGGAACCCAGAGATGATACTGTAATGACGAGCAGCACTACTTCAATGTATTTTTAGTAACTGTGCAGCAAACTACACATTTAAAAGTAACAAAGTATTTTGTGAAATGGCTATTATTAAGTACTGTTTTACTGATTATAATGTGCAATGTAATATTACCATTTATTTCAGCAGACATTAATAAAAATGAAGTTATGTGCACTGTTAGGTATTTTAATACAAGACAACAAATTAAGGTTAGAAGAAACCTAACATAAACAACATTTATCAGTGTATCGTGTTTTAATTCTTTTATGGATTAAAATGTGATCTTCATTCAGTTAAGTTTCTCGCATTATGTTGCATATCAACAACATTAACTCAAGAGTATAACATTTGGAAAAATGGTCCTAATTATTTATTTTTTTTATCAAAGTTACAGAGTAATTGAGTAAATCTGATTAGTTAATCTTTGGCTGTTCATTTTGTGCAGAACATATATGTGTTTTCTGGAAGCCATTAATTGTTAAATCCTACAAAACAGTTACAACAACGTTAAAGAATCTACAGTGATTAATTCAAACATGCCTTTTGTTCTACCAATCATTTGTATATTTCCTGGTGTAATAACCTTTTTCTTTTATCTTAGTAGCTATTAGGCTGAGTCTTCGCTCTGTTCTGAGTGAGAATGAATCACATCTTGTTTAAACATATCTGCAATGTATATAGATGTTTTTTTAATTTTATTCATTTTTTTTTAAGATTCATTCATAATCATGTCATAGCCATTCTTCCAGTATGAGTCTTGCATTGCACATGTTTTTTTTATTATTATTATTTTCAGATGCCTTTGATTGCACTGGAAGCTGTTCTCCAGGAGGTGATTCTGGCACAGGGAGGCACATCTTCCCTCACCTTGGCATTGACCTGCAAGTGCTTAGAAGCCATTGTGTCTGACCCAGTATTCAGGAAGAAGACTCACTTTGCTTGGCTAGATGGTAAAGACCTTTGACTTTTTTCGCCTAAAACATGTGAAATTAGATTTCAACTACATAAAATCAGTTTTCATCAACAGGTGAGATCAGCTGGGTGACATTTTCAGAATCATTCAAGGCAGAAAACAGGATTCCTTTTGCGGTTGTAAGATGTTCTTCCTGCAACCGGCAG
This sequence comes from Poeciliopsis prolifica, assembly GCF_027474105.1. Classification (NCBI taxonomy): domain Eukaryota; kingdom Metazoa; phylum Chordata; class Actinopteri; order Cyprinodontiformes; family Poeciliidae; genus Poeciliopsis; species Poeciliopsis prolifica. Next base: position 27,120 of record NW_026562434.1, read on the forward strand.
CATAAAGACTGTGTGGGCTTCACTGGACATGGAAGATGAGGAGAGTTCCCTCGTTACTACTCTGATGGCACATCTGGACACTGCCCTGAATGCCAGTACTGAATGCTAGGACAGTATTAGTTGTTTTCTATAGTCTTTCACACATTTCAGTTGTCACACATTGTGTTTTTTGTGAAATGTCATTTTAAATCATCTATGCTGAAGCACATTTGCCTTTTGACTTGTTCAGTCATTTGTTTTCATAATGTGTTATTTCAATATTATGTACATTTTTGAATGTTCCTTTTGTTGTAGCTCAGTTGATTTACATTATTTAGTTTGTACAGAAATTGTGTTACATTGTGGCTGCATTTTGTTGGAGAGAGTAGAACCAATAAAGTAGTTGTAAATATATTGTAACAGTGTTGTTTAGCAATTGGATCACCTTGTTTTAAAAATTTGAAATACATGCTAAGTTAATAACTTGCAATATTTTAAATGTAAATGCAATGTTTCCTATACTTTTAAACAATGACTGGAATCATTACAAATGTTCTTTACAAACCTGACATACGGCTAAGTTGTTTGTTTTAACAGTCAGAATCAACTGTTGTTTTATAATAAAGCAAGAACATACAGAAACATTGTTTAGTTACAAAGTCATAATACAAACATAAGACTAAAGGTGAGCTGAGTGAAGGTGGAGACCAGGTGGAGGTGATGGAGGCTCAGGTGAGGAGCAGTTGCACATCAAGCTGGAGTTTGTGAAGGACGGAGGAGATGAGACCGGCGCCGTGATCAGAGATGAAGACGGTTACAATTACACAGATTTAATTTATGTATCCAGTGAATTTATTCAAAAAGGTTTTCATAGAGGAAAAGAAACCCAACAGCGAATCATTCTCTCTGGCAGTTACCAGCACAGTGTCTACTGCCGGGGTCCGAAGATCATTTCTTATCAAATGAACTTTCTAAAACCTACTTTCTGTGAGTCTTTCCAGGTTGAAGCTACATTTAAAGTTTTAAATGAATCACTTTGGGGTTTGCAACAATGGCATATTTAAGGTCTTTGGGGCGCAGTTTATGAATCAATTGCAATTGGTATAATTGATTTTGAATTTCTAAACAGAATAGTGGGACACCAATCAGTTTACTGGTTAAGACATTATGGTAAACAATGATAACAGTCGAGCTTGTTAGAAGTTCAAAAGTAATTTAATTTGTTTGTAAATTGTATTCACAATGTGAATAAGAAAAATATTTGCCAAATAAAACAGAACAAAAGTGTTTTGTGAATGGATGGACCAAGTTGGCCAAAATTGACTAAAAACGTTTTACTGTTAGTCAACGATTTTGACTATCGGCCTCTTTTCCATCTAGTCCTTATTAAATAAGGCAAAGGATATTCTATTTTAGATTTTAACTTATTTATTTTAAGAGTACCATTCACAACATCAAAATCTATTGTTTGAATTTCAGCACCAGCAGGTATTTGTTTATATCTGTTTTCTGTGATGGACTGGCGATCTGTCCAGGGTCCCTGCAGCAGCTCTCATCACCCACTGCACGGATAACCTGAGAGTAAAATCATTGATGGATTGATAAATGTGTTTTTAATATAGTGTACATTTGTCTCTAAAATGTTAATTTATGTTTTATGACTTTTGTTTGGGAAAGTTAGGGTGTAAGGATAGATAAATACATCTCCATAATGATTCCTTATTATTGCTTATTTTAGATTGTTTGTTACTAATATAATTTTAACATCCAAAACAAAGATTTAATAAAGATTTTAAAATAAAAAAGGGACATACCACGTGACAGACATACCACGTGACGTAACACGTGGTATGTCATTTCCTTACTGTTTAATTTGTAGTTATATGTAATTAATTTTAAATGTTAAAAGTGTTATTGGGTGTTTTTAAAGGCGTTGTCAAATAAAATGCATTATTATTATTATAATATTGAAACACGGCTGATACAGGAAATGGTGTCACTAGCGCCCCCTTCATTTCCGGAACACAATAGTCCCATTTCCATATAAGGTCTGAGACTGACAATGGTCCGTCCCCGCCCCTTTCCGCATGCTGCAGCCAAGTGTAGTTTTTGTCCTCCACTGAGACAGGAACAGTCCAACATCTGGATTGCAAACTGCAGTGGAGTAGGAAGGACAGTTGGTGCTGCTGCAGCACAACTCATTTCTCCAAACACAGGAAAAGCTCCAACAGAGAGGAGAAAGGAAATCCCTCAGTAACAACCTGAAGAAACTCACTGAAGCCTAAAAGGACATCAGGAAACTAAGGAAACATTTCTGGAAGCTCCACTTGATTTAATAATCAGCATTAAAAATACAATCAATCTAAACTCTGATCAACACCTGGATACCTGATCCATCCACACTCCCACACACAGATGAAGGAATGAAACACTAAACAGCCCTGCTGCTGAAAACCTGCTGTGGCCTCACTGTAATATCCAGAAATACAAACATTAAAAAGGAGAAGCTGCATCACATTCAACAAAGATTCAACAAGAATCAAAGATTTGATCTCTGAGCTCAGACTCACAAACCAGGGAGAGGCTTCCATCATCACACACCTCTGACAAACACCTCCAACCTTTCAGCACTTCCTCTACCAACCAGCACCACCAGGTGGCGCTGCACACATTTACAATGAGCCCAAGAAGAAGAAGCAGCATCCTGAATCCAGCAGCTGCAGTAATGGCTTGTGAAAGTGTCCAAGGAGCATCTGGAACCAGAACCAGCAGATCTAACAGTCCAGAGAGTCTTTGTTTGCATCTTTCCTCTCAGATTTCCAAGTTGCTCTGAGAGGAAATGACATCATCACTCTACTGATGATGTCATGCTCTGATGTCACTGACCAGGAGCTGCTGGACTTCTACATTTCCAGCATGGAGGACAGAGAAGATCTCAGCTCTGATGAGGAGCTGGCCTGCCTTAACACTGATTGAGGGTCAAAGAAATATTTCCAGTCAGACTAAAATGTTGGATTGTCCTGCTGTTGCAATCAGAGGCCAAGAAGAAGCTTCAAGTTCTTATCCTGTTCAGCTCCACGTTCCTGTCAGAGACTTCAGCTCCTCATGAGGAGAAACAACTAAAGCCTGGAACAGACTGACACCAAAATCCTGACATCTCATCCCTGAACAAAGCTTTGCAGCATCAAGGTGACTCTTAGCGCCATATATGGACAGATTTCCTCTAAAGGGGGCGGAGCCTGGATTGGAGGAACCAGCAGCAGCTTCCAGGAACAAACCTTGGGAACCTCTGGAGGAGAACATGGAGATGAGATTCCTGCTTTAATCAGTGGATTCATTGATAGAAAACATGAAATGTCTGAGAGCTGCAGCTCCATTTTCTACTGATCGCTGGAACATCAGATAGAAATGAAGAATTTCATCATTTCACATCAAATCTGTTCATCTTCCACAGATACAACTGAATTATTGAGCTGAACTGGTTCCAAAGGTCTGGATGGTAAAAACATCCATTGTTTTTCTGTCTCATTAGTTTCCAGAAAGAGTTGAAATGTTTCAGCAGCTTTTATCCAGCAGCTCAGTAAAGATCTCTCCTCTTTCCAACCTGATTTAGTCCATGAAGCAGAACATCTCTGCTGCTGCAGCAACAGGAGGAAAACTTCTCCAGCTCTCAACTTCTACACTCTGACTGCTTGGAAACAGATCAGGGAGGATCAGCCTTTTCTCCAGGCTGCTCCTCCTGACTCTAGCGCCACCTAGTTTAGGACAAACTACCATACAAATAAAACTGCTAAACTCTGCCTCAAACAGTTTGCTTCATGTTTTTGTGTATTTTTGGTTTCATTAAGTCCTGAAAGTTGTGAATTTGTTTCACTTTTTGAGAACTTTTCCACATCCATCTGACCATTTTCTGATCTTTCCTCATTTGGGCTGATTGGTCTAGATCTCCATGAAATATTCTTTTAAAGTCCAAATTGTTTCCCAGCTGTGTCTCTACAATTACATATCATATCTTTTATATGATATCATTAATCTGCATATTTTTAACTTATTTTTAAATCAGCCAATCAGCTTCTTGTATTTCCTCAGTAGATCATCAGTGGAAGCCCCGCCCAGCCCATGATGCTCCTGGTTTGTGAAGACAGAGAGACAAACTGAACTCTGATAGGAAACAGTTTCAACTGATTTTCTCTCTCCAACCTCTTGGTTCCACATGGAGCTATATTTGGCCCCCTGCTGCTCTGAATACCATGTTATTGTGGTTCAGTAGATGGGTTGGTTTCCCAGGTTCATTCAGAACCATGTGGAAGATTCTTATAGTTTAAATGAGCTGCTGTTTGAAAAGTTACACAACCAAAATGACCAGAGATAATTTGAGTTATTAAACTGTAATAAGAAACAAAATGGGTTCAAAATGTTATCATTCATTTATAAATGATATGACTGTATACCAGCTTCAAACTAAATGTTTCCCAGCAGACTGACTAAAGACATTTCTCCCTCTTCCTCCTCTATCAGACCTTCTCTGCTCCTGCAGCAGGTTCCTCCATACCTGAGAGCTTCCAGTCTCCAGTGTGGATCCTTCAGTCCAGCCGACAGCAGCTTCACTCCTGAGTCTCCTGGATGATTGTAGCTCAGGTCCAACTCTTTCAGATGGGAGGGGTTGGAGGTCAGAGCTGAGGCCAGAGAAGCACAGCCTTCCTCTGAGACCAAACAGCCTGATAAGCTGCAGACACACAATTCATCACATGAAGAGAAAATGAGAACATTGAGGTAGAGACCAAGGTCTGAACGGACGGACGGACGGACGGACGACGGACGGACGGACGGACGGATGGACGGACGGACGGATGGATGGATGGATGACCCAGAGTTACCTGAGAGTTTCCAGGTTGCAGTTTGGACTCTTCAGTCCAGCAGAGAGAAGCTTCACTCCTGAATCCTGCAGGTTGTTGTTACTCAGGTCCAGTTCTCTGAGACTGGAGGACTGGGAGCTGAGAACTGAGGACAGAGCTTCACAGCTTCTCTCTGAGAGGTTACAGCCACTCAGTCTGAGGAGACAGGGAGGACAATATGTTATTAATACAAGCCTTCTGTTCCAGTCAACAATGTTTTTTGTTTATTTGAAAGAACAATTTTATTTTACATATTTGCATTTGTTATGAACTGTTTAATTTTATAGTTTATATCCATGCAGAAGGAAGTCGTTTCTTTTTTACAGAAACCCCCAATGTTTAAGAAATCATCAAATGTTTGTGTTACTTTCCAGTCAACAATATTCTTCTTGGATTTACTGAAGAATAGGTCATATTTTCAAAACTTTATTCTATAGTTGGGACTCTGACCTTGAAGAACTGAACTACAGGCAATAAGGAGGCTGGCAAGAGAAATATTACTACATTAATCCAGTGTCAGTTTTAACAGAAAGAGTCCATTGAAAATCTAGTCTGAATATCAGCATCAGAGATGGTTTGAGGGAAAACACCAGCTTCAACAAAAGCAGACAGAATCTCAGATTATATCTTTTCATTTTTAACTGGTTGGATTCAGAGATGGAAAACTGAGCAGTGACTGACAAAAACTGTTCCTTTGAGCAACAAAGTTAACTATTCAGCTTCAAACTAAATGTTTCCCAGCAGACTGAATAAAGACATTTCTCCCTCTTCCTCCTCTATCAGACCTTCTCTGCTCCTGCAGCAGGTTCCTCCATACCTGAGAGCTTCCAGTCTCCAGTGTGGATCCTTCAGTCCAGCCGACAGCAGCTTCACTCCTGAGTCTCCTGGATGATTGTAGCTCAGGTCCAACTCTTTCAGATGGGGGGTTGGAGGTCAGAGCTGAGGCCAGAGAAGCACAGCCTTTCTTTGAGACCAAACAGCCTGATAAGCTGCAGACACACAAACTTCCTGTCAAGCTCCTGCTGTCTGGATGTCCTTCCCACACATTTCTTTAAGAAAGTCCTGCCTGTTATTGCTACTGATCTGATCCAAATCGTAAAACTCATCGCTTACATCAGGTGTTTTCCCCCAGGCTTTGAAAACAGCAGTCATCAAACCACTGTTAAAAAAGAACAACCTGGACAAATCACTATTGCAGAATTACAGGCCGACCTCTGACCTCAAACCTCCCATTCATCAGCAAAGTTATTGAAAAAACTGTGTGTAAACAATTAATAGTTTCCTAATGATGACCAACTGCTTTGACACTTTCCAGTCTGGTTTTCGTGCTCACCACAGCACGGAGACTGGCCTTGTCAAAGTATTCAATGATCATATAAATACGGACTGTGGGAGAACCACAGTGCTGGTTCTGTTGGATCTCAGTGCAGCTTTTGACACTGTATACCATGACATATTACTGAATCGACTTGAGAGTTGGGTTGGACTCTCTGGTTCGGTGCTCGACTGGTTTTGAATCCTACATAAAGAACAGGGATTTCTTTGTTTCAATTGAAAACTTCTCATCAAAGACGTCACAGGTCACATGTGGGTACCCCAAGGTTCAATCCTAGGACCCCTCCTATTTAATATTTATATTCTCCCACTAGCTCAGGTCATAACAGGAAATAATATTAGCTACCACAACTATGCGGATGACACACAGCTCTACATCACGATGTCACCAGGTGACTGAACCCATTCAATCACTGAATAAATGTTTAGAACAGATAAATGTGTGGATGTGCCAAAACTTTCTCCAACTGAACAAAAATAAAACTGAAGTCATTATTTTTGGACCTAAAGAGGAACGATCTAGAGTCAATGCACAGCTTCAGTTATTACAACTAAAAACTAGCGATCAGGCCGAAACCTGGGAGTAGTAATGGACTCGGACTTGAACCTCCAGAGCCACATAAAGACAGTAACAAAATCGGCCTTCTATCACCTGAAGAACATCTCCAGGATTAGAGGACTAATGTCTCAGCCAGATCTAGAGAAACTCATCCATGCGTTTATCTTTAGTCGCATTGATTATTGCAACAGCATCTTCACAGGCCTGTCCAACAATCAATCAAACAGCTGCAACTGATCCAGAATGCTGCTGCTCCTGTTCTCACTAGAACCAGGAAAATAGAGCACATAACACCAGTTTTAAAGTCCCTCCACTGGCTCCCTGTAGCTCAAAGATAGATTTTAAAATACTGTTGTTAGTTTATAAATCACTGAATGGTTTAGCACCACAATACATCAAAGATCTGCTGTTGTTGTATCAACCTGCCAGACTCTCAGGTTTGGTCTGGTCTGCTCTGCATCCCCAGAACCAGAACCAAAAGAGGAGAAGCAGCTTTCAGCATCTATGGACCAAAAATTTGGAACAAACTTCCAGAAAACTGTAAAACAGCAGAAACCCCGACTTCCTTCAAATCTCAAGTAAAAACGCACCTGTTTAGAGTTGCATTTGAAATGTAATATGTATGGATTTGATTTTGTGGATATGTATGTAATTTTTTTTTTTTTTTTTTTTCCTGTTGTGGGCAACGGGGCCCGGCGAATACCCGTGGTTAAACGGACGGCGGAGTCCGGCGGTAACAGGCGCTTAAATTCCGTGTCAAAGGGAAGGGGGGAAGAAAGGGAAGGAAAAAAAAAAAACCTTGTATTTTATTCTATGTTGCATGCCTTTGTGTTTTGTGTTTATGATGTAAAGCACTTTGAAATGCCTTGTAGCTGAAATGTGCTATACAAATAAAATTTGATTGATTGATTGATTGATTGATTGATTGATTGATTGATTGATTGATTGATTGATTCAACACATGATGAGAAAATGAGAACATTGAGGTAGAGACCAAGGTCTGAACTGATGGATGGATGGATGTGTAACCAGTCCAACTAAGAGTGTTTGTAATGAGTTAAGTTCAAAGGAGTGATAGTTTAGAATGTATCAAGCATGTTTGCTTAAATATGTTAAAAATGTTATTAATCAGTGTTAGCCAGAAACTGTATTTCAGGTTCTTCAAAAAAGTAATCTTTTCTGTTTTATTTTGAAAGGCTCATGTTGTAAGAGGAAGTGGGGTGGAGAAAAAGGAGAGACAGGAATGATATGGAAGAGAGAGTGAAGGCATGAAGCGCGAAAAAGAGGAAAAAAGTAGCAGAGTTTAGTAAACGGGTTTGTACATAATTCGGCTTTCAGCTCGACAGTCGGGAAAAAGTATATCAACCCTACGCTCTGTTTACCGCTGCTGTGATTGTTCCAGACCGGAGCTCACTGAACACTATGTGTAATGCTCGCTGTCGCATTTGCTATTTGCTAACTCGGTGAATAGCCGTCGAGGTCTGTAAGCTAACCCGGCTAACGGACAATCCAGCTAAAGTTTCCGTAGTGGGAGCTTTACGGAGTAGCGCCTGGAGCAGCGAGCTACGCATGTGGAAAGAGTGGTGGAGTGGTTGGAGGACTGGGCTACGTTGGACGTCTCTGTTCCTGGATCCTGTGGACTGCCAGACTGGTTGGGGAGAGGAGGACATCTTGGTGGCTGGTTAGCACTGAGGACGGGTGAGGTGTCGAAAGGGCTCGGGTTTTCACTCGGAGAGGAGTGCCAAGTTCCACGCTTCACATCAGGCCTGCAACGGGGTTTCTTTTGTTTTGTTGGGACTATATTTTAGTTAAGTATTGCCGGCTTAGGTGAACTTAAAAGTGTGGGCCCACAATTATTGTGTGAACTTAAAAGAGTGAGATATTTCACAGTTTTGTGCATTTGTTAAGGTGTTTAATACATGTTTAATTCTCATACAGGTGTACGTTTGATTTATTAAGAACTATAGTTAGAGTGTATTATTTCTGTTTTAAACTACTATTTGTGTGAAGGGAAAGAAATACTGGTATATCATTACTCTAAACTCAACATAGGTTTAAAACACGAGAGTGTACTGATAGTCATTATTTGTAACTTGATGAGTTTAATGAACTCAGGGGCCCTTACCCATGTTAAAACGGTGTAATTGGGCTACAGATGGATGGATGGATGGCCCAGAGTTACCTGAGAGTTTCCAGGTTGCAGTTTGGACTCTTCAGTCCAGCAGAGAGAAGCTTCACTCCTGAATCCTGCAGCTTGTTGTTACTCAGGTCCAGTTCTCTGAGACTGGAGGGCTGGGAGCTGAGAACTGAGGACAGAGCTTCACAGCTTCTCTCTGAGAGGTTACAGCCACTCAGTCTGAGGAGACAGGGAGGAAAAATATGTTATTAAACAATTCTTCAAAATTTTATGTTTTATGTTCCAGTCAATGATAGTGTTGGATAAATTGTCATGTTATTTGTCAAATATTTGTTATTCTCATGTATCTTTATAATGTATCTTTTCTTATATGCTTTTATTGTTTAGTTTCATCTTAGCATTAAGAATGTTTCTGTATTGTTGAATTACTCTGATTCTCAGAAGGCCTCACTGAAAGAAATCAGTGACATCAGGTTTCTGTAGGGTATCTCTCAGTGGGAAGCAAGGCGTCTTTGACCGTCTAGATTACTATAAAACTGACTGTGAAGATGTACAACTTGCTCTGTTGAACTCTGTGTCTGGATCGAGACTATCTAGTGCAAGATACCTTGTGTTATAATTAGTGATTGTCATTGGCTGTCGCTATATGATGAAGTGTTTTCCTCTCCCTTTAGAGTTACAGTGTTTCTTTGTGATTAGGGATCCTGAAAACAATAAAAAGAGAGGAGCAGGCAAATGTGTTTTCAGAGCAGCAGAAGATTGTAACTGAAAGCACATCACTGTCTGTTCTCCTCGTGAGTAAGAAAGAATCTAACACTCTTGTCTTTCCTGTGTTTGTTTAATAGGTGTTAATCCTGAGAGATTAACACCTATTGAACAAATATTCATTTTGCACAGATTGAAAAGAATATCATATTTTCCACATCTTTAAGCCTGGCACAATACATGGCAGTTCACATGTGTTGAACAGCTTTATTCTCTAGTTGTGCCTAAAGTCTTAAAAGACTGAAATCCAGCAGCCTTCAAGGAGGCTGGCAAGAGAAACATTAATTTCTGTAATGAGCTGCCTTAATCCAGTGTTGGCTTCAGTAGGAAAAATAATTTCTGCTGTTTGAACAAGTAGCATTATGAATAGTCACCTATGAGAGCTGGTCTTTCTTTTACTCATCATCTGCTAGTAGCCAACATTGAGGAGACAATGTATGAGTAAAGAATCTGATGAAGCACCACTCAGTATCTATCTCATCACTGACAGATTTGTATCTAAAATAACTTCATTAACAATCTGTGTCCTTACAGAGTTTGTTGGAGGCTTTAACCACTGGCAGCAGCCTCAGAAGAACCTCCTCTGAAGCAGAGTATTTCTTCAGGTCAAACACATCCAGATCTTTTCCTGATGACACTAAGATGAAGATCAGAGCTGACCACTGAGCAGGAGACAGTTTATCTGTGGAGAGACTTCCTGAACTCAGACTGTTGGATCTCCTCCACTAGAGAACGATCATTCAGTTCATTCAGACAGTGGAACAGATTGATGCTTTTCTCTGCAGACACATTCTCACTGATCATCTGCTTGATGTACTGAACTGTTTCCTGATTGGTCTGTGATCTACTTCTGTCTTTGTCAGCAGACCTTTTAGGAGTCTCTGATTGGTCTGCAGTGAAAGTCCCAGGAGGAAGCGAAGGAACAAGTCCAGGTGTCCATTTGGACTCTGTAAGGCCTGATCAACAGCTCTCTGATGGAGAGACTTTAGTTTAAGTTTATTAAGTAATGAAGATTTCTTAGATTTTTGTGTTTCTTTCATCAGGTTGACTCCAGAGTTGATGAAGGTCAGATGAACATGAAGAGCAGCCAGAAACTCCTGAACACTCAGATGGACGAAGCAGAACACCTTGTCTTGGTACAGACCTCTCTCCTCTTTAAAGATCTGTGTGAACACTCCTGAGTACACTGAGGCTGCTCTGATATCGATGCCACACTCTGTCAGGTCTGATTCATAGAAGATCAGGTTTCCTTTCTGCAGCTGATCAAAAGCCAGTTTTCCCAGAGACTTTATCATCTCCTGCTCTTTGGACTCCAGTGTGGATCTGTTTCAGCTCCTCCATCATACTTGACCTTCTTTACTTTGGTCTGAACCACCAGGAAGTGGATGTACATCTCAGTCAGGGTTCTGGGCAGCTCTCCTCCCTCTCTGGTCTCCAACACATCCTCCAGAACTGTAGCAGTGATCCAGCAGAAGACTGGGATGTGGCACATGATGTGGAGGCTTCGTGATGTCTTCATGTGGGAGATGATCCTGCTGGCCTGCTCCTCATCTCTGAATCTCTTCCTGAAGTACTCCTCCTTCTGAGGGCCATTGAACCCTCTGACCTCTGTCACCATGCCAACACACTGAGGAGGATCTGATTGGCTGCTGCAGGTCGTGTGGTTATCCAGAGGAGAGCAGAGGGAAGCAGTTTCCCCCTGATGAGGTTTGTCAGCAGAACATCCACTGAGGTGGACTCTGTAGCATCAGTCAGGATCTCCTTGTTGTGGAAGTCCAGTGGAAGTCGACTCTCATCCAAGCCATCAAAGATGAACAGAACCTGGAAGTGTTCAAAGCTGCAGATTTCTTTGGTTTCACTAAAGAAATGATGAACAAGTTCCACCAAGCTGAACTTTTTCTCTTTCAGCACATTCAGCTCTCTGAAGGTGAATGGAAATATGAACTGGATGTTCTGGTGGCTTTGTCTTCAGCCCAGTCCAGAGTGAACTTCTGTGTTAGGACTGTTTTCCCAATGCCAGCCACTCCCTTTGTCATCACGGTTCTGATTGGTTGATCTCTTCCAGGTGGGACTTTAAAGATGTCTTCTTGTCTGATTGTTGTTTCTGGTCTGTGTGGTTTCCTGGATGCTGTTTCAATCTGTCTGACCTCATGTTCATCATTGACCTCTCCAGTCCCTCCCTCTGTGATGTAGAGCTCTGTGTAGATCTGGTTCAGAAGGGTTGAACTTCCTGCTTTAGCAATTCCCTCAAACACAGACTGGAACTTCTTCTTCAAACCAGATTTAAGTTGATGTTGACAAACTGCAGCAAGATGATCTAAATAAACATAAAAAGTAAAATCAATAATGAAACAAAGATAAAGATGACTGGAATGAATGTTACTTCATCTGTTCAGACATCAATAAATGTGCGATTTATCCATCAGGTTAAATCTTTGTAGAAATCCTCTTACTGCTCTGCAGACGATCAACCAGCTTTTCCTGCTTCATCATCCTCAGGAAGTTCAGTGTGATCTTCACCACTGCCTCTCTGCTGCTCCTCCTCTGCTCTTCATCATCACCTTCCAACACCTCATCATCTCTCTGACTCCCTGAGCATTCTGGGTAATCTGGACTCAGAACCTTTTTAATCCTCTTCAGTTCTTTCTTCACAAAAGTGACAATGTTTTCCTCCAGCAACTGGAACAGAATAATAGATGAAGGAAACATCAGAGTTTAAATCATGGAGCCAAACACCAGATGGATGTTGAACAGACTGACAGTCCTCTGGTCTACAAAGTGCAGCATGGAGATAACTGTGAACAGAAACCATAAAAAAGTAGTTGTACATTTACAGACCATAAATATGGAGTCCAGCTGTGTTTTGATGCTGCTGGACAGATGAACCACTGGGAACCTCTGAGCTCTGCTGGTCCACTCTGTGGAGAAACCAGGAACAATTAGGAAGTCTGGAAATATTCATCCAGCAGTTTTCACGGAGGAAATCACCAAGAGTTTCACACTAAAAATACTTGAATCAGAAAACAGAGCATGACATGAACACAATACAAAGGAGTTAGAAACAGGAAGATGAATTACAGCAGGAGTCTCAAACTCCAGTCCTTAAGGGCCGATGTCCTGCAACTTTTAGATGTGCCTCTGCTGCACCACATCTGAATGGAATAATGAGGTCATGAGCAAGGCTCTGGAGAACTGATCTACACAAGGAGGTAATTTAGCCATTTCATTTTAGTGTTTTGTACCTGTGGCACATCTAAAAACTGCAGATATAATTCACATGCCTGAATTCCAGTAAAACCAGAATCAGTCAGTAAACGTAAAAAGTTGATGTTGCACTTTAAACAGTAGAAACTGTCAGCAGATCTAATGCTGGTGGAGACAATGTCCCAGAGCTTGGAGACAGTGGAAGTGAAGGCTCTGTCCACACAGGTCTTCAGGATAATGTGGGACATCAATCATGTTCTGATGATTAGATCTGAGATGATGTGGATAATAAGGAGGACTGAGCACTTTGAGCTGCTTTCAATATGAAGGTGCTTTAGAAATAAAATTGATTGATTGTAATATGTGGGTGTGTGTCAATGTGCGGTCCTCTACTGGGTGTTATAATGAGAGTTTTTATAATGTATCCTGGAAATCCTGTTGAGATTAAATAATTCTGTGTTTTTTCCTCCATCTCTTAGCTATTTGTATGTTTGTATATACATAAATACACACATAGAGTACACACATGCAAAGCTAAGGTTAAAGGAAATGACATACCAGGGATCGCCCTATTTCATGTGTAACTTAAATAAATTAAAAAATAAAACAGTTACAGCTTTTAGAAACATCTCACCTCTCTGATGGTGGAGATCCAGGAGATTTAAAGAAAATGATCTCTTCCTTTGACCTGTCGCTCTTAAAGGACACACAGCTGGGTTCTGGTTCTGGTTCTGGTTTGCGTCTCTGATGGATTCTGACAGAAACATGATGATTAAAACTGAATCAGCAAAGAGGAGAGGCAGCAGCTTCATCACCACGTCTGTTCTGGCCTGATATAGTGAACGCTGTGTGAAAAGGGCTGTGGACAGTTAGAGATGGTGACCTCACCTCTGACCTTTGCTCTGGCTCTCATCTTCCCACACAGAGTGGTTTTAGAGGGAGGGACTCCCTCCTCTCTGTCCTCACACTGATCCATGCTGCTGAATCCACATCAGCTCACACACACTTTCTAGCTTCACCTGCAGAGGAAACACACATCATTCATCTGCACATCAACTCTGATCATCCTTTACATCATTAGTGCTGGAAAAAGATCAGCTGCTCCTCCTCTGATTGGCTCTTCTTCTCTGCTTCATATCAGTGTCAGGTGAATGCAGTCAGACAGCAGAGAGGCAGAGGAAGCTGCCATCAGCTGCTGCACTTCTACTATCAGTCCACTAGATGGAGACATGGAGCAACACTTTACATTCACTGATTCAACCTGAACAACAGGAAGTATTGTATTGCACAATTACACTCTACAGTGTTCACTGCTGCATCAAATATTTACTTTTTAATAATCAGACAGAAGTTAAGACCTTTCAATAATAAGATTTTGTAATAATATTTTATCTTGAAAGGAAGAAACAAACAACTCTTGGCTTTGATTTTAATGCTGGACCAGAGCTTGATGCCAGGAAACAAAAACATGAAGCAGTTTCTTCATAGAAGAAAACAGGAAACATCAGCTGTTCATCATGTTGTTTGATTCCAGTTCATCAATAATCTAATAATCCTGTAGATTAGCCTTCAAGTAGCAGGGATAATATTTGGAGGTGAAAACAGAAGTGAACCTGTTCCCCAAACATCAGAGAGCAGAAACAATCTGTTTCTGAAGAGAAAGTTCAAGTAGGCAAATGATCAAACTTACGATTTAAGAAGATCCAAAGAGTTGATGAAGATTAACTCTTTACTCTAGTAAAGAGTGAACCTCTTTATTGTGATTCTGTTGCTTCTAAACCCAACAGAACCACAGTAAAACCAGACAGACCTGAACAGGTGTGTTTGATCTGAAAGTGTAAAGAGGAGAAATGAGTCCAAACTGGTCTGACTTGTCAGACTGACTGGGTCTGTTGGGTTTATTTAGTTCCCCAACCTGCAAGAATCAACAAAGACACAAATTATTTTTCGTAGAAAAGGGTAGAAGAGCTCACGTGGAGAGAATCGCTGCCAAACGCTGTCTGAGATCAACTCCATGGCTCTCAGTCCCCAACTGCCTTTTATTATTATGTGAATACACAAAGAGGTTGGCTTTCTCACTCAGACATGCAAACAATTGACCAATACTCTATCCTACAGGATGTTCTGGAAGTCTTTTGTTGATGTCCCATCATTGGGACACAATGATGACTACTCTCAGGATACAGACAAAGATCATTGTGGCTCGTTAACACAGAAATGTGTGAGACATTTCCAACCTTAAGAAAACCCTAAAAGACAGTTTAGAATATACAATAAAGGAAAGGGAAAGAAAACACACGGAATGATATGAAAACATAACCATTCAAATAAAAGAAATGAACTAAGATAATAATTTTCCAAAAAGAGTCAGAGGAAAGTTTACCTGTTGACATCATTTGGATTTTGAAACAAACTCATATTTTCAGATTTCAGTGCAACACAATAAAACTGATCTCAGAGCAGCTTCTGGTTCAGGAACAATGGACCTGGAATGTTGACTTTTGCTCTTTCCAGTATCAGGAAGATTCCAGCTACACAGATCACATTACATCAAAACTGCAGCAGCAGATCAGGAAATAAAGATGATCTGCCTACTTTTGACTATGACTGTAGAGATGATTGATGGAAAAAAAAATTAATAATGTTTTTGTTCATTTAGCAAGTCATAGAGAAAAACCATGTTGATTTTTCTGTGATATTTTTTACCATGATATTCATAAATTCATAAATGTCAGATATTTAAACGATTTTTCTCTAACTGAATATTTATTTTCAAAACTAAAGATTTGTTTTTGTAAGTATTTTTTTTTTTATCTCAAAACTACATATTTTATATATTTTCATTCTAGTGTTCAGTCAGACGCTCCATCATGTTGTCATGTTTCAGTTTTTCTCCATTCAGCAACAGTTGGTGAACTGGGTTTAATCCAGTTTAGTCTAATTGTCTTTCTTGCTACCAGCAGCAGAAGGTGCAACAATATGTAACATTGATGTTTAATGAGTAAATCCTTGGTGTTTATGTCCAGCAGAAACAGAAGAGGCTCCATGGGGAGATCTGTCCTCAGAATGTCCTCAGTCTCCTGTTTCATTTCCTCCAGAAAGTCTTTATTTGTGGTCAGAACCAGAAGACGTGTGTGATGACCGACCATTCAACACATTCCTCCAACATCCATCTGTGGTTGGAATCCTGGAAATGAACGTTTTGAAAGGAGTAACACTTTATTTGACACAGTGTGTTCTATTAAATCTGGATTTTACTTTCCAGTCAAACTCTTTGCACATTTGATTTCCAATCCTTTTATGTACAAAAATGCAAATTAGAAAACTCCACTCTTGTTTTATCAATCTCCAGTTCAATCCAGTAAATTTATGTTCTCAATTTGACAATCCACAAATGGAGACCCCAAACTGGACCATATTAGTTTTGACCTCATTCCTCTTCAGAGATACCACTGCAAACTCGTATCAATGGCTCCTCAGAATGACCAGTGGGACGCTCTGCTGGATGGAGACTGAACTACAACACTAAAAGAAGTTTTAAACTCACTTTTCAGTTAGCTAATTGAACAAATTTTATTCTGTAAGATAATAAATTGCATGGTTACACAAAACCAATAAAAAGGTAACTATTGCCACATTATGGAGTAATCAATCATGGTGAATATCTGCCACAAAAATTCATTCTTGAAAAAGATGGCTTCCCAGAAGACAGTATTACATTTTAATAAAAAGTGGAGTGGAAAGAAAAACTGTGAAATAAAAGATGCACATATGAAATTCACCATTTCTGGAACAAATGATATTCCAACATATGTGAAGTAGATTTTTTTTTAAAGAGAAAATGTTTTTTTTGCATCATACAGTGTTCTTTTATGTATATAAATGTAATTGTATCATAGTCAAGATGTTTTTCGGTGCAGCTGCAGAGGGTGTACAAACTAACTGAACAAGATGCGTCTGCTGAAGTTTCCCAGGCGGGTCGTCTGGGAACTTAATCTTCTCCTCTGTTAGCTGAGAGTGAATAAAGCAACTATGTAACTCTGAGTTCGTTAGAGCAGATTTAGATTTTCGCCTAATGCAGAGTATATTTTTCCCTGTCTGCAGATATTAAAGATTGTTTTTGCTCCCTGAACTTGGACTAGAATTGTGCACTTCACACATATTCAGATGAACGTTTATGGTTAGTTCACAATGGAAAAAATCTGAGTTGATTTCATCTGAACATTAATTCAATCTGGAGAGACTTAGACAGAGAAAATGGAAACCATTAGAAGAGTTTATTGACATACAAAATTTAAGTCTTTGGCGCTTGGGCCCCGGCTGAGGACATCGATCATCACAATCTTTGCGATGAGCTGGATGAGCATTCCATATGCTGAAAGGAACGTCATCCCCGAGACAGACATTGGTGATGGAGGTGAAGGAAGGATGCAGCCGGAGAGCGAGCGAGTGGAGGTGAAGGGGTGGAGGAGGTTGAGCTCTGCTGGAAGCAGAAGACGCCATGGACGGTGCTATTTATCAGCTGGGACTTGGACAGTGATTGGACGTGACGCGTCTTGGACCAGCGTTGATTAATCAATGGTGATGAACAGGAAGCAACGGTGGATGATGCAGGTGGGGTTAGAAGAGACTTCCAGTTTGAATTTTGCTTTTTCCTCACAAAGTGCAATAAGATCTATTATAAATTTGCCCAGTATAAATACACTGATTTCACTGTAAAAATTACTATTTTAGTCTGTAGTATAAGAAATAAAAACATTTCCATAAAGTCTTAAATACTTTATACAAAATATTGAGTGGAAATCATACACAGTGAGACAGTTTAAAGAGACGTGACAGTCCAATGAAAACTCCAGATAAATGCAGTGATTTTATGGTCAAAGTTACAAAAATGTGCAATAATTAAAAAAAACCTAAAGTGAAAACTTAACTTGGCACAAGGAAATATTTGCTCCCATCAACAGAAACATTGAATTACTGAGGGAAGGTAAGAGGCTGGATCTGTAGTTTAATTTCATCCATTAAAAAGCTGCTGAAACAAAAAGAGTTCAAAATAAATCGCTGTCTACAGAAAATACAA
Source organism: Poeciliopsis prolifica (assembly GCF_027474105.1). NCBI lineage: Eukaryota > Metazoa > Chordata > Actinopteri > Cyprinodontiformes > Poeciliidae > Poeciliopsis > Poeciliopsis prolifica. Next base: position 45,074 of record NW_026562434.1, read on the forward strand.
AGAAATGGTAAATAAAAAACATGGGATTGATACTCAGCATGACAGATTACATCTTACATAAAATCACTAAAAAAAAATACAAAATGTTAAGGACATCAGTCTGGAGAAACAAGATGCAAATTATAACAATTACAAGGTAAAGAGATTAAAAATAAACATCATTTTATAATTAAGGCCACTCGTATGAAGAGCAGAATAAAAAACAAAAAAGGAGAGAAATGTAAACTTGTAATTATTCCAACTCAAGTCCTGCTGTGCAACTCAGTTTGTAACAAAACCCCAAAAAACTCAAAATGTCAAAAAATGGATCAGAAATCAGATCAAATCTTTAAAAGGGAAATAAATATACAAAAATATAAATAAAATGGCCATGACATGCAGAAAACAGAGAAATAAAAATTACCCCAATAGAGGATGAAATGAAGCGATGAGTTAAATTCAAACATTTTTCATGTGAAAACGAGGATTAGCATCGTTTCTGCATGACAAGGCATTTTCCTGCTCAAACTGTTAGAAAACAAATTGTGATTTGTAGTTTTTCTTTGCTAAGTGAAGTGAAATATTTGACTTGTGTTCATTAAAAACAGGGATTTCTTTCCTTTTACATGAACACACATTCACAGCTTGCAGAGTGTAAGGCTTGAACCACTTGGCCACACTTTGGGAGGGGTGGGTTGGATTTATTGCACAAGAACACTCGGGGCGGGTGGGTTCTTATTCGGCCCTTTGACAGGTTCTGGATGGGTTCTGTCTCCTCAGTAGAGGCGGACGAGACTTAAAAAAATGAAGTTGAAGAACACTGGAAGCTGGTGAGGTTTTACACAGCAGCCAAGACAGGTCAGAGGTCAAAGCAGTGCCACTGCATCAAGCAGAGCCTCATCTTCCCTCCTCTGCTGATCGGGTCTCGGACTTGAGCCGGACGAACTCCTTGGCGACGTCGTCGTTGGAGCGCTGGGAGAGGATCCGCATGGCGGTCAGGCCCGTGTCGTCCATGGAGATGCGCTGCCCCAGGGGGCACCAGCAGGCGCAGTTGCCCCTCTCCATGATGTCCCTCAGCTGCACCACGGCCAGGCCCACCACCCGGTCGGCGCGGCCGAAGCAGTAGTCCTTGACGCAGGCTTGAACCTCGTAGCACTCGAACCGTCCTGAACACCCAGAACGCTGCAGAGCGAGAGCAGAACAGGAGTGGGAGCACATGGGCTAGGGCGCTAATTGCAGAGCTAATTCCTGATTTTGTGCTTTTTCTGAAACTTTAAAACATTCGTACACCTAGCTTTTGATGATCTAATTTTCCATTTTAAATCAAAACATTTTACTTTGATTTGAGGTCCACATCTGCAGTGGTAGATTACACTATTGCTATCTGCTAATGTGCTAATAGCTGAGCAAATTTGTTGTGCAAACACATTTTGATTCCCCTAAATCAGTTTTCAAGTTAAATTCTAAAGCACTAATGTACTTTTGCTGTTTTCTACACTTTCAGTTGAATAAAGTTTGACATCTGTAGCAGAAGGGACACTTCCATTAAGCTGCTGTGCTAATAGTAGAGCTAATTTTAGCTTTTTTTATAACTTTTAAAACTATTGCCACACAATTAATTTCTTAAAATAAATCCAGATTTTATTTGGAAAAGTTAAATTTGAGGAGTTCACTAAATTTTAGCAGAAAAACACTAAATGAACAATTAGCTCTGCTGCTAGCGCATTAGCTGACATTGTCCAGTAATTTCACAAGGACTTTGTTTTGTGTAACCAACAGTTTATGAAGTCAGAATTAAAAGAGCTTCAAATCCTAAATGTGTCACGACGTTTGGTTTTGAACTTACAAGTGAAAGGTCTCGTTGTATTTGGGAGACCAGCTGTTGTTCTTGGATTTGGTCTGAAATCGGCGCTTCTTGTCGCTGAGGTGCGGCCCGATCATCGTGACTTCCACGAAGGGTCTGAACATCCCAGACGTCTGCCACTTCAAATCACTGGCTGCAATCACTGCATCAATGACACAAACATTTAAACAGAAATGACACTAAAATGCTGCAGCTTTGATTTATTGGTTCAAAATGAGCCCAAACGGACCTTTGAGAGTAACTTTCCGCTCTCCGCTCTTGGGATGAGTGTACAGCTCAATCTGCAGGGAAACCTCTCCGATGGGTTTGTCCACACCTGAGCCTGGTTTAACACAAACAACATTTGGTCCAATGCAGGCAAAGAAAACCACGTTTTATAGAGTCATGCGACGGAAACGCAGGTTTCACAAAACAGAAAGAGAAAAACGATGAAGGGAAGTTGGGCTGATGATGATTTCATGAGACCTACCCCTGCTGGGCTGGATTTTCTCATTAGGGGTTAACCTAATACCTTCCCATTGTGCGCACAGAGGCAGCAGGAGATAAAAACAAGACAGCAACTTAAACAACCAAATCCAGGAGATAAAAGCAGCGAGGAATCTGAAACTCTCCCGTATTTAATCTCCTTTGAGGCGCTTTGGATCTACCCTGTGAATGCTGCGTGGTCACGAAGGTTTTGATGAGCGTGTCGGTGGTCTGGGTGTAGAGCGACAGAGCGTGGCGGAGCGACGAAAGCTCAGCGCTCTTCTCCAGGAAAGTCTTCTTCAAGCCGTTCCCGCCCGCATGAAAGTATTGCTGCGTAGGAAACAAAACGAGAGGAATCAGCGTTCTACAACCTGAATGATTAAACTTAAAGTGGAGTTAATCAGACTTTTAGTTAATCAACTAAAAGACTCTTAAAATGTGAATGAATTGTACTTTTCTGTTTGACCAGAGGTCAACGTTTCGCTCTCACCTTGATGGTATCCAGAGCCACATCCATGACGGCACACTGCCTGGGCGTCAGGCTTTTAGCGTCTCCTGCCATGTGATCCTAAACAACCCAAACCAAGACTTTGACTAGACCAATTCATAGGAGAAAGCAAACTCAAAGGCAACCTGATACCTTCAGTTTGGAAAGGTGTCCCAGTTCTTTAGCAGCAGAAAGGATCTGTGCTCCCTTCAGGAAAAACAGAAAAATGAATGATTCTTTTAGTTTTCAGAAGCCTTGTTTCAATTTTAAGTATCATATTAGTGAAGTTTGATGGAAATGGAAAAAAAGCATCGATACAACTCATGTTCAGACGTAAAGTGAGTTATTTATCTACTCTATATGTGATTGGATGATGTTCAGTTTGTTGACTAATAATTAAGCTGAATATGCCACAGTCATCATTTTAAAACATAATGGATAAAAATATTTTTTGTGTTTGGTCACGTCTGTCAAAATGTTTACATCTCATCATCTGACACAATTACGAGTTGATCCATTTCAAAATGGCAGCCATGTTTCCATCCAGCTGTGATTCAAATTTTGAGCAATTTTTATAATAATGTATAAAAGAAAATGTAAATTACACTGCAAAACCATAAACTCTTACCAAGTATTTTTGCTCTAGTTTCTAGTGCAAATTTGACGAATGTGAATTACAACATTTAACTTTTCTTTTGGGATCAATAAAGTATGTTTTGAATTTGAATTTGAAATATCTCAGCACATTTTAAATAAGACAAAAATAACTTAGTAGTAACTTATCACAAGAGAAGCTTGTTTTAAGTAGATAATTCCTTAATATTGATTAAAAAAAAGTAGTTGGCAGATTATTTAATTTAAGGAAAAATGATTGTTATAAGTGAAATAATCTGTCCTACACAAATAAGTTCATTACATTTATTTTGCACAAAATTGATATATAATAAGATGTTAGTCTGGTTATTATATATCTTAATATTGCAAAAATATCTTGATTTAGGTGAAATAATCAAATTTGATCAGCAATATTAAGAAATTATTAACTTAAAATAAGCTTCTACGATAGTTTCACTGACAACTAGATCAAAAACATTGGTAAGATTGTGTTTTGTTATGTAAATTCACACTTTTTGACACATTTCAAAACCATCTGGATGGTAACTGTCCAGTGACGGAGACGAGCGTCAGACTCACCAAGGTGTCGTTCCCTTGCGGCAGGACGATGTTCTTCTCCAGGCTGGTCATCACGATCCTCCACAGCTCCTTCAGAACGCGCTTCAGGACGGTTTTCTCACACACCGTGGCGAACAGCGTTAATCTGCAAAACAAGACGTTCACACACACGCCGACGGACGAGCCGTGTTGGGGGAAATCCCACTGAACCACTGCGCATCCAGGAAGTCCATGAGCGGCCGCAGCATGTTGTCCGAGTCGCCCTCCACCTGGTTCTTGGTGTTTTCGTTGAGCGGTCCTTTGATCTGGTACAGCAGCGACGCCATCTGCCGCATGCAGTCGGTGATGCGGCTCTGGAAGCTGCAGGAGAAGAAAAGCCAGTGATGCACTGGGACAAGTGGGGGAAACGTGGGGGTGTGAGGGCGGCGTACCTGTTCCCAAACGTGCTGCTGAGGTCGTCCAGAACGTTGTTGAGCCGAACCTGCAGGTCGTTGAGCTGGTCCTGGCCTCCGTGTCCATCTGGAGGAGAGAACCTTCAAGTTCAAAAGGCTGACAAAGGTTTTAGAGAAAGAAAAAGGGAAATAAAACTGGGAAGTTTTGGGATTTTACTGCGACTCAGAACCTGGAAGCTAAATTACTTCTAAAGCTGAATTATTACAAAACACCTGAGAGTCTACGGTTGCATTCGAGTCCGTTAAACACCTTTTGGTGTAGTTTGCATTTCTACTCATAATAACATGCATGTTACAGTTCACCTCCTGTAACACGCATGAACTCACCTCATAATCCTCACATGCATTTTCTCTCTATGTGGCAGAAAGTTGGGAGGTAAAACAAGACATTTGGATGAAATGCCCCATTTTGACACTCATCAAGTGGAAAAATTGCATATTAAGAATCTAATTTGGGATGTTCTGCTTGTGCCTACCTTCTCAAACGGTTCGTCCATCTTTGAGTCAGAAAATTGTTAGAGATATAAAAAAAAACACAAACAGTGTCAAACTGTCCTGAAGAGGTGGAGGAGCTGTATAATCCAAATGATTTCTGGACTTTTTGGTGAATATTAAGGTGATTTAATCCCAGATAACATGTTTAACCCACCTCATCCTTCTCAGTCTATCACACATGGTTTAGAAAAGGAACAAAATAAAGTGTTAAAATGAAAAATACAGTTGAAGGTGATGTGAAAGTGGCGCTTTTATGGGAAATAAGGGAAAATGCTGCTAATCTAAAGAGGAAATCCTCACAGATGAGAATCAAACCAGACAACAAAACTCCACCATGTTGGATGTTTTCGTTTCAGTTTGGGGAAAATCTTTGGAAATGACTTTGGATTTGGAGAATGAAGGATGTTAAAAACCACTTTCAACTGCAACAAACCTCTGCCTCCATTTCCTCCCCTTCCTCTTTAACTTCCTCCTCTTCCTCACTTCCTTCAAACTAGGAGTTGCAGTAAAGAGGCAACAAAGGTTTTGTCTTGTTGCTTCATTCAGATAATTGTGCAGTGTTTTTTTTTAAACTTATTTTTAAGACATATATGCAGTCATGTTTTACATGTTTGCATATGCAGTGGACTTGCCTGCCATGCTAGCGCGCTGTTCTTCAGCTAGAAAAGCAGAGAAAAGGTAGAGAATGTCTTTCTCCAGCCACAATTACAAGAACTGACTTTATATTGAGTTAAAACATCAATATTATTAGAAAAACACAAAATATTACCATTTATTTTTGGTCTAGTTTATTGTTCAAGTACATTTGGACACTTAAAATAAGACAAAACTAATTTACAAGTAACTTTTTAGAAAGATATATGAGCTTGGAGGGAGTTTGAGATGCATTAAGTCTTAGAATATTCTTCTTAAAAAGGAAAACCTGCAGATTTGTCTGCACAAAAACTTTTGAATTTCATATTAAAATGTTAATTTAACAGAGTGATTCGTATTTTCCCAGGCAGCCTTAGTTTTCGTTTATATGATTTCAACATGGTGCATTTCCTAACAATCAATAACAAATCAAATTGATATGATGTCAAAACTGGAATCTATCACTAATTTGAACACTTGACCCTCAACATCAATGTTGGAGAAACATTATCGTCATTGATATTGTAATAACAGCAATAGTGTTACAACAACACTATTAAATAATAGTGTTGTTGTAATTTCAAGGCTGCTGTTTCTCTGTCAGATTCCCTCAGGTCTCCACAGCAGAGAGATGGATCACGGCGCTCTTCCTCCACCTCCTCGCCGCGCCCCATCCTCATCCTCCACCACCTCCACTGAGTTCTGATGGGTCGGTTCAGATCCTCTCTGGAGATCAGACACCAGAACAGAGGCGGATCAGAACCAAAGCCAGCAGCTCTGCTGAAGCTCAGGAGAACTCTGAGTCCAGATGTGGACCCTGGTCTCCTCCAGAACCTCCTCTGTTCTGCTGTGGAGGAACTGTGTGGCTCCAGTTCTGCAGCAGGACCTTCTCAGCTGCAGCAGAAGAAGAAAGGACTTCCTGTGTTCAGGTTGGATAGAAACCTGGATATTTTCTAGCTTGTGGTTCTGCTTCCAGCGTAGATGTTCTCCAGGGTTCTGATCTGGATCTAGTGGACTGTAGAGCTCATCAGGTTTCCTCTCATCCACTTTGAGATCTTCAGCCTCCTTTAGATTCAACCTGAAGCTTCTTCTGACAGATTAGCTGCAGCTGATATTTAGCATGATGTTTATTATTCTAGCCTCAGTTTTCTGTTCTTCATGTGACTCCACTGAATCCAACTCTGATGTCGTTCACTTCACAAGTGATGAAGATCCATTTTTCTTTCACTTCCTGCTGATTTCTTTCCAAAGCTCCATTTTTTCCAGGAGGATCTTCAATGTTCTCTTTAGATGATGAAGGAACTCAGACTGACTCCACCCGGCTGGTGCTCCAGGTGAGCAGAAACAAACAAACCCTGAAGTCATCCAGCTTTAGATTTGGACCAACTGAACATCAAGCTTCAGTAACGTCTCAGTTAAAGTTTGTTTCCAGATCTGAGATCAGAAAGTTCTGGAACAAACTGGTTGCTCTCCAGTTTGATGATGTTTCCAACCTGAATGTTCATCCATTTTTCTTCTCTCAGCCTGGAAAGAAAATCCTCTAAATTATCTGGCTTGATAAAAAACTGTTTTATTAGTAAAATCTTGGAATCTTGACACACTCTTTGTGCATCAGGACTTTCACCTTGCAGTTATTCACCTGAAATGAAGAGGAATTGTTTATTGTTGGTCTAAGAATAAAATGTTTTTGTAAGGATCATGTAATCACATCCTGAAAAATCCTTCAGAGTTTATCTTTGCTCTAAAGTTATAAAAACCCAAAACCTCTTCCTTTTTAACAGAGATCAATAACCAAACACTCTGATCTTTGCTTAATCTGCCAGTTTGACAAATATAAATGAACATTGCTTCAAAATGTGTGTATTTTATTACTTCTGAGTGGGAAAGTGCTTCTGAAATGGAGCAGGAAATACATTTCATAACAGCTGATTTGCATGTGATCAAGACAAGAAGGCAGCGGTCAACACACACACACCCAGTGGTGTGTTCACACACACTCTGCAGAACTTTGTGTTCATCAGGAGGTCGATTGTTTCAGGTTTGAGCTAAAACAGAAGCAGCAGCACTTCCTCTACAGGAGAAAACACACGAGGTCATGAGGTCAAGCTTTGTGACAGTAAATAAAACACATGAATAATCTCTTGGTTTGCTAAATTATAATAAAACATGATATTTATGTTATGAACAATTAAATAATTTTAGCTTGGATTGGCTCTGAACACATCATAAATCACTGATTCATTATAAAAACTTTGACTAGACTAAGAATGGACTATTATGTAATTATAAATGATGAAGTTCATTAGTTCATTTAAATTCAGCATTTTACTGTAAATATAATTAAAGTGTAGATAAAGGGATAAAGATTAGCATGCTAACCCCTCAGGTTTCCCATCAGCCACTTGGGTTTCAGGATGACCAACATTTTTAAACATGGCTGCTAATTTTGAGCCTTTTAAACCAGATATGGACATTAAATGTTCCCGTTTTCATGACATGGATGAACTTTAGGTTCCTTCATGTGTTTTCAACTTTGGTCATTCTATTTATGCAACTTTAAAATAATATGTAGCAAAATCAGAAACTCATGTTTAGAGATTTAATGTTAGATTCTGGCAATTCTTGTTAAGTTTAGTGTTAGCTTCTGCTAACTTTTAAAGTATTTGGTGGTTTAGCAATATCACAAACTAATTTTTTTTTATCTAATTAGAAATTTAGCATAAACTGCTAAGCCTCCACTTATTTTTTTTTACCTTACACAAATGTTTTAATGTGTTTTTTGGCTTAGCGATAATGTGCTAATATTTTAGTGGTTTAGCAGTGGCCTTTGTTAATGCTTTATGTGTCCAACAGTTTGGCATTAGCTCAGCTAAGTTCTCCAGTTAGCAGTTAGTGAACCTAACATTTTGTTTAGCTGTTACTAAACTTGGTAATTCCTACTGCCAATTTTATTACAAACATATATTCTAGATTACAATCACAATAGCCACTTGACAAATGTACACCAGAAAAAGAAAACTCAAGAAAATATATATGATTTCTACGTTTCAGGTTCTGTAGGCAGTGACTTTAAACCAAACATATTCACCCAATTAGCAATTTTAGTGGGCAAACTTAATTTTCCATGAATGCTATTCAGTCCTCTATTTATTTCTTTGGTAAGATTTTCCCACTTTATTATTCAAAATCTTGTCATGAGACCTTCATCAACTGGTTTCAAAATGGGAATATTTTACTGTAATTTATGAGAGTGAAAGTTGAGATTTTAAAAATCTCTCGACATTTAAACAGGAACAGAAAAGAATGAAAAGCAAATGAATCAAATACAGAAGAAAATATTTTTTTGTTATTCACTATATACAAAGTTTAACTGCATACATAAGTAGAAATTAACATTTGAACAAAACACATAAACAAAAAATATCCAGTGATTGAGAAAAACTGTATTAAATTTAAAGAATCTTTGACTGGAAACAGAAAAACAACATATGGATCCTGGATAATCCTAGCTTCCATCTTTAAAGGACTGGAAGAAGCCATTTCTAAGGAATCATAGAATTTCACCAAGAAAGAGTTTGGATCCATTAAAACACACATAGAAACTGAACTAAATGTTCAACAGTGAGAGAGTTACTCTGATAGGAGGAAAATCTTTACACTCTTGAGATTCAAATCAGCATAGAAACAACAAGGAACCAGACCGCCAGACCCCAAATCCAGGAATCAGAGGTTCAGTGAATGTGGTGTTGAAGGTGTGGAGGAGGATCAGTGAGTCAGAGGAGACTCTGTAGAAGGACAGAATGCCAGCAGGACAGTCCACATACACTGCTACTCTGTTAGAGTCAGAGGAGGAGGAGAGACGAGTTTCTATGTTATTGTGACAGACAGAGAAACCAACATAATCAGAGCAGATCAGACTCCAGGAATGATCATTCCTTCCAAACCAAGAGTCTCTTCTGTCTCCTTTCCTCTTGATTCTTCTGTAACTCACTGATATATAAACTCTTCCTGTCCACTCGACCTCCCAGTAACAGCGACCAGTCAGACCAGTTCTACACAGCAGCTGATACCAGTAATCAAATCTGTCTGGATGATCAGGATATGACTGAAGCTCCTCCATCCATGTCACCTTCCTGTTGTCTTCAGATATTTGGATCTCTCTGTTCACTGTGTTTGTGTCGATGGTGAGTTGACAGGAATCTGATGGAGAGAACAAACACAATCCAGCTGCAGTTATTGATCATTTATTGACACTTTGACTCCTGAATGAGTGATGTGACAGTTTGAAGATGGTTGAATGTGAGCTGCTTTGTTGTCATGAATCAGATGAAAAACACACTTACATCTCCATGGACCTGGAGTCAAGAATCGGCCTCCAGCAGGCTCCACCCTGAAAGGAGGAGGGGGGTCAGACCATCAGTCTCTTTCAGCACTTCCTCTACCAACCAGCACCACCAGGTGGCACTGCACACATTTACAATGAGCCCAAGAAGAAGCAGCAGCATCCTGAATCCAGCAGCTGCAGTAATGGCTTGTGAAAGTAATCCTCCCTCCACTGCAGAAGTTCTGGATGAGCTGATCTTGACTTTTTATCTTTCTCAGTAAATTTATTAGAACTTTGGATCTGAACAAATTCATGCTGTTTCCCATCAGACTGACTAAAGACATTTCTCCCTCTTCCTCCTCTATCAGACCTTCTCTGCTCCTGCAGCAGGTTCCTCCATACCTGAGAGTTTCCAGTCTCCAGTGTGGATCCTTCAGTCCAGCCGACAGCAGCTTCACTCCTGAGTCTCCTGGATGATTGTAGCTCAGGTCCAACTCTTTCAGATGGGAGGGGTTGGAGGTCAGAGCTGAGGCCAGAGAAGCACAGCCTTCCTCTGAGACCAAACAGCCTGATAAGCTGCAGACACACAATTCATCACATGATGAGAAAATGAGAAGATGGAGGTAGAAACCAAGGTCTGAACTGGTAATGTTGACAAGAGGAATACTTAAGCAACTGGTGCATTTGAACCATCTAAATCTATTCAACTAAAACGTTAAGTCACGATGAATAACCCTGAATATTGCTTTGGATAAAATATGCAGGAGCTGGTGGAAGAATTTGATGGACTTATATGCCAAAGACTCCTCTTTCAATGCATGCCTTGAGGAGTTGTAATGTGTTTGATATTCCTGACACGCATCTAAAGCAAAATGTCAATGGTCTGACTTTAAAATGCACATGTCCCACTGAAAGTGTCGGGCAAATTTTTAGCACGCAAGATTCAATTGGTATGCATATGGCATTTGAAAGTCTAGCCCCCCTGGGGGGCTTTGAGAGTACGGTAGGGAGTACTGGTGAAAATATTTACAAAAGGGGAGCGCTGCGATTCCTTTTGGGAATCAGGCGTTCGCTCCAAGATGAACTTAGAGCAAACACCACAATAGAGTTAACATTGGTGCTGTAAGTGATCCAGTTTGAAACGGTTTCTGTTGTTTTAAAACAGAAACAGTTTTATAACAACAGTGTGCTTTTTTCCATCAGTACGCTCTGACCGCTCCGCACCGTATGGAGTAAAAAAAAATATATATAAAAACGGGACGTAGAATGGAATTACAAACTACATGTGAATCAATATCAGAGAATCTGGCACTAAACAGTGAAAAATCAAGCGCTCGGAATGAATAAACAATAAAATAAAACTAGCAACAGGAACGAAACTAAAGACAACATAACAATAAGCCAAGAGAGAATAATACTAATCAAAGAAAACTAAATGGAAATGAATGAAGAACAAGATGCAAAAATAAACTATGGAACTAAAGTAAATACAGAGGAATAAACTGATATTGCAAGACCTTTTGAGCAATAATTAATACAGAGAACTACAGCAAGAACCAACAGACATTATTTTCATACAAAAAGTAAAATAATGATGTTGAAGTACCATGGGTTTGTTGAGACAACATGTAGTACTAAGAAAATATATTTGACAGACAATAACAGTAATAAGGAGCTTATCATTTATTTGTTTTTAATTAGATTTGATATATTTATTTCTTTGGTATTATTTTTTATGTCAGTTTTAATGGAGGCTAATGATTCCATGACACTTTCAAGTTGAGTCATTAGAGTTTAAGTAAGAACTAGCTTTGTTCTTTGTAATTTCTGTCCATTAAAACTATTAATCTATAAATCAATAGACAGGTCTATTAAAAAATATCATTCATGTTTCTGTCCAATATTTCTATGGCATTAAAAGGATCTGGAATTTTCATTTTTCCACTGAAAGCACTGGTTTACACAGTAAATGCCATGGAGGGGAATTTTATAGATGTCCCATTCTCCTGAAGACAGCACAGAGCTGCACCACCAGAAAATAACAAACACTGAAGAGAAGAAGAGTTATGATTAATGTAGTTTCAGTTATAGCCATGTTTTAATGTTGCAGAGCACAGTTTTACAAATAGTTCAACGTTTAAAGTGGCATTGTTGTACATCTTTTATTTGGTCATTTTGTGCAATTATTAGCAACTAACATCAGGAAATGGCACAGAACAAGAATATTTTTTCCACTTCTCTTTTAGGCCGGACAATTTTTAAGTTGCCCCTTGAAAATCTACCACGGAAATAATAATTGTATCATCTCTGGAAGAAGAAATGGACAGAAATATTTCTTTGCTAGGATTGAGAACATTTTACCTGAGAGTCTCCAGGTTGCAGTTTGGACTCTTCAGTCCAGCAGAGAGAAGCTTCACTCCTGAATCCTGCAGGTTGTTGTTACTCAGGTCCAGTTCTCTGAGACTGGAGGACTGGGAGCTGAGAACTGAGGACAGAGCTTCACAGCTTCTCTCTGAGAGGTTACAGTAACTCAGTCTGAGGAGACAGGGAGGAAAATATGTTATTAAACAATTATATTTTTCTTTCCCATCAATGTTCTTCTTGGACATATTGAAGGGACTCGTACTTTACACAACTTTATATTGCTCTTCATTGTGAACTGGTTAATTAAATAGTTTGTTCTTAAGCCTTGATAGACTGAGCCACAGAGAAAAAGGAGGCTGAGTAGACAACTATAAAATTTCACTATGAACTACATTAATCCAGTTTCAGTTTTGCAGTTTGTAACATTGAGGCTAACTGCTGAAGGAAGTTGGTCTCTATTTCATTAGCAGAAAATGCATCATTAGATAATCTGAAATAACACCAATCAATATTTACCTAACCATTAACAGATTTATCTCTATAAAGTATAAATGCATGATCAATGTGTGTCCTTACAGAGCTTTGTTGGAGGCTTTAACCACTGGCAGCAGCCTCAGAAGAACCTCCTCTGAAGCAGAGTATTTCTTCAGGTCAAACACATCCAGATCTTTTCCTGATGACACTAAGATGAAACCCGAGCTGACCACTGAGCAGGAGACAGTTTATCTGTGGAGAGACTTCCTGAACTCAGAGACTGTTGGATCTCCTCCACTAGAGAACGATCATTCAGTTCATTCAGACAGTGGAACAGATTGATGCTTTTCTCTGCAGACACATTCTCACTGATCTTCTTCTTGATGTACTGAACTGTTTCCTGATTGGTCTGTGAGCTACTTCCTGTCTGTGTCAGCAGACCTTGTAGGAGTCTCTGATTGGTCTGCAGTGAAAGTCCCAGGAGGAAGCGGAGGAACAAGTCCAGGTGTCCATTTGGACTCTGTAAGGCCTGGACAACAGCTCTCTGATGGAGATTATTTATATTTGATTTGTAATAAAATTTAGAATAAAATGGTGGTGGAGTTTCTTCCATGAGGTTGACTCCAGAGTTGATGAAGGTCAGATGAACATGAAGAGCAGCCAGAAACTCCTGAACACTCAGATGGACGAAGCAGAACACCTTGTCCTGGTACAGACCTCTCTCCTCTTTAAAGATCTGTGTGAACACTCCTGAGTACACTGAGGCTGCTCTGATATCGATGCCACACTCTGTCAGGTCTGATTCATAGAAGATCAGGTTTCCTTTCTGCAGCTGATCAAAAGCCAGTTTCCCAGAGACTCAATCATCTTCCTGCTCTCTGGACTCCAGTGTGGATCTGTTTCAGTTCCTCCATCATACTTGACCTTCTTCACTTTGGTCTGAACCACCAGGAAGTGGATGTACATCTCAGTCAGGGTTCTGGGCAGCTCTCCTCCCTCTCTGGTCTCCAACACATCCTCCAGAACTGTAGCAGTGATCCAGCAGAAGACTGGGATGTGGCACATGATGTGGAGGCTTCGTGATGTCTTCATGTGGGAGATGATCCTGCTGGCCTGTTTCTCATCATCTGAATCTCTTCCTGAAGTACTCCTCCTTCTGAGGGTCATTGAACCCTCTGACCTCTGTCACCATGCCAACACACTGAGGAGGGATCTGATTGGCTGCTGCAGGTCGTGTGGTTATCCAGAGGAGAGCAGAGGGAAGCAGTTTCCCCCTGATGAGGTTTGTCAGCAGAACATCCACTGAGGTGGACTCTGTAGCATCAGTCAGGATCTCCTTGTTGTGGAAGTCCAGTGGAAGTCGACTCTCATCCAAGCCATCAAAGATGAACAGAACCTGGAAGTGTTCAAAGCTGCAGATTTCTTTGGTTTCACTAAAGAAATGATGAACAAGTTCCACCAAGCTGAACTTTTTCTCTTTCAGCACATTCAGCTCTCTGAAGGTGAATGGAAATATGAACTGGATGTTCTGGTGTGCTTTGTCTTCAGCCCAGTCCAGAGTGAACTTCTGTGTTAAGACTGTTTTCCCAATGCCAGCCACTCCCTTTGTCATCACTGTTCTGATTGGTGGATCTCTTCCTGGTTGGACTTTAAAGATGTCTTCTTGTCTGATTGTTGTTTCTGGTCTGTGTGGTTTCCTGGATGCTGTTTCAATCTGTCTGACCTCATGTTCATCATTGACCTCTCCAGTCCCTCCCTCTGTGATGTAGAGCTCTGTGTAGATCTGGTTCAGAAGGGTTGGACTTCCTGCTTTAGCAATCCCTCAAACACAGACTGGAACTTCTTTTTCAGACCAAATTTATGTTGACATTGACAAACTGCAGCAAGATGGTCTAAATAAACATAAAAAGTAAAATCAGGAACAAATCAAACCTATATTCTGAAGAAATTTAAATAAATGTGATTAAATCTCTTTATGCATCAGAAAATGACTGATACATCCACCACGTTAAATCTCTTTAATCCTCTTACTGCTATGCAGATGGTCAGCCAGCTCCTCCTGCTTCATCCTCCTCAGGAAGTTCAGTGTGATCTTCATCACCGCCTCACTGCTGCTCCTCCTCTGCTCTTCATCATCACCTTCCAACACCTCATCATCTCTCTGACTCTCTGAGCATTCTAGGTCATCTGGACTCAGAACCTTCTGAATATTCTTCAGCTCATTCTTCACAAAAGTGACAATGTTGTCCTCCAGCAACTGTAACAGAACAATAGATGAAGGAAACATCAGATTGAAATCATGGCATGGTAGCATAAAGATGAATGAACAGAACCCATAGAAAAGTAGTTGTACTTTTCCAGACCATAAATATGGAGTCCAGCTTTGTTAGATGCTGCTGGATAGATGGACCATTGGCAACATTTGAGCTCTGCCGGTCCCTCTGTGAAGGGAACAGGAACAATTAGGAAGTCAAGAAATATTCATCCAGCAGTTTTCACAGAGGAAATCACCAAGAGTCACACACTAAACATACTTGAAGTAGAAAAACATCACACTTTAATTAAGCTTCCTCTTTCTAACTTTTTTCTTGCGTTAACATGAATACAATACAAAGGAGTTAGAAAGAGGAAGCTTAATTACAGTAACACCAGAATCACTCAGTAAATGTAAAAAGTTGATGTTGCACTTTAGACAGTCCACAATGTCAGCAGATCTGATGGTGGTGGAGACAGTTTCCCAGGTGGACAGTGAAAGCTCTGTCCACACAGGCCTTCAGGACAGTGTGGAATGTCCAACAGGTTCCGATGATTAGATCTGAGGTGATGTGGACATGAAGGAGGACTGAGCACTTTGAGTTTTTTTAATATGAAGGCTGCTTAATAAATAAATTGATTGATTGATTGATTGATTGATTGATTGATTGATTGATTGATTGATTGATTGATTGATTGATTGAAATATGTTGGTGTGTGTCCAAGTGTGGTTCTCTGCTGGTTGTTATAATGAAAGTTTTTAAAATGTTCTTTTAAGAAATCTTAAGAATAAGTTATTCTTTGATTTGACCTTTAGCTATTTGCATGGTTGTACATACATAAATACACATGCATAGAATACACACACACAAAGGTAAGTTTAAAGAAATGACATATCAGGGAATGCCCTATTTGGGGCATGTTAGATATTTTTTAATATTATCATTTTGCTGTTACTTTAGTTTATATTCAGTCTAAAGTATTATTGTGATTTAGTATAAACTGACCTGGAGGTTACGACTGTCTTCATGCGAGATAGTAAAACTTTATGGTTCTCAGACCCTAAAGTTTTCTCTGGTGTTTATCTACCCGGTCTTAGGTGACAGTTTGACCCAGAGCTGAACTGGGCTCAGATTGTAAATTAGATATCACACCTGGAACTGAGTTGTTGGTCTGTTTATGTTAAATGTTTTACGACCTCTGTTGTTTGATGCTTTGACAATAAAGAGGGAGCTCACGTGAAAGCAGATCAGAACTCTCTATTGACCAGCCCGGAGGAGCTGTTGATCGGGATTTCTCCTTCTGCAGAAGCCTGACCATATTTAATTCATATACGTTGTCTGTGGTTATTTTATTGTAGGTTCAAGGAAAATACCTAACATTTATTGGTGCCGAAACCCGGGATCTCTCAACCCCCCGCTGTCAGGCAGAGGAAGACGCGCTGAATCCGTGCACGGCCAGAGTCATTTGGAGACCTGGAAAGAAAGACCCAGGAGGTGAATTCTTCGCTGGGCCAGCGACACATGTCCGACTTTGTCTGTCAACGGTGGAGTGACGAGATCCGACTGAACAACTTGAGAACTACGAAAACGTAGGTGAATTAAATGGTTATTTATGTATTTTTTTTTTGTTGTTGTTTTTTTAAGGTGTGAGTGCCCTTGTCAAATGGCGTCTTGACTAAAACTCTGAGGTTTGAATGCCCTTGTTAACCAGCGAGTTAACTAAAATTCTGGGGTTTGAGAATCCCTGCCAACCAGCGAGTTGACTAAAACTCTGAGGTTTGAATGCCCTTGTTAACCAGCGAGTTAACTAAAATTCTGGGGTTTGAGAATCCCTGCCAACCAGCGTGTTGACTAAAACTCTGAGGTTTGAATGCCCTTGTTAACCAGCGAGTTAACTAAAATTCTGGGGTTTGAGAATCCCTGCCAACCAGCGTGTTGACTAAAACTCTGAGGTTTGAATGCCCTTGTTAACCAGCGAGTTAACTAAAATTCTGGGGTTTGAGAATCCCTGCCAACCAGCGTGTTGACTAAAACTCTGAGGTTTGAATGCCCTTGTTAACCAGCGAGTTAACTAAAATTCTGGGGTTTGAGAATCCCTGCCAACCAGCGAGTTGACTAAAACTCTGAGGTGTGAGTGCCCTTGTTAAACGATGTTTTTAACTAAAACTCTGAGGTGTGAGTGGCTCCTTGTCAAATGGTATTTTGGCTAAAAATCTCTGTCTTGTTATTACTATATGTCATTGCTGGTTTGTGTGCTGCTTTGTTGATGTGTGCGTATGCGTGAAAGACTGTGTGGAGGTTTAAATACGGCTCTGTATTTTACCTCATATAAAACAGTAGGGGGTAAGCAGCAAACCTCTTGTGGATGCAGAGGCAAGATTCTCCCACTCGAAAGAGTTGAAGTGGAGAAATACCACAACAAGGTATTTTTAATTGCTGGCCTACTGAAAAGATCTCCAGTTCATAGAACTCCCTAGGAGTTAACAAAACTGGACTAAATTTTAAATAAATAAAAATTTGAAGCCAAAACTGCAAGTGATTTGTATAATGGAAAATGCAAATTCGTGTAATTCCTCACTCGTTGAGGGCCCCGATGGGGATGAGAAATACATGCTGTCCAGATTTCCTGGTAGCATGGTATACATAAATAAAAATAAAAAAAAAATGGAAAAAGAAATATAAAAATGGGAAGCTAAAAATTGATCAATGGAAAAAAAAAAATTGGAGGCTCGTCCGGGATTCCTTACACACACGCCGCTGACGGAAGGAGTATGACGCGCTGAAATCTACCGGTAGTCAGGTTCTGCGGACCTGTTTTGAAAAGTCCCGGGGGGTAACTTCCTCGCTGGGCCAGCGTCTTAGGTCACCTCCTTCTGCCAGCAGCAGATTGCCGGAATACAAACCGAGAAAGAGCAGGAATCAACCAAGTACTGGACTAAATAGAAGAAATATGGTATAGATGGCGTGTTGAAAGTAAAACAATAGAAAATGTGGTGTGTAAATTGGAAACAAGCACTAGTTCGAAAAGTGGTACCAAACATCAGGAAACTATTGGTTGTTGTTAGAGCCTAACATAAGTTTGAGATATCTCTTTTTAAATGTGCACATTATTTAAAACAGGATCCTGAAGAACACAGTTTAAGGAAGAAAATGAATAAATTAAAACATGAAAAATGTTAACCAAAAATATTGGAAAGTTTCTGAAGCTTCAGTAAAATTTCATAAAATTAAGTATAATTTGCTAAACAATTTGAGAAAAGCAAAAAGATGAGGACTGACTGATAATCGATGACTGATAAAAATTTTGACTGACTACATATCTGACTAATCGTTTTTTGTTCTGTGTTTCTGTTTGTGTTCATGCTGGCGTAAAAGAGTGTGATTGAAAACTTTTAAATAAATAAATAAAACAAAAGGAAGTCCAAAAAGTGAGGAAAAGAAGGTTAGGAAGATATAGAGTATTGGCAAATAAATAAACAAGGATCTGAATAAATAAATGGTTCAGTAAATAAATGAAATAAAATAAAAGGATGATCTAAAAATAAAATAATAAAAAATGCGTTGCATGATCTGAAGATGTTAGAATATGAGTAAACAAGTGCACCAGAGTCATATAATGAGACTTCGCGTCCCAAATTAGATGAAAAGAGTGAAATGGAAATTGATCAACAAAGGAAACTTACCAGATTTCCTATCACTAGATAACATTAAGCCTGAAATTAACCTATTGGTTAATGGGAAAAAGATGACTCTCTTGTTTGACTATGGTGCATGTGGGACACCTTGTAGAGAATCGGTACTAAACTTAAATAAAAGAGATGATTAAAAGCAACTACAGAAAGAAGAGAGGGTTGCAAATAAAATAAGAAAATAAACATAAGAAATAATCCGAACAAAACAAGAAAAAGCAACAAGTATGTTTATTTAGACTAGAGAAAAATGAAGCCGAAGGGAGGAGTTGCAATCCCCGTTTACAGCAGCAGCTCTGCAACTTCTACCCCCACCAGATCCAATTGACCACCATATGAAACCTCATCACAACACTAGTCTATGTTAAGGAGAATAACAAATTTTGAAATAAGCAATAGAAGACTCCCAAATCTTAAAATTAGGTGAAATAAAAACATATTCTATGGTACAACCCTAATGGAGCAACAGATGAGTCTCCACATGTGTAAGGTTTTCATCCTTGACTGTAGGAAAACAGAACAATTAGGAGTTTCTCCAGAAATCCTTATTAGCTCTCTTTCCTGCCATAAAATCACCCCCTCCAAGAGGTGAAGGAAAGTTCATGAGGTGGAGGTGTGGATTTGTCTTGTGGTCTGACAATAGAGATTACTCAGACTAATGGAATAACCTTAAATGTAAATTGTGAAAACTAAAACTGCAAAGGATTTAAATAACCTTTTTCCGTAAGGAATAGAACTTGTTTTTAAATCTTATAGTTTTGTTCGAAACCAAAGGTTATAGGATGTTGTAGTGATGTTGCTTATTCTCACATAAGGCAGGTTTTGATGCAGCTTTAGTTTCTAAATTCAGGGAGTGGATCTGTTGAGAAACCTTAATGACTTTTCTTTGAAACAAAGGCCCCTCTTAAGGAGTTAAGATGCAAACTGGCCACAAAGTTCATTTATTGGATTCTCCAAAAGACATTACAGCTCTTAATGTTTTTTTGTTTTGTGTTTGTGTTTGGGAAAGCAAATGCTTTAGGTGTAATAAAAAAGATAAGCGAAGTTTTAAACATTTCACAACTGAAAAGAAACTAATTATGATGTTCTTTAAACTATAAAGTGAGCCTGTGTTGCTTATTGACCTGTTAACATACAGGAATTATTAAGTCAACAAAGAATATCCCCTAATAAAATACTTTAGTAAATACTATAAAGATAAGCTGCAGTGGGTGAGAGAAGAAGTAAATTATTTGGGACATACACTTTCTGCTGAGGGAAAGCAGATACAAAAAGCAAGGAAAGAGACAATTTCTGAAGCACCTAAACCAGAAACTAAAAAGCAAATGATGTCATTTCTCGGACTTTGCAATTATTGCAGAGCCTGGATTCCACATTATGCTGAAAAAAAAACTCAGGTTTTACAAGATTTGATTCATGGCACCCCAATGGCCATGACTGATAAAATAACTTGGAATCCAGAAGCTGAAAAAAGTTTTACTGAATTAAAACAAGCACTGATGCAGGCAACAACTTTGATTCTTCCAAATTATAAAAAAACCTTTGTTCAAACTGTAGACTGCAGGAATGGATTTATGACCTCTGTGTTACTATAAAATCATGGTGATAAGCTAAAACCGTTAGCTTTCTATTCAAAAAGGTTAGATCCAGTAGCACAGTCTTTACCAGACTGTGTACAAGCAATATGTGCAGCAGCATTAGCAGTAAGCATGTCGGCTGACATAGTTTTATTTCATAAAATGGAGCTGTTGGTTCCACACGCTGTAGATGTTCTACTTTTGCAGAGCAAAATGAATTTGCTCTCACCAGCACGACACCTTTCGTACACGGAAATACTTTTATCACAACCACATATTGTGATAAAACGTTGTACAATTTTGAATCCAGCTACGTTGCTTCCATTACCTTGTGATGGAACGCCACATAGCTGCCTAGAAGCTACAGAGCACTTGCAGCTTCCTAGGCCAGATCTACAGGACACCCCATTAGCAACGGGAGAAGTCTGGTTTGTTGATGGGTCATGTTCAAAGGACCCTATGGGTAAAAACCAGACAGGTTATTCTGTTGTTGCTTTACCAAATGAAATAATAGCAGCAGAAAGAATTTCCAGCGCTTATTCTGCACAAGCAGCTGAATTGATTGCTTTGACAAGGGCATGTGAATTGGCTGAGGATAAGCACTTGACAGTGTTCACAGATAGCCAGTATGTTTTCTCTACACTGTTTTATTTTGCTAAACAATGGGAGCGTAGAGGAATGACAACATCTACTGGGAAACCAGTAACACATGCATCTTTGCTTAAAAATTCTTTGCAAGCAATACAACTCCCCATTAAACTAGCTGTATGTAAATGCGCAGCTCACACAAAAGGACAAGGTGAAGTTTCAAATGGGAACAGACTAGCTGATAAAATTGCAAAAGAAGCTGCAGCAGGGAAACATGGGAAAGGAACTTTCTCAGCGCAGACTGAAGAAGAACAACACATGATAGACAAAGCAGTGTTTAAAGACATGCAGGACAACGCACCGCAAGTTGAAAAAAGGATGTGGATAACTAAGGGTGCGAAAATTAATGATGAGAAAATTTTTGAGGTTAATGATAAACCAGTCCTTCCTAAATCTTTATTTAAAGCAGCAGCAATATTGAGCCATGGTGAATCTCATGTCTCAACAGGGGGGATGGTAGGAATAACATATGGCTTTATGGTTTTAAATTCCTATTCAAAAAATTTTTGTAGGGCATGTCTAATATGTGCTAGACATAAGTCTCAGGGAAACATAAGGCCCAAACGAGGCAGGTTCCCAAAACCATCTTATCCATGTCAAACCATGCATATGGATTTTATTGAACTTTCACAAAGTGGGTCATATAAATATTGTCTAGTGATGATTGATGCTTTTCCTAAATGGGTTGAAATAGTTCTAGCAAAGCATGCAGATGCTTTGACAGTAGCTAAGGCTATTTGTAAAACTATTATCCCAACACATGGCATCGCGCTAACTGTGAAATAGTACTGTGAAAAGCAGATTAAGAAAATGCACGGCAGACACTAGCCGGCTCTGGCCAGAATGGTTAGATTTGGTGAAACTCTATATGAGGATCACCCCGACAGCTGATGGTCTAACACCTTTTGAAATAATTCATGGGAGAGCTTACAGATTGCCTCTGTTTGCTCCAGACTTACAAAAAGCTGATGAAGAACAGACATTAGCAGATTATATGATCAGGACCCTTAAACTGAAGGAGGTGTCCAGTGCAAATTTACTGCCTTTTTGATTCTCTTCCTGCACAGGAGGCCGCTCCGATCGAGCCAGGTGACTGGGTCTACATAAAAGTCAACAGCTGTAAAGATTGCTGAAAGACCCAGCTGGATACATCTCAGTCACTGTAAGCTGCAGAGAGTGTTAAACCCCTAAAGTTGGAGTAGAGAGGAAGGAGAGCTCTTTTGAGAGCTTCCGGGCTACAAAGGGGAGCTACATTATAGTTGTAGTTCGTCTCAAACCCGGTGAAGAAACGCTAAGATTCTCACTCCTTTAGTTTGGGGGTTCTGACATCTCTATACGTCGAGCAGCAATGGGGACTCCATATGACAGATGGACTTTTTGCTGCGCTGTGACTGTTGTATGTTTGATGTTTGGTGAAGGAAACGAGCCTGAGTTCCACCCACATGACTACAGTACCAATCTTTGGCTGAAAACTGATGAACAGAACTGCTTATGAGGGACATGCTGTGAACTGCTACGTGTGTGCGCAACTGCCAGTTTCCATACACAACTCAGGTCTCCGACCAGGTAACATTGCTGACGACAAACAGATGTGTCTCTATGTTCTAAGCACCAGACCGCGGCGCATCCCACCACCAAGGGGAGACAGACCACGTGAGAAGGACTATTCTGCTGACCTCCGGATGGGAGAGGCAGTGCAAGGACTGTTTCAATTTTTAAATTGTTCACTGGCAGACGATGTACTTCCTTTTCGTCATCTCAACAAACTGTATGGAAAATACTAGAGATCATTTCGTTGGCAGGAGCCAAACCAGGATCTCTGAGGAACTGTGTGTATAATAATGGACATGTTGTTCTAGGGACGTTGCCCTGGCACTTGTGTAACAGAGTTTACACCTACTGCGAACCGACACAGGATTTCATCGACTGCACAGCCTGCAGGGGTCAAAGGGCGACTCCACACTGCAAAGTCTGGAAGGAAAACCCAGATTGTCACAACCTGCTTCAGGAGAGGAGTTTCAACATCACGCATAAGACTAAGAGGAGACAGATGACAACACTGTGTAGCGCCATAATGCCAGGAGATTATGGCTCTCAGATATTAGCAGACTGGAAAGCACAAAATGATCTACACACCCGCTCCAAGCGAACAGCTATGTCAGAGGTCAAAAGATGGGGAGGCCTAACAATACATACTGGAGTTCCATGGGAATTCAGGATTTGGAACGGCGGAGAAAAAATTCATGCAAGGTCTTTTTCCGTGGGTTGGTCTAGGAGAGATTTGATACCATGTTTGAGATAAACAGGTACGGATTATTACGACTGATCAACATCACATACCAGCTGGCCAATGGCACCATGAAAGAACTGACTGAACTGAGAAACATGGTTATGCAAAACCGTGTTGTCCTGGACTTTCTCACTGCCCCTCAGGGAGGGGTCTGCAAAATCATTGGCCCAACGTGCTGTACTTTTGTGCCTGATGAAACAGGAAATGGAGGAATTATTTCTGACGCTCTATACGAGCTAGAAGATTTAAAACAGTATGTGGAAAGTGGAACACGCGGCTCATCCTCTTTTGATTTGTTTTCATGGCTCACTGCTGGACCATGGTGGTCCTTGCTGTTAAAGCTTGTGACACCTATTCTGATTGTGTTAATTCTGTTCTGCCTATTTACGGGTTGCATTATTCCTTGTCTACGAAATATGATGTATAAAACAATTAATACGACTGTTATCAACTATCAGCTGACAAAGGCATCTTATGAAACAACTGAAGATGACTTGTTCCAAGTTTCTGACGATTTTCTGAACAATCATGAATTTCTGTAATCAATAAACAGATGAATTCATTTGCTGAATGACTCCAACACCGAAAATGTGGGAACAAGTGATGTTTAGGATGAGAAAACTGCATTTGATTTTTTACTGTTTATTCTTTGTTTTTTCATGTATTTCATTATATAACTTTTATTCATTATGTATTCTCTGTGTTTAGATTAGTTTTTATTATTTTCTTTTATTTTCTTTTCTATATTTGGCTTCTGCATAGCAGTTTATACACATAGTAAAATGATAAAAAGGGGGGAATGTTAGATATTTTTTATTATTATCATTTTGCTGTTACTTTAGTTTATATTCAGTCTAAAGTATTATTGTGATTTAGTATAAACTGACCTGGAGGTTATGACTGTCTTCATGCGAGATAGTAAAACTTTATGGTTCTCAGACCCTAAAGTTTTCTCTGGTGTTTATCTACCCGGTCTTAGGTGACAGTTTGACCCAGAGCTGAACTGGGCTCAGATTGTAAATTAGATATCACACCTGGAACTGAGTTGTTGGTCTGTTTATGTTAAATGTTTTACGACCTCTGTTGTTTGATGCTTTGACAATAAAGAGGGAGCTCACGTGAAAGCAGATCAGAACTCTCTATTGACCAGCCCGGAGGAGCTGTTGATCGGGATTTCTCCTTCTGCAGAAGCCTGACCATATTTAATTCATATACGTTGTCTGTGGTTATTTTATTGTAGGTTCAAGGAAAATACCTAACAGGGCATAACTTAGATAAATAAATAAATAAAACTAGGAACATCTGAGTTTTTACTGGTACAGCAATTAGAAACATCTCACCTCTCTGATGGTGGAGATCCAGGAGATTTAAAGTGAATGGGATGACGCTTTGACCTGTCGCTCTTAAAGGAGACACAGCTGGGTTCTGGTTCTGGTTCTGGTTTGAGTCTCTGATGGATCCTGACAGAAACATGATGATTAAAACTTAATCAGCAAAGAGGAGCAGCAGCAGCTTCATCACCACGTCTGTTCTGGCCTGATATAGTGAACGCTGTGTGAAAAGGGCTGTGGACAGTTAGAGATGGTGACCTCACCTCTGACCTTTGCTCTGGCTCTCATCTTCCCCACACAGAGTGGTTTTAGAGGGAGGGACTCCCTCCTCTCTGTCCTCACACTGATCCATGCTGCTGAATCCACATCAGCTCACACACTTTCTAGCTTCACCTGCAGAGGAAACACACATCATTCATCTGCACATCAACTCTGATCATCCTTTACATCATTAGTGCTGGAAAAAGATCAGCTGCTCCTCCTCTGATTGGCTCTTCTTCTCTGCTTCATATCAGTGTCAGGTGAATGCAGTCAGACAGCAGAGAGGCAGAGGAAGCTGCCATCAGCTGCTGCACTTCTACTATCAGTCCACTAGATGGAGACATGGAGCAACATTTACATTCACTGATTCAACCTGACTGAACATCAAGAACTGAACATGTGCTCCATAAATATTTAATGACTGACTGAATAAAACACATTTTAACAATAATATTTTATTTTAAAGGAAGTGGCAGGAAATTGTTGTGTATGAATTTAATTGTAGAGACATGAGAACTCTTTCATGAAACTAGGATTCAGAAATCTAGAATAAGAGATAAAGCCAGGCTTGACATAGCAGCATCTGTACATTGTAGTTTTTTCTGTTTCACAAAGTCCAAACCTATCTCAGGAAGTATGACTATATTGAGCCAGGCCTAAATAAATCAGATGAATGCTCATTCAGATTTCTTTGAGACCATGAGATAAATCACAGTTACACTGATACTATAATGGATAAATTGTATACTCTATACCTTACATCAAACAAATAAATTTTTATATGTTTCAAAATGGAGAATTGTGAAAAATTGAAGCATATCATCCGTCCGTCCATCCATCCATTCTCTTTTGCTTATCCGGGGTCTTCATCCTGGCCACTTCACACTCGGCTTCAAACCGAGTAGTGGTCCACTACTTCCGGCAATGTGGACCAGACTGTGACATCAGTCACACAGGAAGAGCTCTTTAACCGCCTTGGCTACCTCATTGTCAGTGATAGGAGAGTCTGACCCAGAATCCCCAGCTTCCTTAATGGAAAGCATGTTGGTATTATTGAGGAGATCTTCAAAGTATTCTGCCCATCGGCCCACAATGTCCCGAGTCGAGGTCAGCAGTACACCATCTCCACTATAAACAGTGTTGGTGCTGTTCTGCTTCCCCCTCCTGTAATGCTGGTTCATGGACCAGAATTGCCTCGAAGCCATGCAGAAGTCTTTCTCCATGGCCTCTCCGAACTCCTCCCACACCCGAGTTTTTGCCTCAGCAATCACCCAAGCTGCATGCCGCTTCGATTGCCGGTACTCCTTCTGGAATCCCGTAGGCCAAAAAGGCCCAATAGGACTCCTTCAGCCTGACATAGGTGTCCACTAACAGGTTTGAGGGTTGCTGCCACGACAGGCACCAACAATTTTGCAGCAACAGTTCTGATAATCTGCCTTAACAATGGAGGCACAGAACATGATCCACTCAGACCCAATGTCCCCTACCTCTCTGGGAACGTGTTCATTGCTCTGCAGGAGATGGGAGTTCAAGCTCTGACTCACAGGAGACTGTGCCAGACATTCCCAACAGACCCTCACAACACGTTTGGGCCTTTCAGGTCTGAGCGCATCCTCCCCCACCACCGGAGCCAACTCACCAGCAGGTAGTGGTCAGCGGACAACTCCGCAATTTGGTAAATATTGGCAGCTTTTCTGATGTTTCAGAGGCTGCCAGGTTTGGACAATGAAATACCTTGCTGTGAACACGCAGACTCAGATGCTATGAGAGCAGAACCGAACAGGAAGCAGTTCTTGTGGACAACCACAGCTCAGTTGCAGTTCCTGAAACTGGTTGGTAAGAAGGAACAGACCTTGGAGAAGTTGCAAACTCAGCTCGGCGAGACTGATAATTAGTTTGGCTGTCTTGAGATGCCACTGAAATGTTAACAGTAAAACTTTAAGGCTGATGGGAAACTTAACAGTTAATCCAAAAATAAATGATCCACAATTTTCCAAATCAAATTATTAATCAAAATCAATCAATCAAATTTTATTTGTATAACACAATTCAGCAGCAAGGCATTTCAAAGTGATTTACATAATCAAAAACAGTCATGCTACATAGAATCAAAAATCAAAACATTACATTATGACGCTAAGACCCAAACATGCACATAAGAAGGTGGACGCAATGACAAACACACTGGTTTCTGATAGATGTGAGGCATGAGGCTAAACTAATTATGGATGTTAGCGTGATTTGGAGCTAGCAAGTTACACAGGATAAATTGCCACAGTAACCTATGTGCTGCTGTTTTTGTGAAAAAAAATCAAGGCTTTATGAAGCCAGGATATCTGAAAAATGCTGGCTTAATCTGTTACTCTTGAATTAAGGTTATAGACATATGAAGCTGATTGTTCAGAGAAAAAAATCAAAGAAACATCAGCTGTTCATTTTGTTTGCAGTTCATCACTAATTCAATAATCCTGACAATTAACCTTTACAAGGAAGAGATGAAACTTTGAGCTGAAATCAAAAGTGAATCTGTTCTCCAAACTTCAGAGCAAAAACAAACAGCAAAGCTCCTGAAGACAAAGTTTAAGTAGGAAACAAAGCAAACTTACAGTTTGTTCAAACGATCAGAAAGTTGAAGAACATCTGAATAGACTGACTTTCAAACTGAAAGTAAATGTCAGGTATTTTGTGACTGATGATACCACAACTCACATGGTTTTTAGTTCCTTCTTTCGAAGCAGCATAAGCAGAAGTTTTGTCTGAAGTGAAACCAGACAATAAAATCTTGATGAGGAAGAAAATAAGTTTTGATGAAAGTAATGGGAATCATGACAAGAAATGAGTCCAGAAAACAGGACAGCTGCTTTATTCATTCTGCAGTAACGGATCAGACTATAAACTGAAACAGAAAATAATCAGAAAAATTGAACTAAACGGTAGTTTGTATATAATCATTGATCATGATGTTAGTGTTGTGAGCAGAGTGAGGACAGTCTCTGGTTAAAACCAGGATCAGCTGAGGAGGTTCTGCTGATCCAGGTTGAAACCCTGATTTCATTTCAATCATCAACCTGAATTTAAAGTCAGAGTCATATCAAGCAGCAGAGAGAACAAATGCAGACAGAATTTGGGAGTATGGATCATATGTTTTGAAACCTGAAAACTGCCAGAAAACTCACAGGGAGCCAGAGCAGACCAAAAACAGGAACCAGGAGGAAAAATAAGAATATCAAAAGGGAAGTAGCTAGTGTTTGGAGTATAAGTTTGGTTAGACACTAACTAGTTCAGAACATGCTGTTAAAGGAAATATCTTAATACATTTGATTATACTTCTAGAAGAATTGTTTTCTAAAGGTTTTATTATTTTACTGAACTCCTAAACAAACACCAAAGAATTTGACTCTTCCGGTGAACAGGGAGATCCCCTCGACCTCTGACCTATCCGCTGGTACACACACTCCCCTTCTAAAGGCCCTCTTTAGTAATTTATATAAGTTCAGAGAGTCAGCAGTGGTTTTAGTTTGAATCCTTATCAAAATCTACCTAACTTAAAATTTACTCAAAAAATTCATGCTACATCTAATAATCCAGCTGAAATAGCTCCTGTCCAGCCACTCAAAGACAAACCTCCAAACATTGTAAGTGAGCTGAGCCGGTTTCCTGTCATACAATCGGTCAAACATCCCAAACTTTTTCAGGATGTCCAAACTGCTTTACCAGATCCTGACCCGGCCCAAAGACCAGCTGCCACCACTCATGTGCGCCTGGTACAAAAAAGGAGCAAAAAATCAAAAGATGACACAACTTAACACACTCATAAGATGGAGCAAATATTCACACCCCTTTATTAAATCATGAACTAACTGTGATTAAACCACATGTTTTTAAGAATCTGAGCTAATTTTCCCAGTGAATCCAGACCTGATTTTTATCTGACCTGCATATACAATAAATTATTTTAATAGAACCTGTCTGATGGATGATGGTTTATTTTTGGTCTGAGAATAAAATGTTTTTGTAAGGATCATGTAATCACATCCTGGAAAGTCCTTCAGAGTTTATCTTTGCTCTAAAGTTATGAAAACCCGAAACCTCTCCCTTTTTAACAGAGATCAATAACCAAACACTCTGATCTTTGCTTAATCTGCCAGTTTGACAAATATAAATGAACATCGCTTCAAAATGTGTGTATTTAATTACTTCTGAGTGGGAAAGTGTTTCTGAAATGGAGCAGGAAATACATTTCATAACAGCTGATTTGCATGTGATCAAAACAAGAAGGCAGCGGTCAACACACACACCCAGTGGTGTGTTCACACACACTCTGCAGAACTTTGTGTTCATCAGGAGGTTGATTGTTTCAGGTTTGAGCTAAAACAGAAGCAGCAGCACTTCCTCTACAGGAGAAAACACACGAGGTCATGAGGTCAAGCTTTGTGACAGTAAATAAAACACATGAATAATCTCTTGGTTTGCTGAATTATAATAAACATGATATTTATGTTATGAACAATGAAATAATTTTAGCTTGGATTGGCTCTGAACACATCATAAATCATTATAAAAACTTTGACTAGACTCAGAGTAGACTTATGTAAATATACACGATGAAGTATTTAAATTCAGCATTTCACTGAAAAAGTAATTAAAGTGTAGATACAGGGATAAAGATTAGCATGCTAACCCCTCAGGTTTCCCATCAGCCACTTGGGTTTCAGGATGACCAACATTTTTAAACATGGCTGCTAATTTTGAGCCTTTTAAACCAGATATGGACATTAAATGTTCCCTGTTAGAGATTCAGGTTTTAACTTATGGATCTTTGTCAGTAAATTTGATTTAATTATTGGGGAATAATAAAAAAAAATAGTCAAGGAATAAACTAAAAATTAGGTTTTTGGAGGTGAAATGATTAATTGTTGAATAAAAATGGAAAATTAATCATGTAGGATTAATGAGATTATTTTTTGTGAAATTTGAAACTGTTACAATTTTACAGAATATCCTTATAAAATAAACAAGTAACTTATTTTAATTTGATCATTTTAGAAACAAAACTTATTTTTAAAGGAATAACATTAAGAGACTGGTGTTTTTAAAATTTGTTATATTTAATGAATAATTACTGGGTATAGCCAGTGAAAACCACTAATTTATTTTATATTTTTACAGATTGATTGAATTAATCTAAAGATGATTGGTCTTAGAATCAATAACGATTAATTGATCAGTGGCAACTCTCTTAAAAATAGTTTTTCTCCTGTATAAAGAGAGCTAACCATCTTTTCATACAATGAAGGAATTTAGAAAAAAACATTACATTTGTACTTTCACTTTGTGTAAAGAGTATTAAGTACTAATTGAATTCATATAAAACATGCAGTTTTTTCATGTTATTGAACGTAGGCAGCCTTCAAAATGAGCGGTCCTTATTTTTCTGTGATGCTTCCAGTCTCTGCGTTGTCCTGTTTCCCCTTGATTGTTCCCAGGTGTTTCTCGTTTCTGTGATTACCATCTGTGTATTTAATCCCACGGTTGTCCTTTGTTCCTCATCGGGTCCTCATCGTTCTTCACGTCATTTTGTCAAGCCTGTTCTTCTGTCCACCAGGATGAACAGTTGCTAACGGCGTTGAGCCCTGGCTTCAGCTCAGCCATGCTGCCTGTTTTTGTGTTTCCACTTGGACTATTTTTACTATTAAAACCATCATTTAACTATATCCTGGGTTTTCTGCCTGCTGCTTCACCACCAGTATACCAGCATCTCATGATAGAGTGAAGCTATGACAAGAAAACAAACTGAAAAACATGTGGATCCTGGAATAATCCTGGAATAATCCCAGCTTCCATCTTCAAAGGACTGGAAGAAGAAAAAGTTTCCAAGGACTCAATCAGAATCGTTTCACCAAGAAATAGATTGTAGAGACTGAACTATCTGTTCAACAGTGAGAGAGTTTCTCTGACAGAAGGAAAAACTTTAGACTCTTTAGAGTCCAATCAGGTCAGAAACACTGAGGAATCAGGACCTAACCAGAATCCAGGAATCAGAGGTACAGTGAATGTGGTGTTGAAGGTGTAGAGGTGGATCAGTGAGTCAGAGGAGACTCTGTAGAAGGACACAATGCCAGCAGGACAGTCCACATACACTGCTACTCTGTTAGAGACAGAGGAGGAGGAGAGACGAGTTTCTATGTTATTGTGCCAAACAGAATAACCATCAATATCAGAGCATCTCAGACTCCAGGAATGATCATTATATCCAAACACACACTCTCTACTGTCTCCTTTCCTCTTGATTCTTCTGTAACTCACTGATATATTAACTTTTCCTCTCCACTCAACCTCCCAGTAACAGCGACCAGTCAGACCAGTTCTACACAGCAGCTGAGAATCATATTGAAATCTGTCTGGATGATCAGGATATGACTGAAGCTCCTCCACAAGTGTCACCTTCCTGTTGTCTTCAGACAGTTTGAGTTTTCTGTTCACTGTGTTTGTGTCGATGGTGAGTTGACAGGAATCTGATGGAGAACAAACACAATTCAGCTGCTGTTATTGATCATTTATTGACACTTTGACTCCTGAATGAGTGATGTGACAGTTTGAAGATGGTTGAATGTGAGCTGCTTTGTTGTCATGAATCAGATGAAAAACACACTTACATTTCCTCAGACCTGGAGTCAAGAATCGGCCTCCAGCAGGCTCCACCCTGAAAGGAGGAGGGGGGTCAGACCATCAGTCTCTTTCAGCAGCAAACATGGACATTACATGTCTCTCAGACACACATTGTCCTCCACTGAGACAGGAACAGTCCAACATCTGGATTGCAAACTGCAGTGGATGTAGGAAGGACAGTTGGTGCTGCTGCAGCACAACTCATTTCTCCAAACACAGGAAAAGCTCCAACAGAGAGGAGAAAGGAAATCCCTCAGTAACAACCTGAAGAAACTCACTGAATCCTAAAAGGACATCAGGAAACTAAGGAAACATTTCTGGAAGCTCCACCTGATTTAATAATCAGCAGTAAAATACAATCAATCTAAACTCTGATCAACACCTGGATACCTGATCCATCCACACTCCCACACACAGATGAAGGAATGAAACACTAAACAGCCCTGCTGCTGAAAACCTGCTGTGGCCTCACTGTAATATCCAGAAATACAAACATTCAAAAGGAGAAGCTGCATCACATTCAACAAAGATTCAACAAGAATCAAAGATTTGATCTCTGAGCTCAGACTCACAAACCAGGGAGAGGCTTCCATCATCACACACCTCTGACAAACACCTCCAACCTTTCAGCACTTCCTCTACCAGCCAGCACCACCAGGTGGCGCTGCACACATTTACAATGAGCCCAAGAAGGAGAAGCAGCATCCTGAATCCAGCAGCTGCAGTAATGGCTTGTGAAAGTAATCCTCCCTCCACTGCAGAATTTCTGGATGAGCTGATCTTGACTTTTTATCTTTCTCAGTAAATTTATCAGAACTTTGGATCTGAACCAGTTTCTGCTCTCATTTCGACTTTTTCCTCATCATTCACTGGATTTATTTCCTCCTTCTGGAAAACAAGGGATTTAATTTCTTTCCTGATTTATTTATATGTTTGATTATTTTCCAGACGTCGCCTCCTTTAAACATCCATCTGACCAACATGAAGCTCATTTTCTTCTCATCTTTGCTTCTTGGTGCTGATTGGTCTGAAGCTCCATCCAACATGGTTTTAAAGTCTTTCTGCCATCAGTGGATCATCATGGAAATCTAAATGCTGAACTCCTCAGACTCTTTGATGAATAATGTGACAGTTTGAAGATGAATCTGAATATTTTCATTAATATATTTTAGCTCTATTAAAGATCCTCCACTCTTTAATTTTCCTTGTGATCCGTTCTTAGTCAGGAGAATATTCCAGAAAACTGGGTGATAATCTCTGCCTCCAGATTATTTGACTAATAATCTCATTTCACAATCAGCTGAAATCTTCCTGGACACTATAGTGTTGAATCAAGGACTGATCCATTTCCTGAATCAACATCTGTTCTTGTTTCTCTTCCATCATTCAAACATCATCAGTTTGTTTCCTCTAAGTATTATTTTACTGTTTGTTCATTTACATGTCTTCTGTTTTCATCCCATTGTATCTGCATTGGGATTATCTAAATATTTAATCTGGATTAATTTATTCTAATCTAACTTTCATAATTATCATCTCTACATAATTTAAGCTAATCAATTATTGTGTTTATTGCTACATAATCTAAATCAGTTCTTCTACTAGTTTCTCTGAACATAGAGAATCTTTTCTAGATGTTGCTCATCTTCCTTTCACTAAAATATTTCTACTTATTCTAAAATCTACATTTGCTTCAGTACCAATAATATCTGATTTATGATGTTATTAATCTTCATATTTCAACTTCCTGTCCATCAGCCAATCAGCTTCTTGTATTTCCTCAGTAGATCATCAGTGGAAGCCCCGCCCAGCCCATGATGCTCCTGGTTTGTGAAGACAGAGAGACAAACTGAACTCTGATAGGAAACAGTTTCAACTGATTTTCTCTCTCCAACCTCTTGGTTCCACATGGAGCTATATTTGGCCCCCTGCTGCTCTGAATACCATGTTATTGTGGTTCAGTAGATGGGTTGGTTCCCAGGTTCATTCAGAACCATGTGGAAGATTCTTATAGTTTAAATGAGCTGCTGTTTGAAAAGTTACAAAACCAAGATTACCAGAGATAATTTGAGTTATTAAACTGTCATAAAAAAGGGGGTTCAAAATGTTATCCATTCATTTATTATTCACATGGTTGTATACTAAATATTTAATCATCAAATTAAACATTCAGCTTCAAACTAAATGTTTTCCAGCAGACTGACTAAAGACATTTCTCCCTCTTCCTCCTCTATCAGACCTTCTCTGCTCCTGCAGCAGGTTCCTCCATACCTGAGATCTTCCAGTCTCCAGTGTGGATCCTTCAGTCCAGCCGACAGCAGCTTCACTCCTGAGTCTCCTGGATGATTGTAGCTCAGGTCCAACTCTTTCAGATGGGAGGGGTTGGAGGTCAGAGCTGAGGCCAGAGAAGCACAGCCTTCCTCTGAGACCAAACAGCCTGATAAGCTGCAGACACACAATTCATCACATGATGAGAAAATGAGAAGATGGAGGTAGAAACCAAGGTCTGAACTGGATATTTTCACAAGATGAAAACGCACAAGAAACTGCTGCTTAACCTATTAATAATATGAAATATTAATAAAACTAAGTTTCCTTTTGTAGGTAATGAAAATCAACATTTTCCGCAGGATGGTTGAGAACATCTAACAACTGCTGTTTGGAAGGATCTGCATTGATGCTCCTCTGTTCAACTAGGATGCAGCAATTTGTCAAAGACTTAGAGTTACATTATCAGTCAAAGCCTGACCGCCACTTTTCTTAATAAATCTCTTTTTGGTTCTTTCAGCCTGGAGTAAATGAAAATTATCCATTAATATGTGTTGAGATTTAGCCTGGTTAACCATGTCACAGCCAGACATCCATTATTATAACAAATAATAATTACATCATCTTTGAAAACAGGTAAACAACAGAAATCTGGTTTCACCAGGATGGAGAACATTTTACCTGAGAGTTTCCAGGTTGCAGTTTGGACTCTTCAGTCCAGCAGAGAGAAGCTTCACTCCTGAATCCTGCAGGTTGTTGTTACTCAGGTCCAGTTCTCTGAGACTGGAGGACTGGGAGCTGAGAACTGAGGACAGAGCTTCACAGCTTCTCTCTGAGAGGTTACAGACACTCAGTCTGAGGAGACAGGGAGGGAAATGTGTTACTAAGCTAATCACAAATATTTATTTCTTTATTTCCAGTCAAGAATGTTCTTCTTAGAAAGACTAAAAGGACGTTTTACTCAACATATTTTATGTACTTTTGTTGAGAAGTGGATAATTTTGCAGATGGAACTAAAGAATTAAAAGAATAGACAACAAGGAGGCAAGAGAACTATTATAATCCATCCTGAACTAAATTAATCCAGTGTCAGTTTTAACAGAAAGAGTCCAGTGAAAATCCAGGCTGAAGAACAGCATCAGAGCTGGTTTGAGGAAAAACACCAACTTCAAGCAAAGCAGAGAGAATCTAAGATTTTATCTTTCCGTTTCTAAACAGCTTGGATTCAGAGATGGAAAACTGACTAGCAACTTAAAAAGCTATCACTGTGAGCAACAAGCTAACTATTAATCTTCAAACTAAATGTTTGCCAGCAGACTGACTAAAGACATTTCTCCCTCTTCCTCCTCTATCAGACCTTCTCTGCTCCTGCAGCAGGTTCCTCCATACCTGAGAGCTTCCAGTCTCCAGTGTGGATCCTTCAGTCCAGCCGACAGCAGCTTCACTCCTGAGTCTCCTGGATGATTGTAGCTCAGGTCCAACTCTTTCAGATGGGAGGGGTTGGAGGTCAGAGCTGAGGCCAGAGAAGCACAGCCTTCCTCTGAGACCAAACAGCCTGATAAGCTGCAGACACACAATTCATCACATGATGAGAAAATGAGAACATTGAGGTAGAAACCAAGGTCTGAACTGATGGATGGATTTGTAACATGTGGAATAAATCAGAAAGTCAACCAACTGTTGGGATTTGTATTTATGTTTCTTTTTGAACCTAAGATGCATCAATTTGTCAAGAGCCCAGAGTTACCTGAGAGTTTCCAGGTTGCAGTTTGGACTCTTCAGTCCAGCAGAGAGAAGCTTCACTCCTGAATCCTGCAGGTTGTTGTTACTCAGGTCCAGTTCTCTGAGACTGGAGGACTGGGAGCTGAGAACTGAGGACAGAGCTTCACAGCTTCTCTCTGAGAGGTTACAGCCACTCAGTCTGAGGAGACAGGGAGGAAAATATGTTATTAAACAATTCTTCAAAATTTTATGTTTTATGTTCCAGTCAATGATATAGTTGGATAAATTGTGATGTTATTTGTCAAATATTTGTTATTCTCATGTATCTTTATAATGTATCTTTTCTTATATGCTTTTATTGTTTAGTTTCATCTTAGCATTAAGAATGTTTCTGTATTGTTGAATTACTCTGATTCTCAGAAGGCTTCACTGAAACAGTGACAACAGGTTTCTGTAGGTTTATCTCTCAGTGGGAAGCAAGGCCTGTTTGACTGGCTAGGTTACTATAAAACTGACTGTGAAGATGTACAACTTGCTCTGTTTAACCCTGTGTCTGGAACGAGACTATCTAATGCAAGATAACTTG
The DNA here is from genome assembly GCF_027474105.1 of Poeciliopsis prolifica. Classification (NCBI taxonomy): domain Eukaryota; kingdom Metazoa; phylum Chordata; class Actinopteri; order Cyprinodontiformes; family Poeciliidae; genus Poeciliopsis; species Poeciliopsis prolifica. The sequence continues at coordinate 81,080 of NW_026562434.1, forward strand.
TGTTATAGTTAGTGATTGTCATTGGTGCTGTCGCTATGTGATGAAGTGTTTTCCTCTCCCTTTAGAGTTACAGTGTTTCTTTGTGATCAGGGATCCTGAAAACAATAAAAGAGAGGAGCAGGCAAATGTGTTTTCAGAGCAGCAGAAGATTGTAACTGAAAGCACATGACTGTCTGTTCTCCTCGTGAGTAAGAAAGAATCTAACTCTCTTGTCTTTCCTGTGTTTGTTTAATAGGTGTTAATCCTGAAAGATTAACACCTATTGAACAAATATTCATTTGCACAGATTGAAAAGAATATCATATTTTCCACATCTTTAAGCTTGGCACAATACATGGCAGTTCACATGTGTTGTGAACAGCTTTATTCTATAGTTGGACCTAAAGTCTTCAGAGACTACAATACAGCAGCTATCAAGGGGCTGGCAAGAGAAACATTCATTTCTGCAATGAACTGCATTAATCCAGTGTCGGCTTCAATAGGAAAAATAATTTGTGCTACTTGAAAATGTAGCATTATGAATAGTCACCAATGAGAGCCAGTCTCTCTTTTGCTCAGCATCTGCTAGTAGCCAACATTGAGGAGACAATGTATGAGTAAACAAACTGATGAAGCAACACTCAGTATTTATCTCATCACTGACAGATTTTTATCAAAAATAAATGCAGTAACAATGTGTGTCCTTACAGAGCTTTGTTGGAGGCTTTAACCACTGGCAGCAGCCTCAGAAGAACCTCCTCTGAAGCAGAGTATTTCTTCAGGTCAAACACATCCAGATCTTTTCCTGATGACACTAAGATGAAACCAGAGCTGACCACTGAGCAGGAGACACTTTATCTGTGGAGAGACTTCCTGAACTCAGAGACTGTTGGATCTCCTCCACTAGAGAACGATCATTCAGTTCATTCAGACAGTGGAACAGATTGATGCTTTTCTCTGGAGACACATTCTCATTGATCATCTCCTTGATGTACTGAACTGTTTCCTGATTGGTCTGTGATCTACTTCCTATCTGTGTCACCAGACCTTTTAGGAGTCTCTGATTGGTCTGCAGTGAAATTCCCAGGAGGAAACGGAGGAACAAGTCCAGGTGTCCATTTGGACTCTGTAAGGCCTGGTCAACAGAACTCTGATGGAGAGATGTTAGATTAGGTTTATTAAATAATAAAAACTTCTTAGATGTTTGTTTTTCTTCCATCAGGTTGACCCCAGAGTTGATGAAGGTCAGATGAACATGAAGAGCAGCCAGAAACTCCTGAACACTCAGATGGACGAAGCAGAACACCTTGTCTTGGTACAGACCTCTCTCCTCTTTAAAGATCTGTGTGAACACTCCTGAGTACACTGAGGCTGCTCTGATATCGATGCCACACTCTGTCAGGTCTGATTCATAGAAGATCAGATTTCCTTTCTGCAGCTGAACAAAAGCCAGTTTTCCCAGAGACTCAATCATCTTCCTGCTCTCTGGACTCCAGTGTGGATCTGTTTCAGCTCCTCCATCATACTTGACCTTCTTCACTTTGGTCTGAACCACCAGGAAGTGGATGTACATCTCAGTCAGGGTTCTGGGCAGCTCTCCTCCCTCTCTGGTCTCCAACACATCCTCCAGAACTGTAGCAGTGATCCAGCAGAAGACTGGGATGTGGCACATGATGTGGAGGCTTCGTGATGTCTTCATGTGGGAGATGATCCTTCTGGCCTGTTTCTCATCTCTGAATCTCTTCCTGAAGTACTCCTCCTTCTGAGGGTCATTGAACCCTCTGACCTCTGTCACCATGTCAACACACTGAGGAGGGATCTGATTGGCTGCTGCAGGTCGTGTGGTTATCCAGAGGAGAGCAGAGGGAAGCAGTTTCCCCCTGATGAGGTTTGTCAGCAGAACATCCACTGAGGTGGACTCTGTAGCATCAGTCAGGATCTCCTTGTTGTGGAAGTCCAGTGGAAGTCGACTCTCATCCAAGCCATCAAAGATGAACAGAACCTGGAAGTGTTCAAAGCTGCAGATTCTTTGGTTTCACTAAAGAAATGATGAACAAGTTCCACCAAGCTGAACTTTTTCTCTCTCAGCACATTCAGCTCTCTGAAGGTGAATGGAAATATGAACTGGATGTTCTGGTGGGCTTTATCTTCAGCCCAGTCCAGAGTGAACTTCTGTGTTAAGACTGTTTTCCCAATGCCAGCCACTCCCTTTGTCATCACTGTTCTGATTGGTTGATCTCTTCCAGGTGGGACTTTAAAGATGTCTTCTTGTCTGATTGTTGTTTCTGGTCTGTGTGGTTTCCTGGATGCTGTTTCAATCTGTCTGACCTCATGTTCATCATTGACCTCTCCAGTCCCTCCCTCTGTGATGTAGAGCTCTGTGTAGATCTGGTTCAGAAGGGTTGGACTTCCTGCTTTAGCAATCCCCTCAAACACAGACTGGAACTTCTTCTTCAGACCAGATTTAAGTTGATGTTGACAAACTGCAGCAAGATGTTCTAATAAACATAAATATAAAATAAATATAAATATAAAAAAATATAATACTAAATAAAATATTTTTTTAAGATGATGTTAATAAATATGATTCCACATCAGTAAATGTCTGATTTATCCATCAGGTCAAATCTTTGTACAAATCCTCTTACTGCTATGCAGACGGTCAGCCAGCTTTTCCTGTTTCATCATCCTCAGGAAGTTCAGTGTGATCTTCATCACTGCCTCTCTGCTGCTCCTCCTCTGCTCTTCATCATCACCTTCCAACACCTTATCATCTCTCTGACTCTCGGAATGTTCTCGGTAATCTGGACTCAGAACCTTCTGGATCTTCTTCAGTTCTTCCTTCACAAAAGTGACAATGTTTTCCTCCAGCAGCTGGAACAGAATAATAGATGAAGGAAACGTCAGAGTTTAAATCATGGAGCCAAACGCCAGATGGATGTTGGACAGACTGACAGTCCTCTGGTCTACAAAGTGCAGCATGGAGATGAATGTGAACAGAACCCATAGAAAAGTAGTTGTATATTTACAGACCATAAATATGGAGTCCAGCTGTGTTTGATGCTGCTGGACAGATGGACCACTGGGAACCTCTGAGCTCTGCTGGTCCACTCTGTGGAGGAACCAGGAACAATTAGGAAGTCAGGAAATATTCATCCAGCAGTTTTCACAGAGGAAATCACCAAGAGTTTCACATTAAAAATACTTGAAGCAGTAAAACAGAGCATGACATGAACACAATACAAAGGAGTAAGAAAGAGAAAATGGATTACAGTAACACTTGAATCACTCCACACTCTCAGCAGAATAAATAAAAACTGGGATATTCATACTGGTTCAGTTTCCACAGTTACAGCAGTTAGAAACATCTCACCTCTCTGATGGTGGAGATCCAGGTGATTTAAAGAAAATGATCTCATCCTTTGACTTGTTGCTCTCAAAGGAGACACAGCTGGGTTCTGGTTCTGGTTTGAGTCTGTCATTGAACCTGACAGAAACATGATGATTGAAACTTAATCAGCAAAGAGGAGCAGCAGCTTCATCACCACGTCTGTTCTGGCCTGATATAGTGAACGCTGTGTGAAAAGGGCTGTGGACAGTTAGAGATGGTGACCTCACCTCTGACCTTTGCTCTGGCTCTCATCTTCCCCACACAGAGTGGTTTTAGAAGGAGGGACTCCCTCCTCACTGTCCTCACACTGATCCATGCTGCTGAATCCACATCAGCTCACACACACTTTCTAGCTTCACCTGCAGAGGAAACACACATCATTCATCTGCACATCAACTCTGATCATCCTTTACATCATTAGTGCTGGAAAAAGATCAGCTGCTCCTCCTCTGATTGGCTCTTCTTCTCTGCTTCATATCAGTGTCAGGTGAATGCAGTCAGACAGCAGAGAGGCAGAGGAAGCTGCCATCAGCTGCTGCACTTCTACTATCAGTCCACTAGATGGAGACATGGAGCAACATTTACATTCACTGATTCAACCTGAACAACAGGAAGGATTTTAGTTAGTTAATTTTTAATCACTACAAATAAAAAAATTGTAATCATTTATAGTGATTTGATTATATGCTACATCAAAGATTATATAGATAGATATTTTACTTGTCTGACCTTGATGGTGGAGAATAGTTTGGTTATAGGTAAGAAAAAACATGAAGCACTTTGTAAAGAGAGGAAATCGAAGAAACATCATCCTTTCATCATACTGTTCATCAGTTCATCAGTAATATAATACTGATCTTCAAACAGCAGAAAGATGAAACATTGAGCAGAAATAAGCAGTGAACCTGCTCTCCAAATATTAGAGAGCAGAAACATACAGGAAAGTTCCTGAAGACAAAGTTCAAGTAGGAAACAAAGCAAACTTACAGTTTATTCAAACGATCCAAAAAGTTGAAGAACATTTGAAAAACAAATAAAGATCCAACAAACATGATCGGAGCCACACCTTAACAGTGTAATTAAAACTGAAAGCAAATGTGATAGAGGTCGCTTAACTGATCGTGTCACAACTCTTCTGGTTTGTAGTTTCTTCTTTTGCAGCAGGAGAACCAGGAAGTGGAAGGTCTACAGTAAAATCAGAGGCAGGTTTATAAATTATTAATGAAAGAGAGACGTTCTGATAAAAATGAGGATGTACTTACTTTTGATCATAAACTAGTGATGATTGTAAAAACATTTTTTGCAATATTTCAGGTTATTTAGCATGTCAGAAAATCTTTTAAAATGGATATAAAACTGGATATTTGCATAACTTTTGAAACAAATATCTAACTTCAAAGTAAATTTATTTGGCAAACTACAATGTTGTTCTCCAAAATAACATTTGATTTTTAAATTAAATATTTTCAAAGCTAAATTTGTGTATTTTATTTCTAGTTGTTCAGTGAGAGACTTTATTATGTTAACATGTTTTAATTTTTCCCTCCATTCAGTAACAGTTTGTGAAGATGGTTTAATCAAATTCAATTTTCTCCCAGGTCTTTATTTGTGGTCAATCCCAGAAGACATGTGTGATGACAGACCATGCCAAATTCCTCCAATATCTATCTGTGGTTGGAATCCTGGAAATGAACATTTTTAATAGAGTCCTGTTTAAAGGTTTGTCTAACCAAATTAGTTCTACCAGTTTTGTTGATTCATTATTGTGCAAGCTTGAACGTTTCATTGCAGCTTTGTTTTGTTCCTGTTGCATGAGGAACAAAACATGAGTTGTTTTTATTTAGTGGCAGAGCTACAGTCATCATCGAAGTTTTCCCAAGCATGGAATCCTGTCATGTCTCTGGTTAAGCTTCTGACCCACATGCACATATGGGGAACGGGGGCTTCTGGAAGAAATAATAAATTAATGGAGCAGAACGCACCCAAGGACATGCTCTTAGATAAGGTTATCCTAATCTAATATCAGACTATTGACGGGAGACTGAGCTACATGGTTCATGGCCATAAAATGCAATACACAGACACAGCAAACAGATAGACTCCATGATGCCACCACCTTTCGCTCATATCTGAATTGTCTGAATTTTACTATGTGCATACTTCCCTAATATGTATATTCCTCTTTTTACCTTATTACTTTTTAAAAATGTGTTATGTACTCACTATTAAACCAGAAAAGGAATTAGAACAAAACTTAACATCCAGAAAAAACTACTTCCACAACAGGAACATTTAGTTTTTATTATTATGTTTAGAAACTGTGGAGTAATCATTACTTTTACAAATTCAAAATAAAATTATAAACTCCAGAGGATACATACTTATCTAGCATCCCAGAAAAAAACTAGTTTATAAATTACAGACAGCTCATTCTTAAACATGGGGAACTAATAATACTCTTGTATGTCTTTTCTTTGGTTTATTTTGTTTGCAATTCCATCTAATTCATGGAAAGCACTTTAAATTACTGTTGCTGAAAATGTGCTATATCATTAAATTTATCTTACCTTACCATGTGTATAAAAGAAGCTTCAGGCTCCTATGATTTGTTCATCTGACAAACATAATTTAAAGAAATGTTGCTCTTTATCACAAATCAAACTGGTAAAACATCTTTTTTGAAGCACAATCCTTCTGTTTTATTTATAACTTTATATTATTGGCAAACTGATCTAAGAACCCTTCAGATAAAGGGGAAATCTGGTGTATGGAGGAATAAATGTACCTCAGTCAAGATATGACTAATCACCATTCATATCATAGTTATAACCATAGCCAGATCAGCTAATGAAATTAGCATCTTGTATTCCCCATATGTAATGATCATAATTTTTAGATATATGTAGAAAGTGATATATTTATGTTCAGTTTATTTGCTATGACAAAGTATTAGGGCCACACTAAAAAAAATATAAAAATAAAATTACAAAATGGGTGTTGCCATGTGTGTGACAATCTTGGTGAGCCAGATTAAAATAAGAAATAAGAGATAAAATAAGCCTTCTGAGAGAACCTACCTGAAAACTGAACCTAGATGTTAGAAGAAAGTCAACATGGTTACTGGATAAGATCATTGGGGAAGCCAGAGCTAATCAAAATGTGTCAAAATCTAAAGTGCTGTGAGGCTGGCAGATGAAGGATAATAAGGATGGTGGGAACCACAACTGGTTAACTCCGGGATGGTGAAAAGCCCCAAGTTTTCCAGCAGTTTTTAAATAACTGTCAGGTTAAAATACCCTAAACACCTTCACACAGACGTAGACAAAGGAAAAAAGAGGAAAATGAATTAAAATTTTGTTACTCAAGGAGAGAAAGAACAGGGAGCGATGGTTCACACTCCAAACTTGCTCTGAGTTTCCCCTCTTTCTTTTCCTTTTATTGAAATTCAAGAGCCCTGGTTACATAGTTTAGCAGCTACTGATTAAGGGAGGAGCAAACAACAAACCCTGCTGCTAACACATTTATATATCTTTCTATACAATGTAGTTTCCTATCTTTCTGCATGCGAGGTCTTAAGTGCAGTTCCATATATCTGGGTCACAAACTTCGACCGTTTAATCTTTGAGTGAGGCCAGCCACAGCCCTCCAGAATGGATGGCCTCTCCGTCCACTTTGGCATGCTTATCTCCTCCTGTAGACATCACTAAAAGCCACACATTCTAGAAGCAAACAGTCAAACAGTCTATAAGGATAATGAGTATATATGAAATAAAAGATTTAGAAATCTAACAATAACACTAGACTGTTGTCCAGTAAATGAAAAGTCATGAAATTGTGGAATTTGGGTCTCAAAGACAGAAATTCCTGCCTTAGAAAAACTCAAGCAAGAAAGAAGCAACTTCACCGGATGCAAGCAGAAGAACAATGTCTCCTTGAAGAGAAAATTGGTGCTTTGGGTGTAAAGGTGAACAGAATGATAGTCATCTTTGATAGGAAAGCAAATCCACCTGGAACCCTCAGAATACCTTAAGTCACATTAAGAAAGACTTTAAAATATTGAACCAGAAACAGGACAGACAGACAAGCTTTCTGTCACCATCTCAGTAACCAGATGGAGTCAGACAGAAAGAACAGATATTCTGAGGAAGAAATGACTGAAGCCGTCATTAACGCCGTCAGCCCTGACCTTCATCTCAGAGATCTGCTGGAAGTGAAGTTGGACCTCACACTCCCCACTCTTACAGTTATATTCAACTATAAAGTTGACTCATCATCTGACCTGCTGCATGAACAGGAGGTCAGATGAACATCTCCCAAGACCCAAGAGCGTCTGCTCAAGCCTTCCTGTTGAGAGAACTAGAGTTGAGAGAAACACTGCTCTGCATGTCTGGGGAAAAAGACATGCAGAGCAGTTCAGGCCAAATCTGATCCAATTAAGTTCCTGCAGTCACTGGAAACAAGTTTGTTGAGTGAAGCCCTGATGTTCCAGTTAAACCCAAAATTGAACCGCCAAAATATCATAGATGAGGTTTTAACTGAAAAGATACATTACGCTACCAGTCTTGAAATTTAGCAACAAAACATACTGCTCAATCAAACCATTGAGATTAAATGGAAAACAAGCAGAAGTTCAGAATATTCACTTTCACTCACAACACAGAGACAATGAGAGGGGAGACAGATTAAAAGAGGTGAAAATGTATCAAGAGGAAACAAGTGCAAAGTCAATGGCCAGATTCAGAGACTGAAGTTGATTGAAGGCCTTAAAGCAGATCTGATGGAGATAAAGAAATTACATGGAACAGCAACATCAAAGCTCACACCTGTCAGAACGAAAGGACGCCAAGAACGCAGAGAAGCTGGGATGGGTGGTATCTATCTGCACTGTTCACCTCTGGACAAGAAGCCATATTTCTCATGGCTGCAAGCAGAGAAATTTACAGGGAAACAGGAAGGGGCTTATGAGGAGGGACCAGCAGTAACCCGTTTACCCCCAGGTCCCACTGTGACATTTTATTTATGTAGACCAAACACTTAATGCTCTTGTGAGCCACCAGGTAATCCCCAAAACAATGAATTCCCTTCAGTCTGAGAGTTATATTCCCTCACTGCACTAAAACAAGCTCATCAGTCTCTTTGGAGGAAGATGTGCTGTCCAGTCCATCTTGATAATGTAGGAGAGCTTTATGGGACACAGGGGCTCAGGCAAGTTTAATAAATGGTGACTGGAGAAAGAATCGCCTCTCTCACAAAACAATGAGACCAAGCTCAGAAATCCTGTCTGAACCACTGGTAGCCATGACAGCAAATATAGTCAAATGCAATATACTCATATATACTCAGATAGAGACTGAGATTCACTTGGACTGTGACAATCAGCAAACAAAGGCATTTATTGTTTCTGGTTTAGTCTCATATAATTAAAAATGTTGCTGAACAACCAATTACTGAATTAATGTGACAGAAGAAGTAGAGAGTCAATGGAGAAACATACAGGAAATCAGTCAGACATTCTTAGTGTCAGTTAAAACAGCTAAGTCCATGTTCAAGATGTTGCAGATCCATGAAAACAAATGTTGGAACAGTGTGCATAGGGAAGAACATTTTCCTCCTAACTCCACCTAGATACAGCACTCAGTACTTGTTCCAGATGAATGGTCGCAGGTACCTGCAGGCCTGCAAAAACAGCAGGTGACTCTCACAGGAAAGGTCAGCATATGTTCAGATCTCTATTATGAAAACAAACAAGCTAGACCTTAACCTGATCCCTCGTACCATCCTGTCACAGAACAAATAAATGCAATGTGTACAGTTACAACACTGAGCCCTGAAAACACATTTGAGAAGCTTGATAATATCTATGCTATTCAGGCCCAGGTAAATGAGATCATCAGTAATGCCCAATCTCAAAATGAGCCTCTTCAGTGGGATCCCCAGATTGACTCAACCTTCTCAGCCCTGATCAGCAGAAAGTGGGTGTCAAGTTTTTCCTCTCTTAAGACCTCTAAGGTTTTCCCAAACTTGAAAAACGCTTTCTTCCTCCAGAGAGATGCCAGTGACATCTTTTATGCTTTTTTTCTTCTCTTGCAATAAATTTCATCAGCAGCATCTGAACAGGTAACATTTAGTCACATGAGTAGTTGAGAACCTACAAAATGATTGGAGAAATATTAATTACAGTTAAGTTAATTTTGACTTTAACTAATATCTCCAGTAATTATTTAATAATTTACTCTTAAGTTAATAGTGAATGAATAAATAAACCATATCCAAACAGTCCAACCAATCTGTTTTCAAGCACTTGAAACCAATGCATGGAAAAAATAAATCTATTTCAATCTTCTGAATTCAATCTGAATCATGTGAACTGCGAATAATGTCCATTTCCTGCCAGTGGTGTCTTTGAGGAAGCTTTCAGTTGAGGTTCTTTGTCTTAAGAGAGATCATTGTGTGACCACAAGTGTGTCAGGTTACCTTATAGGTTTCGCTGCTGAGCTTGAGCAGTGAAAGCGATGGGTGCAGTTTTGCAAGGTGCCAGTTGGGGAGAGATGGTAAATCCATCTGCTCTTTAAACAAGCACATCACTCTCTCCATGACACAACCCCTATGAAAAAGACTTCTAAACCAAAGGACCTCCACTAAGAGGTTAAAGAATGTCTTCGAGAAGTTCTGATAGAAACATAAAATGTCAAGATTTTCTCTGTTTAATTTTTCAAAGTACCATCACTTAGCCTTCATCAACTAGAATAAAGATGGGAATGTTTTACTGTAAGGGAATTATGAAAAAAATCTCTTGACATTTAAAAAAAAAGTAATGGATGAGCAGCAAATGAATGAAATGCAGAAAAAAATGTTTATTGTTCACTAAAAATATGAAGCATAACTGCAACAAAGTATTTAACATTTGAATTAAATATGTATTAAGAAAATAAGAGCTAACAGAAACATCAAATGTTCAGTGATTGAGAAATATTGTTGGAAATTCCAAAAATCTGAGTGATGAGTGAAACGAAAAAAAACCAAGACAGAAAAAAACATCCTGAGACTTATTGTAAATCTTTGACTGGAACAGTAAAACAACATGTAGATTTTGGAGTAATCCCAGCTTCCATGTTTAAGGACTGCCAAAAGACGAAATTGGTAAAGAACTGTGTTGAAGAATTTCACCAAGAAAAAGTTTGGAGCCATGAACACAAGTTTCTGAAAAGGCTGAACTATCATTTAAGCTGTGAGAAAGTTTCTCACTCAAGAGGACACTCTTTTGACTCAGCTCAGCACAGAAACACTGAGGAAGCAAAATTGGACCACCAGAAGCCAAATCCAGGAATCAGAGGTTCAGTGAATGTGGTGTTGAAGGTGTGGAGGAGGATCAGTGAGTCAGAGGAGACTCTGTAGAAGGACAGAATGCCAGCAGGACAGTCCACATACACTGCTACTCTGTTAGAGTCAGAGGAGGAGGAGAGACGAGTTTCTATGTTATTGTGAAAGACATAGTAACCAACATCAGAGCAGCTCAGACTCAGGAATGATCATTCCTTCAAACCTAGAATCTATACTGTTTCCTTTCCTCTGATTCTTCTGTAACTCACTGATATCTTAATTCTTCCTGTCCACTCAACCTCCCAGTAACAGCGACCAGTCAGACCAGTTCTACACAGCAGCTGAGGAAGATCAAATCTGTCTGGATGATCAGGATATGACTGAAGCCTCCACATATGTCACCTTCCTGTTGTCTTCAGACAGTTTGAGGTTTCTGTTCACTGTGTTTGTGTCGATGGTGAGTTGACAGGAATCTGATGGAGAGAACAAACACAATCCAGCTGCAGTTATTTGATCATTTATTGACACTTTGACTCCTGAATGAGTGATGTGACAGTTTGAAGATGGTTGAATGTGAGCTGCTTTGTTGTCATGAATCAGATGAAAAACACACTTACATCTCCATGGACCTGGAGTCAAGAATCGGCCTCCAGCAGGCTCCACCCTGAAAGGAGGAGGGGGTCAGACCATCAGTCTCTTTCAGCAGCAAACATGGACATTACATGTCTCTCAGACACACATTGTCCTCCACTGAGACAGGAACAGTCCAACATCTGGATTGCAAACTGCAGTGGATGTAGGAAGGACAGTTGGTGCTGCTGCAGCACAACTCATTTCTCCAAACACAGGAAAAGCTCCAACAGAGAGGAGAAAGGAAATCCCTCAGTAACAACCTGAAGAAACTCACTGAAGCCTAAAAGGACATCAGGAAAACTAAGGAAACATTTCTGGAAGCTCCACTGATTTAATAATCAGCATTAAAATACAATCAATCTAAACTCTGATCAACACCTGGATACCTGATCCATCCACACTCCCACACACAGATGAAGGAATGAAACACTAAACAGCCCTGCTGCTGAAAACCTGCTGTGGCCTCACTGTAATATCCAGAAATACAAACATTCAAAAGGAGAAGCTGCATCACATTCAACAAAGATTCAACAAGAATCAAAGATTTGATCTCTGAGCTCAGACTCACAAACCAGGGAGAGGCTTCCATCATCACACACCTCTGACAAAACACCTCCAACCTTTCAGCACTTCCTCTACCAACCAGCACCACCAGGTGGTGCTGCACACATTTACAATGAGCCCAAGAAGAAGAAGAAGCAGCATCCTGAATCCAGCAGCTGCAGTAATGGCTTGACTTTTTATCTTTCTCAGTAAATTTATCAGAACTTGGATCTGAACAAATTCCTGAGCTCTCGTTTCAACTTTTCCCTCAATCACTGCAATTCCTCCTTCCTTCTGGAAAAAAAGGAATTGCTTTTCTATCCTGACTCCATTTATATATTATAATAATAAATAATATAAATATATAATATATTTATATTATTATTTTCATACATCTCCACAAGGAGATGTTTGACACAATTTACTTCCTGGTAGAGGTCAAACTACCAAATAAATTGATCTACTAAAATTCTAAAATTTCTCTATGCCTTGTGAATAGTTAGCTTCACTTTTTCATATATTTTATGAAAATACACACCAACTGCTGAAGTTAAAATCTGTTATAAATGTTATAGTGTCAAACTAAATATTTAATTAGCAAACTAGAGTTAACTTCAAAATAGTTTTTCTAGCAATGTGACTAAAGACATCTTTTAGTCCTATATCAGACCTCTCTGCTCCTGCAGCAGGTTCCTCCATACCTGAGAGTTTCCAGTCTCCAGTGTGGATCCTTCAGTCCAGCCGACAGCAGCTTCACTCCTGAGTCTCCTGGATGATTGTAGCTCAGGTCCAACTCTTTCAGATGGGAGGGGTTGGAGGTCAGAGCTGAGGCCAGAGAAGCACAGCCTTCCTCTGAGACCAAAACAGCCTGATAAGCTGCAGACACACATTTCATCACATGATGAGAAAATGAGAACATGGAGGTAGAGACCAAGGTCTGAACTCATACTTAATCTGTTAATAAATACTGTGAAAAGTGATAAAACCGTATTTAGTTTTGTAGATAATAAAATAAAAATTTGCGAAATATAGAATAGATGACAACATCTAAGAACTGATGCTTGGAAAGATTTGAAATAATGCACCGGACTGTTACCAGACTGTCAGGTCCCCAGTTACACTATCAGTGGGATCCTGACCTCAACATTTCTAAATACCTCTATTCTTTGTTCTTTATGTAAGAAGGGATGAAATTAAAACCGGCCATGTTTATGTTTCAAGACTAAGCATGGTTAGCCATGCTTCCAATATTATTATGATCCATTACTGAAATAATATTTACATCATCTCTGATAACAGGTAATGGAAAGATGTCTGGTTTCACCAGGATTGAGAACATTTTACCTGAGAGTTTCCAGGTTGCAGTTTGGACTCTTCAGTCCAGCAGAGAGAAGCTTCACTCCTGAATCCTGCAGGTTGTTGTTACTCAGGTCCAGTTCTCTGAGACTGGAGGACTGGGAGCTGAGAACTGAGGACAGAGCTTCACAGCTTCTCTGAGAGGTTACAGACACTCAGTCTGAGGAGACAGGGAGGGAAATTTGATTTTAAAAAGTTAATCAAACTGTATGTTTTCTTTCTCTTCTTGGAAAGATTTAAGGGAGACTGAAATTTTACACATCTTTACATTTCTCTTTGTGGTACTGGTTTATTTTAGTTAGGCTTCCAGCTTTGAAGGACTGAACTGGAGGCTTGAAAGAGAAATATTGAATTCAACAATGAATTAAATGATTCCAGTTTCAGTTGAAGGAGTTTTGCTCCTTGAATATTTAATAGCTGACACCATTGGGGAGACAATGCACTGGTGAGTAAACAGAAATATGAATCCATACTTTCCCCACCATTAGCAGATTTTTCTTGATCAAAAAATAAATGCAATATAACAATGTGTTTCCTTACAGAGCTTTGTTGGAGGCTTTAACCACTGGCAGCAGCCTCAGAAGAACCTCCTCTGAAGCAGAGTATTTCTTCAGGTCAAACACATCCAGATCTTTTCCTGATGACAACTAAGATGAAACCCAGAGCTGACCACTGAGCAGGAGACAGTTTATCTGTGGAGAGACTTCCTGAACTCAGAGACTGTTGGATCTCCTCCACTAGAGAACGATCATTCAGTTCATTCAGACAGTGGAAACAGATTGATGCTTTTCTCTGCAGACACATTCTCACTGATCTTCTTCTTGATGTACTGAACTGTTTCCTGATTGGTCTGTGACCTACTTCCTGGCTTTGTCACCAGACCTTGTAGGAGTCTCTGATTGGTCTGCAGTGAAAGTCCCAGGAGGAAACGGAGGAACAAGTCCAGGTGTCCATTTGGACTCTGTAAGGCCTGGTCAACAGCCTCTTGATAGAGAACATTTATTTGATTGGCTAAAAACTGTAGAGAAAAATGGATGATTTCTTCCATCAGGTTGACACCAGAGTTGATGAATGTCAGATGAACATGAAGAGCAGCCAGAAACTCCTGAACACTCAGATGGACGAAGCAGAACACCTTGTCCTGGTACAGACCTCTCTCCTCTTTAAAGATCTGTGTGAACATCCTGAGTACACTGAGGCTGCTCTGATATCGATGCCACACTCTGTCAGGTCTGATTCATAGAAGATCAGGTTTCCTTTCTGCAGCTGATCAAAAGCCAGTTTTGCCAGAGACTTGATCATCTTCCTGCTCTCTGGACTCCAGTGTGGATCTGTTTCAGCTCCTCCATCATACTTGACCTTCTTCACTTTGGTCTGAACCACAGGAAGTGGATGTACATCTCAGTCAGGGTTCTGGGGCAGCTCTCCTCCCTCTCTGGTCTCCAACACATCCTCCAGAACTGTAGCAGTGATCCAGCAGAAGACTGGGATGTGGCACATGATGTGGAGGCTTCGTGATGTCTTCATGTGGGAGATGATCCTGCTGGCCTGTTTCTCATCTCTGAATCTCTTCCTGAAGTACTCCTTCTTCTGGTCATTGAACCCTCTGACCTCTGTCACCATGCCAACACACTGAGGAGGGATCTGATTGGCTGCTGCAGGTCGTGTGGTTATCCAGAGGAGAGCAGAGGGAAGCAGTTTCCCTGATGAGGTTTGTCAGCAGAACATCCACTGAGGTGGACTCTGTAGCATCAGTCAGGATCTCCTTGTTGTGGAAGTCCAGTGGAAGTCGACTCTCATCCAAGCCATCAAAGATGAACAGAACTGGAAGTGTTCAAAGCTGCAGATTTCTTTGGTTTCACTAAAGAAATGATGAACAAGTTCCACCAAGCTGAACTTTTTCTCTTTCAGCACATTCAGCTCTCTGAAGGTGAATGGAAATATGAAGTGGATGTTCTGGTGGGCTTTGTCTTCAGCCAGTCCAGAGTGAACTTCTGTGTTAGGACTGTTTTCCCAATGCCAGCCACTCCCTTTGTCATCACTGTTCTGATTGGTTGATCTCTCCAGGTGGGACTTTAAAGATGTCTTCTTGTCTGACTGTTGTTTCTGGTCTGTGTGGTTTCCTGGATACTGTTTCAATCTGTCTGACCTCATGTTCATCATTGACCTCTCCAGTCCCTCCCTCTGTGATGTAGAGCTCTGTGTAGATCTGGTTCAGAAGGGTTGGACTTCCTGCTTAGCAATCCCCTCAAACACAGAGTGGAACTTCTTCTTCAGACCAGATTTAAGTTGATGTTGACAAACTGCACCATAGTGTTCTAATATGTCACAAAAAGTAAAATCAGTAACTAAACAAAATCATTTTCTGAAGCTGATTAGAATAAATGTGACCATGTTTCTTAAGACATTAATAATTATGTAATTTATCCATCTGGTCATATCTTTGTAGAAATCGTCTTACTGCTTTGCAGACGGTCAGCCATCTCCTCCTGTTTCATCATCCTCAAGAAGCTCAGTGTGATCTTCATCAGTGCCTGTCTAATGCTATTCCTCTGCTCTTCATCCTCACATTCTGACACATCATCAACTTTTCTTGGGCTCTCTGAGCATTCTGGGTCATCTGGACTTAGAACCTTATGGATCTGCTTCAGCTCATCCTTCACAAAAGTGATGATCTTGTTTTTAGCGACTGGAATGAAATAATAGATGAACGACACATCAATGCAAGGATTGTGTTTATGGAATATTTTCTGTATTTGACCAGATTTCTTTTTAAATGAAGGAAAAATTCTAAGCCCATGCATCAGTGTGACAGGTTACAATTCACGCCGTTGGCTGATGCACAGACATTATAAACTTTTTGCACCAAATACATTATAGAGGAATCTAAATTCAATCAATTAAAACAATCCTTTTTGAATATCTCATGGACTGAACTAAATGAATCTTGGCACCTGGGAGATTACTGCACATTGAAGAATTATGGACAGGATGCTTTGGAGATTCAGTTAATTCCAACCTTTGTTGAATATCATTTTTATTTCCAATCTCTAATTCATAGAATAGAGAAAACTAAAGCAAATGCCATCATGTAATACTGGATTTATAGTCGAAACAGGTGAGCTGACAGTTTGTCTTGAGGAATTTTAGGTTAATCCAAGTATAAAAATTTCAGTGAGTTCTTTATTATATAATTAATGGGCACGAAGTTCAGCCACTGCTGATATGTGAACTTAAAACACCATGCAGTTTTAACAAATGGCCCTCCAGTGATCTTTGTGTAAGGCTCAGGAGGAGTGCAGCAGATTTCACAGTTGTACATCTGTCAGTTCGGAGAAGAAAAACCACAGAAAAATATCTTAGTAAAAGCATGCACCCTGACTATGCACAGGATTAAAAAGAGCTTGTGTGGTTCAAAAATCCTGGCTCTCAAGACAGCAGGAGGATGAAAAAAAGATAAAAGAGAAGTTGCACTACTTACTCAAATGGTAGACCAAATAAAAGTATAATATACTTTGTTTAATTGAGTCTCAGGCCTCAAATGAAAGGTAACATGGTTGGTTCAGAGAGATCCACTGGCTAACTTACCAGCACAGACTTATCTGTAGATGCAGACCAGGAACACAGTTGTGAGGAACTGTGTGTGTTCAGACCTTCACTGGGTGAAGTGCTTGTAATTTATATGCAGTTGCTTATTTCTTTTTACTCTACGTCATTGGGGCAACAGTAAGTGATTCTTGTCCTGCAGAGGAAAAGTTTGATGCATTCATCTGCGTATGTGTGATGAGATCTCGATTCACAGTTCAATAGTTGAATATTAACTAATCCACAAAAAAATTGCGTCTGTGTAACCTATGTCAAGATCAATTATAATTGATGGGTTAAAAATAGAATGTTACAGGGTTTCTTTTGATTCTGTAAGTCAAACTGACAAACTGCAAGAAAGTCTAGCGCTACCTTTGCATCACACTGAAAACATGGAGCCAAACACCAGATAGATATTGGACAGACTGACAGTCCTCTTATCCACAAAGTGCAGCATGAAGATGACTGTGAACAGAAAAGTAGTTTGTTGTACATCTACACACCGTAAATATGGAGTCCAGATGTATTCGATCATGCTGGTCATATGGACCACTGGGAACCTCTGAGAAACTGCTGGTCCACTCTGTGTGGTGGAACAAGGAACAATTAGGAAGTCAGAAAATATGCATCCAGCAGTTTACACAGAGGAAATCATGAAGAATTTCACATTAAAAGTCCTTAAAGCAGAAAAGCAAATAATTGTATGAACTCATTACAAAGAAGTTAGAAAGAGAAAGATGAACAATAAGGATGAGGACCGTTAACACCAGAATTACCCAGGAGACATTTTAAAAAGTTGGTGCTGAAACTTGGACCAAACAGTCCAAACTGTCATCAGATCTGATGCTGATGGAGACAGTTTCCCAGAGCTTGGGGACAGTGGAAGTGAAGGCTCTGTCCACACAGGTCTTCAGGACAGTGTGGGACATCCATCAGGTTCTGATGACTAGATCTGAGGTGATGTGGACATGGAGGAGGTCTGAAATATGTGGGTGTGTCCATGTGGGATCCTCTCCTGGATGTTATAGTGAGGATTTTAAAATGGATCCTGTAGATCCCTGGAATCCAGTGAGCGCACATTGTATCTGTCCACATAGACAATCAAAAGTGTGGACAGATATAATGTTCAGACATTATATCACTCCAAATATCACCATGAAGTGATATCTGGATGTGAGCAGAGAACCAGGTTTAATGTTCCTGCTGATCCCATTAAGAACCAGCAGAACCTCTGATGGTCCACATCAGCTCAGTTTGGTTGAGTTCCAGCAGATCTCACCAACCACATCATGAAGCTTTCCTTCCCTGCTGAACTGCTCTCACAATGCACACAGGATCCAAGTCCTGATGGACCAGAATGGCTTTACCAGGTATTTCCCAGTGGGTTATGAAAATATGTTCCACTGTAAAGCCCCTATTGCACTGCACAGCTAAACCAGGGTTGACCCATGTCGGCCTGGCTTCAAAGTAGGTCCGAGCGTTTTTGCATTAGAACGTCCAACCTGGTCCCACCCAGCTCCTTAGAACCACAAGAGCTTTGGTTCTAATTGGGCCGGGCAAGGGGGGCTGCTTTAGATTCAGTAGCTGATTGGTTTGGAGTCAGCCGTTCATTGGTTCTAGCTGGCTCTCACTAAACTTTTCTTACTGCATTATGTAAAGAGTGCTCTTTTTAGTATCTTTATTATTATTGGATTCCTCCCAATATTCTGCTGTTACCTGGTCTCATGGTGAGGTAATTTTTTTCCTCAGCTTAGATGGTGATGAAAAAGTACGGAATGAGCTAGATGTGTCAACGGGGAATAAGAAAGTTTTCCACCGCATCTATGAGGAAATGGCTTCGGCCAGCTACATCAGAAGTTCCAAACAGTGTAGAGAGAAGTTGAATAAGCTGAATTTTGATTACCGGGCAATTAAGGACAACAACTGTTGGAGTGGAACAGGTTGGAAAGACTGGCGGTGGTACAATAAGATGGAAGCCGTCTATGGACGTCAGTTGTCAAGTAGCGGCAGGGAAAGTTCCCTCGATTTGGCTACCATCTTATTGGAGAACATGATTGATGGTAAGTTTTATGTACAGTGTAAGTCACCATTGTACATTTCACTTTGAGCCAATTAGCTATAAAAGCTTATTTGTAATGTTATGCTTGCAAAACAGGTTGTAAGGCTGTGGTGTGTATAGTCTTGTCTGTTGCTTCATAACTAGCAGAATAGGCTATGGTGAATATCAAGCTGAAGTTTTTTTTTTCCTGTTCTTTTTAGAAAGTTTACATTAGGATTTGGATTCCCAGGACCCGCTGACATTCCAGGTTCATCAATGTCACCATCATCATCCCCTCCGAGATCTTCACCAAGATCTCCCTCAGTGTTCACGGCTTCCACTTCTTCCAGCTCGACAGACCAGTGTGAACATGTGCAATGGGTACGACACTCGTTCTTTCTTGGTATCGATTTATTGATTTATTTATTTCATAAGATGTTTTTTGTGTAATATAACAGTTTTACTCTTCTCATTTATTTCAGATCCTCATCACAAATGCTCAGCCAACACGGATTTACTTCTGGCCATAAGAGAGAAAAAAGGAAAATTGGGCAAAGCACGACCGCCATGTAAACATACTGCAGAGGACATACGTTAAGCTTGCAGGTTGGAGAACGCCTTCTGCCTGGAAGAACTGGATGCAAGGAATCAAGAAGTGGCCAAAAACGCAGTTGTTGCTTTATCGTTGGCAAAATTAATTGAATTTATACTGCTAATATGAGAAAACCAAGTTTGTAATAAATTTCAGTTTTTCTAAACTGATAGCATCTTCATAGTAGTAAGTAGCCGTTTTCTTCTTCTTCAGTACATTGCCAGTTGGAAAATAACTAAAGAAAGCATTACCCCCACCAACTGGGGGTAATAAACAATTGTGGACCCCATTGTTTAGTTTAAAAACTGTCGTCAGGTACAGCTTCCATACCATGCTCAAATATATGCAAACACAACAGGGCTGCAGTACAGGTGGGACAGGACCGAAGCATGGCTGGGCCTAACCCTAAAAAAGGGGCTTTAGTCTGACATGGAGCCAGGAAGCAGCAAAACATCATCAACACCCAGAAATGAAGATATGTAGGTGTTTTCATTAGAACAGAGGATCTGATTTTGGTAGATAATGGATAAACCTCACTTTGTGAATATAACTGGGCATATCTGAGTGCTTACTGTTTCAGTTCCAAAGATACAGAAGTCAGATGCAGCTCACCTCTCCAATGATGGAGGTCCACAAGATTTAACCCAACGACGCATTGGACTGTTTCTCTTAAAGGGTTCTGGTTCTGGCTTGACTCTTTGATGGATCCTGATAGAAAAACTCTCATTAAAAACTTTCTGTGTGGTTATGCTTTAAAGATTGTTTTTCCAATGTGGCTCATCAGTTGATGATCTGTCTGGCTAACAGAACCAGACAAATCATCAACTTGATGATCTAAATGATCAGAACCGGTCCAATCCTCCAACATGTTCCTGATCATTGATCCTCCTGAATAATGTCCAGCCTTCTTTAAAGAGCAGAAATATTTTTTTCTGAGACCAACATGTTGGTTTAAATGACTGAGAGAACAGTTTGGTGATCTTAGTGTTGAGCTCTGACATGGAGCAGAACCAGGAATCATTTCCACTCTGACCATCCAAGGAGGATCTGATGGAGCTTCAATCAGAACCAGATGGTCAGACACAAAGCTCACCGAAGAATGAGATCTACATGAGATATTATTTAGTTTAACTGTAGAAATGACTGATAATCTGCCAAATTAGATGATGTTTAAAAGTAGAGATGAAACTGGAAAAGTGATTTTTGTTGCCCGCTATGTTGTGCAGGAGAAAATATGATTGTGTTTTTTCCTATGGTTTATTGTTTTTCTGCTTTGCATGTACAGATTGTTTTTGGGTTTGTTGCTTTCTTTTTTCCTTTTTTCCCCTTTAACAATCCAAATGCACTGGACTGAAAGTGGTTGTCTAGGAAGGCAGAGCGCACCAATTGGCCACCTGAACAGGTGTCAGCAGATGCTGATTAGAGCCAAAATAAAAGGAACCTGGATGGGAAGAGTGCAGAGTGCAGCCTGGAGCCTGCGGAAACTTGCACACTGCGGAGCAAGGGGCAGATGGAACCCGCTCATCCGGCGCAGAATACCGGGTTGAACAGACGGCCCAGTACAGAGGATCAGGCAGAGAACCTCTTCCCATGCCTGTAAGTAGCTTTCCATTCCGATTGTAGAGTATCGGCAGGAAATACGTCTCAACCTTGGTTGAGTTTAACTCACTGACTCTTCTGGAATCTCCAGCATCAGCGAACCTTAACTGGAGAGTTGAAAATCTCCAACGGTATCAAAGAAGCTGCATGACACCATTAGCATATCAATAGCAAGCAGAGGCATTTTATGTGGCTGTGGGAGACGTTAATCACATAAAACTGATGGATTCTCTGCCAAGTTTTTACCAGGATGTCACTGTTCCTACTCAGTGTCTTCCCTTCAGACTGCATGAACTCTGCAACTGTAACTAATTCAGCTACATCTCATAAATTAGTGAAATATGACTTTTTTAAGTTATATATATTTAACTACTTTAATAGTTATTTATTTTTTATTTGTGTATTAAATTTCTTAATATGGGTCCTGAGATCAAATTTCTTACCACAAACAAGCAAATGTGGTATGACAATAAGAACTTCTTCAAACCTAGCATTCCCTTCCCAACAGAACTTATCATCACATGGCCACAATAACAGATATAAACAGAAGTTACAGCAGTTAGAAACAGCTCACCTCTCTGATGGTGGAGATCCAGGAGATTTAAAGTCAGTGAGAATATCCTTTGACTTGTCGCTCTTAAAGGACACACAGCTGGGTTCTGGTTCTGGTTCTGGTTTGAGTCTCTGATGCAACCTGACAGAAACATGATGATTAAAACAATCAGCAAAGAGGAGCAGCAGCAGCTTCATCACCACGTCTGTTCTGGCCTGATATAGTGAACGCTGTGTGAAAAGGGCTGTGGACAGTTAGAGATGGTGACCTCACCTCTGACCTTTGCTCTGGCTCTCATCTTCCCCACACAGAGTGGTTTAGAGGGAGGGACTCCCTCCTCTCTGTCCTCACACTGATCCATGCTGCTGAATCCACATCAGCTCACACACTTTCTAGCTTCACCTGCAGAGGAAACACACATCATTCATCTGCACATCAACTCTGATCATCCTTTACATCATTAGTGCTGGAAAAAGATCAGCTGCTCCTCCTCTGATTGGCTCTTCTTCTCTGCTTCATATCAGTGTCAGGTGAATGCAGTCAGACAGCAGAGAGGCAGAGGAAGCTGCCATCAGCTGCTGCACTTCTACTATCAGTCCACTAAATGGAGACATGGAGCAACATTTACATTCACTCATTCAACCTGAACAACAGGAAGTATTTTAATTAGTTAATTATTAAACTCTACAAGTGGATTATTTTCTGCATAAAAGTATTATAATCACTTGAACACATTTCAACAATAATATTTAGTAAAAATAATACATAATATTCATTATTTTGAAAGGATGCAACAAGAAACTTTTGTTCCTGACTAACAGTTTTACTCATGGAGGTAAAAACATGAAGCAGAAAAGAAAACATAGAAACACCAGCTGCTCATCATGTTGTTTGATTCTTGTTCATTAGTAATCAAATAGTGTAAATTAACCTTCAAACAGAAGAGAGATCAAACTGAGTGGAAGTCAGAAGTGATGCTTCTTCTCCAAACATCAGAAACATATAAAAAGGTTCCAGTAGACAAAGTTTAAGTAGGAAACCAAGCAAACTTACAGTTTCTTTATACGGTTCAAAAAGTTGAAGAATGTCTGAACACCAAACTGAGACCTAATAGAGCCACGGTAGACTCAGACTAATGCCACACCTGTACAGAGACAACAGATCTGGACTTTTACCTTACCTGAACAACTCAAAGTTCAAACTCAATGTGTGAAAAGTGTTGCATAAGTGATTATTTGACGGCACACCTGGTTTGTAGTGTCTTTTTTCTGAGCAGCAGAAGGTTTGCTGTAAAATCAGAGGCAGGTTGATAAAATCTCCATGATGAAATGAGCCCAGAGAAAAGAAAAGCTGGTTTCCTTATTTTGCTGTATCAATCAATCAATCAAATTTTATTTGTATAGCACATTTCAGCTACAAGGCATTTCAAAGTGCTTTACATCATAAACACAAAACACAAAGGCATGCAACATAGAATAAAATACCAAGGTTTTTTTTTTTCCTTCCCTTTGTCACGGAATTTAAGCGCCTGTTACCGCCGGACTCGCCGTCCGTTTAACCACGGGTATTCGCCGGGCCCCGTTGCCCACAACAGGAAAAAAAAGATTACATACATATCCACAAAATCAAATCCATACATATTACATTTCAAATACAACTCTAAAACAGGTGCGTTTTTACTTGAGATTTGAAGGAAGTCAGGGTTTCCGCTGTTTTACAGTTTTCTGGAAGTTTGTTCCAAATATTTGGTCCATAGATGCTGAAAGCTGTTTCTCCTCTTTTGGTTCTGGTTCTGGGGATGCAGAGCAGACCAGAACCAGAAGACCTGAGAGGTCTGGAAGGTTGATACAACAACAGCAGATCTTTGATGTATTGTGGTGCTAAACCGTTCATTGATTTGTAAACTAACAACAGTATTTTAAAATCTATTCTCTGAGCTACAGGGAGCCAGTGGGGGGACTTTAAAACTGGTGTTATGTCTCTATCTTCCTGGTTCTAGTGAGAATGCGAGCAGCAGCTTCTGGATCAACTGCAGCTGTTTGATTGATTTGTTGGACAGGCCTGTGAAGATGCTGTTGCAATAATCAATGCGACTAAAGATAAACGCATGGATGAGTTTCTCTAGATCTGGCTGAGGCATTAGTCCTCTAAACCTGGAGATGTTCTTCAGGTGATAGAAGGCTGATTTTGTTACTGTCTTTATGTGGCTCTGGAGGTTCAAGTCCGAGTCCATCACTACTCCCAGGTTTCGGGCCTGATCGCTAGTTTTTAGTTGTAATAACTGAAGCTGTGCATTGACTCTAGATCGTTCCTCTTTAGGTCCAAAAATAATGACTTCAGTTTTATTTTTGTTCAGTTGGAGAAAGTTTTGGCACATCCACACATTTATCTGTTCTAAACATTATTCAGTGATTGGATGGGTTCAGAGTCACCTGGTGACATCGTAATGTAGAGCTGAGTATCATCTGCATAGTTATTGTAGCTAATATTATTTCCTGTTATGACCTGAGCTACTGGGAGAATATAAATATTAAATAAGAGGGGTCCTAAGATTGAATCTTGGGGTACCCCACATGTGACCTTTGACCTCTTGATAAGTTGTTTCCAATTGAAACAAAGAAATTCCTGTTCTTTATGTAGGATTCAAACCAGTCGAGCACCGAACCAGAGAGTCCAACCCAACTTTCAAGTCGATTCAGTAATATGTCATGGTCGACAGTGCCAAAAGCTGCACTGAGGTCCAACAGAACCAGCACCGTGGTTCTCCCACAGTCAGTATTTATATGGATATCATTGAATACTTTTACGAGGGCAGTCTCCGTGCTGTGGTGAGCACGAAAACCAGACTGGAAAGTGTCAAAGCAGTTGGTCATCATGAGGAAACTATTTAATTGTTACACACAGTTTTTTCAATAACTTTGCTGATGAATGGGAGGTTTGAGATTGGCCTGTAATTGTGCAATAGTGATTTGTCCAGGTTGTTCTTTTTTAACAGTGGTTTGATGACTGCTGTTTTCAAAGCCTGGGGGAAAACACCTGATGTAAGCGATGAGTTTACGATTTGGATCAGATCAGTAGCAATAACAGGCAGGACTTTCTTAAAGAAATGTGTGGGAAGGACATCCAGACAGCAGGAGCTTGAACTTAATTGACTTATAATTTCTTCTAGAGTTTTATAATTAAGTAGTTGAAAATGGGTCATTTTTTCTGTATTTGTTTTGTTTTGGTACAGCAATGGTTCTGGCTTTGAAGTTGATGCAGATTAATCCTCTGATTTTGGATTTTCTCTGAAAAGAAATCAGAAAACTTATTACAGGCAACATTAGATTGGTTCAGGTGGAAACGTCACAGGAGGGTTTGTGAGCCTGTCAACTGTTGCAAATAAAGTTCGAGCATTATTGATGTTTTTGTTTATGACATCTGCAAAGAAAGCCTCCCTTCCATGTTTTAGTGTTAAGTGATAGTTACGTAGTTTTCTTTGTAGATGTCGTGATGAACGTGAAGTTGAGTTTTACGCCATTGTCGTTCTGCCCTGCGGCAGAGTTGTCTTGCAGACCGAACTATTTGTGCTTTTCTCCATGGAGATTTCTTCTACCAGTCAAAACCTTTACTTTAATTGGAGCAATAGAATCAATGATATATGAAACTTTGGACTGAAAATCATCTAACAACTGATACATCATTACAGCTTAAGGGTGAGGAGGAAGAGTAGATTTGATTAAATGTTTCTGCTGTGTTTTCTGTGAAAGAACGTTTTGTGACAGTAGCTGTTTGTCCAAGTGGGTCAAAGAATAAAGAACCTTCAAAGATAACAGCAAAGTGATCCG
Source organism: Poeciliopsis prolifica (assembly GCF_027474105.1). Taxonomy (NCBI): domain Eukaryota; kingdom Metazoa; phylum Chordata; class Actinopteri; order Cyprinodontiformes; family Poeciliidae; genus Poeciliopsis; species Poeciliopsis prolifica. The sequence continues at coordinate 106,496 of NW_026562434.1, forward strand.
ACAGGCGACATCAGTTACAGACATTGGAAATATCACACCCTTACTGATAACCAGTCCAGTGTGTGTCCTTGAGTGTGTGTTGCTGTTTAACATGTTAAACCAAAATTTTCTAAAATATCAGAGAGCTTTTTTGCTCCTCTGTTTTCGGGTTTGTCCACATGAATGTTGAAATCGCCAACAATTATTAAACAATCATAATCAATGCATATGAGAGAAAAAGATCATTCAAGTCAGTAAAGAAATTTTCCACATATGCTGGAGCTTTGTATAAAGTTAGTGTCAAAGTTCGTTTGAAGCCTTTAACCTGAATTCCAAGATACTAAAAAGTGAAATGACCGAAAGAGATTTTACTACAGTTTATGGTTTTTTTAAATATAGAAGCCACGCCTCCTCCTTTTTTATGTTTTCTATTCTCACTTAAAAAATTGTAGTCAGGAGGCGCTGATTCAATGAGTACAATTTGGTCATTATCGTCATTCAACCATGTTTCTGTCAGAAACATAACATCAACATTATACTGTGATGAAATCATTAATTAACAGAGCTTTAGCACAGAGTGATCTGATATTTAAAAGAGCTACTTTAAGTGGCTTGGAGGCCAAAAGATTTTCAGTCTGAGGTTCCTTTAGGCAGGGGATCACTCTGAGGTTTGAATTAGGACCGCTGTATTTCATATTTCTGGTTTTTGTAAATTTTCTTGTAGTGATCCGGACAGGTAATGTCCTGTTCTGCAGACACATTCTGGATGGAGACGGGTGTAAAGATAATATCTGGTCCCCGGCCTCAGACCTCAGAGACGCAGAGTGATGGATCCTCTGGAAAGTCAGGGGCAGATTGCTTAAATGAAGTGAGGTCTGCTACGTGAGTACTAAGGAGAGACGTGCCGAGGCGAACCTGTTGATTCATTCCATCTGTAAATTTAAGAAACTCTGGTCCGGAAAACATTTCTTCATTGGTATCCATTGAATCCTGTGAATGATTGGAGGAGCAGAGAGGGAGGGGGAAGGAGCGAGGGAAGCAGTCGCTCCGTCTCCAGTCGATTTATCAGCTTGTTTTGGAATATGTGCTCCTGATCCGGGGAGCGTTCCATCCTAGGCAGACATCCTTGAGCCTGTTCTTCTGACGCGATGATCCTGTTGCTGTCCTTGTTGATAAAATAAAAAAGGTTTGCAGTGAGTAGCTTTTCCCATGTTTATTAAGATTGCGTCCTCCTCTTCCAAAAAGGTGAAAGCATTGCCAATAGATCCAGAGGTTATCGATGAAGGTCACTGAGCTGGTAGAGCAGGTTATAATCAGCCATTTGTTGATCGTGAGCAGCCTGGAGTGTTTTTCGTCTCCCCATTGAGGTGATGGAATTGGACCACTGAGAAATAACTTCATTCTCAGTTTTCCCATAGTGTCCAGAAGAATATTAAAGTCCTTTTTCAGAATCTCAGACTTTTGCTTTGCCAGATCGTTGGCTCCAACATGCACAACTAAAGTCTGAATATCTGGCTGATCAGTGGTTAGAGAGAGCAGTTTGTTGGTTAAATCAGATACAGTGTCACCAGGAAAATACATCACTCTTGTTTTCCTTGGATTGGAAACATCACTGATTCCCTTTACTGCCTCATCTCCAACAACAAGCACTTTTGGGTTACCTTTAGTTTTCCTGGTGGTCGCTTTGTCCTTTGGAGCTTTGGGGGATGGATGTGTTGGTCTTGCCTCACTGTTGATGTTTGAAGGCGAAGTTTCACTCAGAGGCTCAGGCTGGAGTGCAGAAAATCTGTTTTTCAGTGGGATTCCCACAGAGTCAGAATGTTTTGAGGCTCTTGCTGGTTGCTTTGTCCGTGGGAGCGGGGTCAACGGGGTCAGCAGGGTCGGTGGAGGCGTTTTGGTTGCAGCTGCTTGTTTGTCTTTCTTTGGCGGAGCAGGTGTTGAAGTTGAAGGTGGGTTTCGGCTCAGAGCCGGCCACGCTGATTCGTCCAGGTGCGGGGTTCTCCCTGATAATCGTCTCATCGGATCCACAGTGCCAGACTCCCGTTTCGGCTTGGCACCCAGAGCATTCCAGGGTGAGCTGCTCGGTGCAGGGCTCCCGACCTCTCCATTGATTTGAGGAAGAGTTGTCTCATTTCCACAAGTAGCGTTGATCTCAAAGTTCACCTCCAGCAGTTTGATCTTCATTTCTATAAACTGAAGTCGTTGTAAAATACTGCTCATGTCCTTGGGGTCAGCCGGAGGCATTTTGCCCTGGTTTAACTTGGAGGTAAAGAAAAGTAGGTAAAAATAAAAATAAAAGTAAGAAAATCCCCCAGTCCTTAGGTTAGTAGTAATCCAGTTAAAATGTCAATAATGTAAATATAACTATAAAAACTGTCGCTTTAAAAAGTAATTCGCAGGCAGAGTTATCAGGAAGGACGAGAGGGAGCAGGATAAGCTGTTCCTCCATCGGCAGTCATCTGATCAAACGGAAAATAAACATAAAACTAAACTATAATCCTTAACATCACCACACTACTGCAGCTGAAACCACACATTGTTCTAATGCAGATTATTCCTAAAGCTCCTATATAATCATTGATCATGATGTTAGTGTGGTGAGCAGAGTGAGGACAGTCTCTGGTTAAAACCAGGATCAGCTGAGGAGGTTCTGCTGATCCAGGTTGAAATTTCATTTCAATCATCAACCTGAATTTAAAGTCAGAGTCAGATCAAGAGCAGAGAGGACAAATGCAAACAGAAGCTGGGAGTCTGGATCATATTGAATGTTTTGAAACCTGAAAACACACAGAAATCACAAGGAGCCAGAGCAGACCAAAAACAGGAACCAGGAGCAAAAATAAGCAGAATATCAAAAGGCAAGTAACCAGGATATGATGGGATTTAAGAGAAGGGAACAGCAATAAGTGTGAGCAGGAGAAGAGAATAAATACTGTGAGGGTGAATGCTGGAACAAAAGACCTGGGCTGATTAACAGGTTGGAGGAAAGAGAGAGAGAAAATGGCACAGGGGGCAAAGAAGAGAACACAACAGGGAAACTAGAAAAAAAAACAAGATACCACATTGTAACTGGACCTAAGAAACATAAAATAGCAAGAACAAATTAAAGTAAAAATAGAAACAAGACTAATCTAATTAAAGAAAGGGACGAAGGACTGCAGAATAACCAAACCTCAAATTCAACTCAAACCAACCCAGGTCATAACTGCTGAACAAGGAAACACGATGAATCCAGCTGAAATAGCTCCTGTCCAGCCACTCAAAGACAAACCTCCAAACATTGTAAGTGAGTTGAGCCGGTTTCCTGTCATACAATCGGTCAAACATCCCAAACTTTTTCAGGATGTCCAAACTGCTTTACCAGATCCTGACCCGGCCCAAAGACCAGCTGCCACCACTCATGTGCGCCTAGTACAAAAAAGGTGCAAAAAATCAAAAGATGACAAAACTTAACACACTCATAAGATGGAGCAAATATTCACACCCCTTTATTAAATCATGAACTAACTGTGATTAAACCACATGTTTTTAGGAATCTGAGCTAATTTTCCCAGTGAATCCAGACCTGATTATTATCTGACCTGCAGATACAATAAATTATTTTAATAGAACCTCTCTGATGGATGATGGTTTATTTTTGGTCTAAGAATAAAATGTTTTTGTAAGGATCATGTAATCACATCCTGGAAAGTCCTTCAGAGTTTATCTTTGCTCTAAAGTTATGAAAACCCGAAACCTCTCCCTTTTTAACAGAGATCAATAACCAAACACTCTGATCTTTGCTTAATCTGCCAGTTTGACAAATATAAATGAACATCGCTTCAAAATGTGTGTATTTTATTACTTCTGAGTGGGAAAGTGTTTCTGAAATGGAGCAGGAAATACATTTCATAACAGCTGATTTGCATGTGATCAAGACAAGAAGGCAGCGGTCAACACACACACACCCAGTGGTGTGTTCACACACACTCTGCAGAACTTTGTGTTCATCAGGAGGTCGATTGTTTCAGGTTTGAGCTAAAACAGAAGCAGCAGCACTTCCTCTACAGGAGAAAACACACGAGGTCATGAGGTCAAGCTTTGTGACAGTAAATAAAACACATGAATAATCTCTTGGTTTGCCAAATTATAATAAAACATGATATTTATGTTATGAACAATGAAATAATTTTAGCTTGGATTGGCTCTGAACACATCATAAATCACTGATTCATTATAAAAACTTTGACTAGACTCAGAGTAGACTTATGGAAATATACATGATGAAGTATTTAAATTCAGCATTTCACTGAAAAAGTAATTAAAATGTAGATACAGGGATAAAGATTAGCATGCTAACCCCTCAGGTTTCCCATCAGCCACTTGGGTTTCAGGATGACCAACATTTTTAAACATGGCTGCTAATTTTGAGTCTTTAAACCAGATATGGACATTAAATGTTCCCTGTTAGAGATTCAGGTTTAACTTATGGATCTTTGTCAGTAAATTTGATTTAATTATTGGGGAATAATAAAAAAAATTGTCAAGGAATAAACTAAAAATTAGGTTTTTGGAGGTGAAATTATTAATTGTTGAATAAAAATGGAAAATTAATCATGTAGGATTAATTGATTATTTTATTGTGAAATTTGAAACTGTTACAATTTTACAGAATATCCTTATAAAATCAAAAAGTAACTTATTTTAATTTGATCATTTTAGAAACAAAACTTATTTTTAAAGGAATAACATTAAGAGACTGGTGTTTTTAGAATTTGTTATATTTAATGAATAATTATTGGGTATAGCCAGTGAAAACCACTAATTTATTTAACATTTTTACAGATTGATTGAATTAATCTAAAGATGATTGTCTTAGAATCAATAACGATTAATTGATCAGTGGCAACTCTCTTAAAAATAGTTTTCTCCTGTATAAAGAGAGCTAACCATCTTTTCATAAATGAAGGAATTTAGAAAAAAACACATTACATTTGTACTTTCACTTTGTGTAAAGAGTATTAAATACTAATTGAATTCATATAAAACATGCAGTTTTTTCATGTTATTGAACGTAGGCAGCCTTCAAAATGAGCGGTCCTTATTTTTCTGTGATGCTTCCAGTCTCTGCGTTGTCCTGTTTCCCCTTGATTGTTCCCAGGTGTTTCTCGTTTCTGTGATTACCATCTGTGTATTTAATCCCACGGTTGTCCTTTGTTCCTCATCGGTCCTCATCGTTCTTCACGTCATTTTGTCAAGCCTGTTCTTCTGTCCACCAGGATGAACAGTTGCTACCGGCGTTGAGCCCTGGCTTCAGCTCAGCCATGCTGCCTGTTTTTGTGTTTCCACTTGGACTATTTTTACTATTAAAACCATCATTTAACTATATCCTGGGTTTTCTGCCTGCTGCTTCACCACCAGTATACCAGCATCTCTTGATAGAGTGAAGCTATGACAAGAAAACAAACTGAAAAACATGTGGATCCTGGAAATCCTGGAATATCCGGAATAATCCTGGAATAATCCCATCTTCCATCTTTAAAGGACTGGAAGAAGAAAAAGTTTCCAAGGACTCAATCAGAATCGTTTCAACAAGAAATAGATTGTAGAGACTGAACTATCTGTTCAACAGTGAGAGAGTTTCTCTGACAGGAGGAAAAAAACTTTAGACTCAAATCAGCTCAGAAACACTGAGGAACCAGAACCCAAATCCAGGAATCAGAGGTTCAGTGAATGTGGTGTTGAAGGTGTGGAGGAGGATCAGTGAGTCAGAGGAGACTCTGTAGAAGGACAGAATGCCAGCAGGACAGTCCACATACACTGCTACTCTGTTAGAGTCAGAGGAGGAGGAGAGACGAGTTTCTTATATTGTGCCAGACAAAGTAACCATGACGATCAGAGCATCTCAGATTCCAGGAATGATCATTATATCCAAACCAACAGTCTGCACTGTCTACTTTCCTCCTGATTCTTCTGTAACTCACTGATATATCAACATCTCCTCTCCACTCAACCTCCCAGTAACAGCGACCAGTCAGACCAGTTCTACACAGCAGCTGAAGATCATCAAATCTGTCTGGATGATCAGGATATGACTGAAACTCCTCCACACGTGTCACCTTCCTGTTGTCTTCAGACAGTTTGAGTTTTCTGTTCACTGTGTTTGTGTCGATGGTGAGTTGACAGGAATCTGATGGAGAACAAACACAATCCAGCTGCAGTTATTGATCATTTATTGACACTTTGACTCCTGAATGAGTGATGTGACAGTTTGAAGATGGTTGAATGTGAGCTGCTTTGTTGTCATGAATCAGATGAAAAACACACTTACATTTCCTCAGACCTGGAGTCAAGAATCGGCCTCCAGCAGGCTCCACCCTGAAAGGAGGAGGGGGGTCAGACCATCAGTCTCTTTCAGCAGCAAACATGGACATTACATGTCTCTCAGACACACATTGTCCTCCACTGAGACAGGAACAGTCCAACATCTGGATTGCAAACTGCAGTGGATGTAGGAAGGACAGTTGGTGCTGCAGCACAACTCATTTCTCCAAACACAGGAAAAGCTCCAACAGAGAGGAGAAAGGAAATCCCTCAGTAACAACCTGAAGAAACTCACTGAAGCCTAAAAGGACATCAGGAAACTAAGGAAACATTTCTGGAAGCTCCACCTGATTTAATAATCAGCATTAAAATACAATCAATCTAACTCTGATCAACACCTGGATACCTGATCCATCCACACTCCCACACACAGATGAAGGAATGAAACACTAAACAGCCCTGCTGCTGAAAACCTGCTGTGGCCTCACTGTAATATCCAGAAATACAAACATTACAAAGGAGAAGCTGCATCACATTCAACAAAGATTCAACAAGAATCAAAGATTTGATCTCTGAGCTCAGACTCACAAACCAGGGAGAGGCTTCCATCATCACACACCTCTGACAAACACCTCCAACCTTTCAGCACTTCCTCTACCAACCAGCACCACCAGGTGGCGCTGCACACACTTACAATGAGCCCAAGAAGAAGCAGCATCCTGAATCCAGCAGCTGCAGTAATGGCTTGTGAAAGTGTCCAAGGAGCATCTGGAACCAGAACCAGCAGATCCAACAGTCCAGAGAGTCTTTGTTTGCATCTTTCCTCTCAGATTTCCAAGCTGCTCTGATAGGAAATGACATCATCACTCTACTGATGATGTCATGCTCTGATGTCACTGACCAGGAGCTGCTGGACTTCTACATTTCCAGCATGGAGGACAGAGAAGATCTCAGCTCTGATGAGGAGCTGGCCTGCCTTCACACTGATTGAGGGTCAAAGAAATATTTCCAGATGAAGTCAGACTAAAATGTTGGATTGTCCTGCTGTTGCAATCAGAGGCCAAGAAGAAGCTTCAAGTTCTTCTCCTGTTCAGCTCCACGTTCCTGTCAGAGACTTCAGCTCCTCATGAGGAGAACAACTAAAGCCTGGAACAGACTGACACCAACATCCTGACATCTCATCCCTGAACAAAGCTTTGCAGCATCAAGGTGACTCTTAGCGCCATATATGGACAGATTTCCTCTAAAGGGGGCGGAGCCTGGATTGGAGGAACCAGCAGCAGCTTCCAGGAACAAACCTTGGGAACCTCTGGAGGAGAACATGGAGATGAGATTCCTGCTTTAATCAGTGGATTCATTGATAGAAAACATGAAATGTCTGAGAGCTGCAGCTCCATTTTCACAGATCTGCTGGAACATCAGATAGAAATGAAGAATTTCATCATTTCACATCAATCTGTTCATCTTCCACAGATACAACTGAATTATTGAGCTGAACTGGTTCCAAAGGTCTGGATGGTAAAAACATCCATTGTTTTTCTGTCTCATAGTTTCCAGAAAGAGTTGAAATGTTTCAGCAGCTTTTATCCAGCAGCTCAGTAAAGATCTCTCCTCTTTCCAACCTGATTTAGTCCATGAAGCAGAACATCTCTGCTGCTGCAGCAAAGGAGGAAACTTCTCCAGCTCTCAACTTCTACACTCTGACTGCTTGGAAACAGATCAGGGAGGAACAGCCTTTTCTCCAGGCTGCTCCTCCTGACTCTAGCGCCACCTAGTTGAGGACAAACTACCATACAAATAAAAAAACCTAAACTCTGCCTCAAACAGTTTGCTTCATGTTTTTGTATTTTTGGTTTCATTAAGTCCTGAAAGTTGTGAATCTTGTTTCACTTTTTGAGAACTTTTCCACATCCATCTGACCATTTTCTGATCTTTCCTCATTTGGGCTGATTGGTCTAGATCTCCATGAAATATTCTTTTAAAGTCCAAATTGTTTCCCTGCTGTGTCTCTACAATTACATATCATATCTTTTATATGATATCATTAATCTGCATATTTTTAACTTATTTTTAAATCAGCCAATCAGCTTCTTGTATTTCCTCAGTAGATCATCAGTGGAAGCCCCGCCCAGCCCATGATGCTCCTGGTTTGTGAAGACAGAGAGACAAACTGAACTCTGATAGGAAACAGTTTCAACTGATTTTCTCTCTCCAACCTCTTGGTTCCACATGGAGCTATATTTGGCCCCCTGCTGCTCTGAATACCATGTTATTGTGGTTCCAGTAGAGGGTTGGTTTCCCAGCTTCATTCAGAACCATGTGAAAGATTCTTATAGTTTAAATGAGCTGCTGTTTGAAAAGTTACACAACCAAAATGACCAGAGATAATTTGAGTTATTAAACTGTAATAAGAGATAAAATGGGGTTCAAAATGTTATCCATTCATTTATAAATGATATGACTGTATACCAGCTTCAAACTAAATGTTTTCCAGCAAACAATGTTTAAGGAATCATCAAATGTTTGTGTTACTTTCCAGTCAACAATTCTTCGACTTATGAAGAATAGGTCATATTTTTCAAAACTTTATTCTATAGTTGGGACTCTGACCTTGAAGAACTGAATACAGGCAATAAGGAGGCTGGCAAGAGAAATATTACTACATTAATCCAGTGTCAGTTTTAACAGAAAGAGTCATTGAAAATCTAGTCTGAATATCAGCATCAGAGCCGGTGGTAGGGAAAACACCAGCTTCAACAAAAGCAGAGAGAATCTCAGATTATATCTTTCCATTTTTAACTGGTTGGATTCAGAAATGGAACTGAGCAGTGACTGACAAAAACTGTTCCTTTGAGCAACAAGTTAACTATTCAGCTTCAAACTAAATGTTTCCCAGCAGACTGACTAAAGACATTTCTCCTCTCCTCCTCCTCTATCAGACCTTCTCTGCTCCTGCAGCAGGTTCCTCCATACCTGAGAGCTTCCAGTCTCCAGTGTGGATCCTTCAGTCCAGCCAACAGCAGCTTCACTCCTGAGTCTCCTGGATGATTGTAGCTCAGGTCCAACTCTTTCAGATGGGAGGGGTTGGAGGTCAGAGCTGAGGCCAGAGAAGCACAGCTTCTCTGAGACCAAACAGCCTGATAAGCTGCAGACACACAATTCATCACATAATGAGAAAATCAGAAACATTGAGGTAGAAACCAAGGTCTGAACTGGTCAAGACAGAAAACATTCAAGAAACTGTGTCTAAACTGTGAATATGAAATAGTAATAACACATTCTGTACATCAAAACAAACATTTGTCACTTTTAAAATGGATGAGAAAGTCTAATGACTGCTCGAAAAGGATGTGCAATAAAACTCCTCTGTGCACCTAGGATGCTACATTTTGTCAAGTCAGACATCCTCAGTCTGTGAAAGTGTGACCCTGACATTACTAAATATTTTTTTGTCTTTCAGCCTGCAATAAATAAAAACAAAATTTCTGTGTTGAGATTTGGCATGGTTAGCAACATCAGAGTCAGAGCAGCTTCACTCCTGAGTCTCCTGGATGATTGTAGCTCAGGATGATTGTAGCTCAATAAATTATAACAATTTATTGTTAAAATGACATTACCATCAAATATGAATTCAGGTAATGAACAGAAATCTGGTTTCAGCAGGATTGAGAACATTTTACCTGAGAGTTTCCAGGTTGCAGTTTGGACTTCAGTCCAGCAGAGAGAAGCTTCACTCCTGAATCCTGCAGGTTGTTGTTACTCAGGTCCAGTTCTCTGAGACTGGAGGACTGGGAGCTGAGAACTGAGGACAGAGCTTCACAGCTTCTCTCTGAGAGGTTACAGCCACTCAGTCTGAGGAGACAGGGAAGGAAATATGTTATTAATACAAGCCTTCTGTTTCCAGTCAACAATGTTTTTTGTTGATTTGAAAGAACAATTTTATTTTACATATTTCCATTTGTTCTGAACTGTTTAATTTTATAGTTTATATCCATGCAGAAGGAAGTCGTTTCTTTTTTACAGAAACCCCTAATGTTTAAGAAATCATCAAATGTTTGTGTACTTTCCAGTCAACAATATTCTTCTTGGATTACTGAAGAATAGGTCATATTTTTCAAAACTTTATTCTATAGTTGGGACTCTGACCTTGAAGAACTGAACTACAGGCAATAAGGAGGCTGGCAAGAGAAATATTACTACATTATCCAGTGTCAGTTTTAACAGAAAGAGTCCATTGAAAAATCTAGTCTGAATATCAGCATCAGAGCTGGTTTGAGGGAAAACACCAGCTCAACAAAAGCAGAGAGAATCTCAGATTATATCTTTCCATTTTTAACTGGTCGGATTCAGAGATGGAAAACTGAGCAGTGACTGACAAAAACTGTTCCTTTGAGCAACAAGTTAACTATTCAGCTTCATACTAAATGTTCCCAGCAGACTGAATAAAGACATTCTCCCTCTTCCCTCTATCAGACCTTCTCTGCTCCTGCAGCAGGTTCTCCATACCTGAGAGCTTCCAGTCTCCAGTGTGGATCCTTCAGTCCAGCCGACAGCAGCTTCACTCCTGAGTCTCTGGATGATTGTAGCTCAGGTCCACTCTTTCAGATGGGAGGGGTTGGTCAGAGCTGAGGCCAGAGAAGCACAGCCTTCCTCTGAGACCAAACAGCCTGATAAGCTGCAGACACACAATTCATCACATGATGAGAAAATGAGAACATGGAGGTAGAAACCAAGGTCTGAACGGACGGATGGATGGATGGACGGACGGACGGACGGACGGACGGACGGACGGACGGACGGACGGACGGACGGACGGATGGATGGATGGATGGATGGATGGATGGATGGATGGATGGATGGATGGATGGATGGATGGATTGCCCAGAGTTACCTGAGAGTTTCCAGGTTGCAGTTTGGACTCTTCAGTCCAGCAGAGAGAAGCTTCACTCCTGAATCCTGCAGGTTGTTTGTTACTCAGGTCCAGTTCTCTGAGACTGGAGGACTGGGAGCTGAGAACTGAGGACAGAGCTTCACAGCTTCTATCTGAGAGGTTACAGCCATTCAGTCTGAGGAGACAGGGAGGAAAATATGTTATTAATCCATCAAAATCTTTAAAATATGTTATTAATCCAAAAATCTTTATTCCAATCAACAATGTTCCTCTTTACTGATTTAATGAACTGTTTTATATATAATCATGTTGCCTTTTGTTGTGAACTGGTTCAGTCTATATTTGGGTCTCCAGCCATGAAGGACTGAACTAAAGGCAGCAAGGAGGCTGGCAAAGAAATATTAAATTCCTCTATGAACTAAATGAATCCATGTCAGTTTAACAGAAAGAGTCCAATGAAGCCTGAGAATCAAGGCTGGGCTGAAGATCAGCATCAGGCTCAGTTTGAGGATCAGCATCAGAGCTGGTTTGAGGGAAAACAGCAGCTTGAATCAAAGCAGAGCAAATCTCCAGTTTCATCTTTACATGTTTTAACTGTTGGATACAGAGATGGAAAACTGAGCAGAAACTGACAAAAAATTATTTGAACAAGAATCAAATTGTTTTATAAAAGGATTGTGTAAAGAAACTGCTCCAATTTAAACTCATGTTTAGAAAAAAACATTGAGAAAACCAATATAGGGGGAAATACCCATCTAACAGTAAGACATCTATTATCATTTTCTTCTATTATTGAAAAAACTTTGCATCATAACTGATAGAATATAATGGACAGAAATCTGGTTTCACTAGGATTGAGAACATTTTACCTGAGAGTTTCCAGGTTGCAATTTGGACTCTTCAGTCCAGCAGAGAGCTTCACTCCTGAATCCTGCAGGTCGTTGTTACTCAGGTCCAGTTCTCTGAGACTGGAGGACTGGGAGCTGAGAACTGAGGACAGAGCTTCACAGCTTCTCTCTGAGAGGTTACAGCCACTCAATCTGAGGAGACAGGGAGGAAAATATGTTATTATACAATTCTACAAAAATTTATATTTTTCAAGGTTTTTCTTGGACAGAGAAGGATCAATCTCATTTTACACATGTTTATGATGCCTTTTGTTGCGAAATGGTTCATTTTATAGTTTAGTCCTCCATCCTTAAAGTTTATAACTACAGGAAACAAGAAGTCTGGAAAGAGAATGATAAAATTCCACAATTAACAAAATTACTACAATTTAAATTTTAACATAAAGAGGACGAGTTTGCTGCTTTAATATGTATCACTATGTCAGCTGCTGAAGGGAGTCTGTGTCTCCTTCACACATCACCTCCAGTGAGAAACTTTGAGGAGACAATGCAACAATATATAAGCTGAAAAATTAACATATATGTTTACCTCATCATTAGTATATTTCTATCAAAGATAACTGCATTAACAATCTGTGTCCTTACAGAGTTTTGTTGGAGGCTTTAACCACTGGCAGCAGCCTCAGAAGAACCTCCTCTGAAGCAGAGTATTTCTTCAGGTCAAACACATCCAGATCTTTTCCTGATGACACTAAGATGAAACCCAGAGCTGACCACTGAGCAGGAGACAGTTTATCTGTGGAGAGACTTCCTGAACTCAGAGACTGTTGGATCTCCTCCACTAGAGAACGATCATTCAGTTCATTCAGACAGTGGAACAGATTGATGCTTTTCTCTGCAGACACATTCTCACTGATCTTCTTCTTGATGTACTGCACTATTTCCTGATTGGTCTGTGATCTACTTCCTGTCTGTGTCACCAGACCTTGTAGGAGTCTCTGATTGGTCTGCAGTGAAAGTCCCAGGAGGAAGCGAAGGAACAAGTCCAGGTGTCCATTTGGACTCTGTAAGGCCTGGTCAACAGCTCTCTGGTGGAGAGAAATTATTTTACGTTTATTAAATAGTGAAGATTTCTTAGATGTTGATGTTTCTTTCACCAGGTTGACACCAGAGTTGATGAAGGTCAGATGAACATGAAGAGCAGCCAGAAACTCCTGAACACTCAGATGGACGAAGCAGAACACCTTGTCCTGGTACAGACCTCTCTCCTCTTTAAAGATCTGTGTGAACACTCCTGAGTACACTGAGGCTGCTCTGATATCGATGCCACACTCTGTCAGGTCTGATTCATAGAAGATCAGGTTTCCTTTCTGCAGCTGATCAAAAGCCAGTTTTCCCAGAGACTTGATCATCTTCCTGCTCTCTGGACTCCAGTGTGGATCTGTTTCAGCTCCTCCATCATACTTGACCTTCTTCACTTTGGTCTGAACCACCAGGAAGTGGATGTACATCTCAGTCAGGGTTCTGGGCAGCTCTCCTCCCTCTCTGGTCTCCAACACATCCTCCAGAACTGTAGCAGTGATCCAGCAGAAGACTGGTATGTGACACATGATGTGGAGGCTTCGTGATGTCTTCATGTGGGAGATGATCCTGCAGGCCTGTTTCTCATCTCTGAATCTCTTCCTGAAGTACTCCTTCTTCTGAGGGTCATTGAACCCTCTGACCTCTGTCACCATGCCAACACACTGAGGAGGGATCTGATTGGCTGCTGCAGGTCGTGTGGTTATCCAGAGGAGAGCAGAGGAAGCAGTTTCCCCCTGATGAGGTTTGTCAGCAGAACATCCACTGAGGTGGACTCTGTAGCATCAGTCAGGATCTCCTTGTTGTGGAAGTCCAGTGGAAGTCGACTCTCATCCAAGCCATCAAAGATGAACAGAACCTGGAAGTGTTCAAAGCTGCAGATTTCTTTGGTTTCACTAAAGAAATGATGAACAAGTTCCACCAAGCTGAACTTTTTCTCTTTCAGCACATTCAGCTCTCTGAAGGTGAATGGAAATATGAACTGGACATTCTGGTGGGCTTTGTCTTCAGCCCAGTCCAGAGTGAACTTCTGTGTTAGGACTGTTTTCCCAATGCCAGCCACTCCCTTTGTCATCACTATTTTGATTGGTTGATCTCTTCCAGGTGGGACTTTAAAGATGTCTTCTTGTCTGATTGTTGTTTCTGGTCTGTGTGGTTTCCTGGATGCTGTTTCAATCTGTCTGACCTCATGTTCATCATTGACCTCTCCAGTCCCTCCCTCTGTGATGTAGAGCTCTGTGTAGATCTGGTTCAGAAGGGTTGGACTTCCTGCTTTAGCAATCCCCTCAAACACAGACTGGAACTTCTTCTTCAGACCAGATTTAAGTTGATGTTGACAAACGGCAGCAAGATGGTCTAAATACACATGAAAAGTAAAATCAGTAACTAAAGAAAATCATTTTCTGAAGCTGATTAGAATAAATGTGACCATGTTTCTTAAGACATTAATAATTATGTAATTTATCCATCATGTCATATCTTTGTAGAAATCGTCTTACTGCTTTGCAGACGGTTAGCCAGCTCCTCCTGTTTCATCATCCTCAAGAAGCTCATTGTGATCTTCATCAGTGCCTCTCTAATGCTATTCCTCTGCTATTCATCCTCACATTCTGACACATCATCAAGTTTTCTTGGGCTCTCTGAGCATTCTGGGTCATCTGGACTTAGAACCTTATGGATCTGCTTCAGCTCATCCTTCACAAAAGTGATGATCTTGTTTTCTAGCGACTGGAATGAAATAATAGATGAACGACACATCAATGCAAGGATTGTGTTTACGGAATATTTTCTGTATTTGACCAGATTTCTTTTTAAATGAAGGAAAAATTCTAAGCCCATGCGTCAGTGTGACAGGTTACAATTCACGCCGTTGGCTGATGCTGATGCACAGACATTATAAACTTTTTGCACAAAATACATTATAGAGGCATCTAAATTCAATCAATTAAAACAATCCTTTTTGAATATCTCATGGACTGAACTAAATGAATCTTGGTACCTGGAGATTACTGCACATTGAAGAATTATGGACAGGATGCTTTGGAGATTCAGTTCATTCCAACCTTTGGTTGAAATATCATTTTTATTTCTAATCTCTAATTCATAGAATAGAGAAAAGTAAAGCAAATGCCATCATGTAATACTGGATTTATAGTCGAAACAGATGAGCTGACAGTTTGTCTTGAGGAAATTTTAGGTTAATCCAAGTATAAAAATTTCAGTGAGTTCTTTATTATATAATTAATGGGCACGAAGTTCAGCCACTGCTGATATGTGAACTTAAAACACCATGCAGTTTTAACAAATGTTAAAACTGCATGGTTTTAACATTTGATCTTTGTGTAAGGCTCAGGAGGAGTGCAGGATATTTCACAGTTGTACATCTGTCAGTTTCGGAGAAGAAAAACCACAGAAAAATATCTTAGTAAAAGCATGCACCCTGACTATGCACTATGACAAAAGATTAAAAAGAGCTTGTGTGGTTCAAAAAATCCTGGCTCTCAAGACAGCAGGAGGATGAAAAAAAGATAAAAGAGAAGTTGCACTACTTACTCAAATGGTAGACCAAATAAAAGTATAATATACTTTGTTTAATTGAGTCTCAGGCCTCAAATGAAAGATAACATGGTTGGTTCAGAGAGATCCCTGGCTAACTTACCAGCACAGACTTATCTGTAGATGCAGACCAGGAACACAGTTGTGAGGAACTGTGTGTTCAGACCTTCACTGGGTGAAGTGCTTGTAATTTATATGCAGTTGCTTATTTCTTTTTACTCTACGTCATTGGGGCAACAGTAAGTGATTCTTGTCCCTGCAGAGGAAAAGTTTGATGCATTCATCTGCTGTATGTGTGATGAGATCTCGATTCACAGTTCAATAGTTGAATATTAACTAATCCACAAAAAATTGCGCCTATGTAACCTATGTCAAGATCAATTATAATTTGATGGGTAAAATAGAATGTTACAGGGTTTCTTTTGATTCTGTAAGTCAAACTGACAAACTGCAAGAAAGTCTAGCGCTACCTTTACATCAGACTGAAAACATGGAGCCAAACACCAGATAGATATTGGACAGACTGACAGTCCTCTTATCCACAAAGTGCAGCATGAAGATGACTGTGAACAGAAAAGTAGTTGTTGTACATCTACACACCGTAAATATGGAGTCCAGATGTATTCGATCATGCTGGTCATATGGACCACTGGGAAACTCTGAGAACTGCTGGTCCACTCTGTGGAGGAACAAGGAACAATTAGGAAGTCAGAAAATATTTATCCAGCAGTTTACACAGAGGAAATCATGAAGAATTTCACATTAAAAGTCCTTAAAGCAGAAAAGCAAATAATTGTATGAACTCATTACAAAGAAGTTAGAAAGAGAAAATGAACAATAAGGATGAGGACCATTAACACCAGAATTACCCAGGAGACATTTTTAAAAGTTGGTGCTGAACTTGGACTCAAACAGTCCACACTATCTGCAGATCTGATGCTGATGGAGACCGTTTCTGAGAGCTTGGGACAGTGGAAGTGAAGGCTCGGTCCACACAGGTCTTCAGGACAGTGTGGGACATCCATCAGGTTCTGATGACTAGATCTGAGGTGATGTGGACATGGAGGAGGTCTGAAATATGTGGGTGTCCATGTGGGATCCTCTCCTGGATGTTATAGTAAGGATTTTAAAATGGATCCTGTAGATCCCTGGAATCCAGTGAGCTCACATTGTATCTGTCCACATAGACAATCAAAAGTGTGGACAGATATAATGTTCAGACATTATATCACTCCAAATATTACCATGAAGTGATATCTGGATGTGAGCAGTGAACCAGGTGATCTAAGTAGTTGTAAAGATTTAATGTTCCTGCTGATCCCATTAAGAACCAGCAGAACCTCTGATGGTCCACATCAGCTCAGTTTGGTTGAGTTCCAGCAGATCTCACCAACCACATCATGAAGCTTTCCTTCCCTGCTGAACTGCTCTCACAATGCACACAGGAACCAAGTCCTGATGGACCAGAATGGCTTTACCAGGTATTTCCCAGTGGGTTATGAAAATATGTTCCACTGTAAAGCCCCTATATTGCACTGCACAGCTAAACCAGGGTTGACCCATGTCGGCCTGGCTTCAAAGTAGGTCAGAGCGTTTTTGCATTAGAACGTCCAACCTGGTCCCACCCACCTCCTTAGAACCACAAGAGCTTTGGTTCTAATTGGGCCGGGCAAGTGGGACTGCTTTAGATTCAGTAGCTGATTGATTTGGAGTCAGCCGTTCATTGGTTCTAGCTGGCTCTCACTAAACTTTTCTTACTGCATTATGTAAAGAGTGCTCTTTTTAGTATCTTTATTATTGTTGGATTCCTCCCAATATTCTGCTGTTACCTGGTCTCATGGTGAGGTCAATTTTTTCCTCAGCTTAGATGGTGATGAACAAGTACAGAATGAGCTAGATGTGTCAACGGGGAATAAGAAAGTTTTCCACCACATCTATGAGGAAATGGCTTCGGCCAGCTACATCAGAAGTTCCAAACAGTGTAGAGAGAAGTTGAATAAGCTGAATTTTGATTACCGGGCAATTAAGGACAACAACTGTTGGAGTGGAACAGGTTGGAAAGACTGGCGGTGGTACAATAAGATGGAAGCCATCTATTTGGCATCAGTTGTCAAGTAGCGGCAGGGAAAGTTCCCTCGATTTGGCTACCATCTTATTGGAGAACATGATTGATGGTAAGTTTTATGTACAGTGTAAGTCACCATTGTACATTTCACTTTGAGACAATTAGCTATAAAAGCTTATTTGTAATGTTATGCTTGCAAAACAGGTTGTAAGGCTGTGGTGTGTATAGTCTTGTCTGTTGCTTCATAACTAGCAGAATAGGCTATGGTAAATATAAAGCTGAAGTTTTTTTTTTTCCTGTTCTTTTTAGAAAGTTTACATTAGGATTTGGATTCCCAGGACCCACTGACATTCCAGGTTCATCAATGTCACCACCATCATCCCCTCCGAGATCTTCACCAAGATCTCCCTCAGCGTTCACGGCTTTCACTTCTTCCAGCTCGACAGACCAGTGTGAACATGGTGCAATGGGTACGACACTCGTTCTTTCTTGGTATCGATTTATTGATTTATTTATTTCATAAAGATGTTTTTGTGTAATATAACAGTTTTTACTCTTCTCATTTATTTCAGATCCTCATCACAAATGCTCAGCCAACACGGATTTACTTCTGGCCATAAGAGAAGAGAAAAAGGAAAATTGGGCAAAGCACGACCGCCATGTAAACATACTGTCAGAGGACATACGTTAAGCTTGCAGGTTGGAGAACGCCTTCTGCCTGGAAGAACTGGATGCAAGGAATCAAGAAGTGGCCAAAAACGCAGTTGTTGCTTTATCGTTGGCAAAATTAATTGAATTTATAACTGCTAATATGAGAAAACCAAGTATGTAATAAATTTCAGTTTTTCTAAACTGATAGCATCTTCATAGTAGTAAGTAGCCTTTTTCTTCTTCTTCATTACATTTCCAGTTGGCAAATAACTAAAGAAAGCATTACCCCACCAACTGGGGGTAATAAACAATTGTGGACCCCATTGTTTAGTTTAAAAACTGTTGTCAGGTACAGCTTCGATACCATGCTCAAATATATGCAAACACAACAGGGCTGCAGTACAGGTGGGACAGGACCGAAGCATGGCTGGGCCTAACCCTAAAAAAGGGGCTTTAGTCTGACATGGAGCCAGGAAGCAGCAAAACATCATCAACACCCAGAAATGAAGATATGTAGGTGTTTTCATTAGAACAGAGGATCTGATTTTGGTAGATAATGGATAAACCTCACTTTGTGAATATAACTGGGCATATCTGAGTGCTTACTGTTTCAGTTCCAAAGATACAGAAGTCAGATGCAGCTCACCTCTCCAATGATGGAGGTCCACAAGATTTAACCCAACGACGCATTGGACTGTTTCTCTTAAAGGGTTCTGGTTCTGGCTTGACTCTTTGATGGATCCTGATAGAAAAACTCTCATTAAAAACTTTCTGTGTGGTTATGCTTTAAAGATTGTTTTTCCAATGTGGCTCATCTGTTGATGATCTGTCTGGCTAACAGAACCAGACAGATCATCAACTTGATGATCTAAATGATCAGAAACCGGTCCAATCCTCCAACATGTTCCTGATCATTGATCCTCCTGAATAATGTCCAACCTTATTTAAAAAGCAGAAAGATTAGTTTCTGAGACCAACATGTTAGTTTGAAATGACTGAGAGAACAGTTTGGTGATCTTAGTGTTGAGTTCTGACATGGAGCAGAACCAGGAATCATTTCCACTCTGACCATCCAAGGAGGATCTGATGGATCTTCAATCAGAACCAGATGGTCAGACACAAAGCTCACCGAAGAATGAGATCTACATGAGATATTATTTAGTTTAACTGTGGAAATGACTGATAATCTGCCAAATTAGATGATGTTTAAAAGTAGAGATGAAACTGGAAAAGTGATTTTTGTTGCCCGCTATGTTGTGCAGGAAAATATGATTGTGTTTTTTCCGATGGTTTATTGTTTTTCTGCTTTGCATGTACAGATTGTTTTTGGGTTCGTTGCTTTTCTTTTTTCCTCTTTTCCCCTTTAACAATCCAAATGCACTGGACTGAAAGTGGTTGTCTAGGAAGGCAGAGCGCACCAATTGGCCACCTGAACAGGTGTCAGCAGATGCTGATTAGAGCCAAAATAAAAGGAACCTGGATGGGAAGAGTGCAGAGTGCAGTCTGCAGCCTGCGGAAACTTGCACACTGCGGAGCAAGGGGCAGATGGAACCCGCTCATCCGGCGCAGAATACCGGGAGTTGAACAGACGGCCCAGTACAGAGGATCAGGGCAGAGAAGCTCTTCCCGTGCCTGTAAGTAGCTTTCCATTCCGATTGTAGAGTATCGGCAGGAAATACGTCTCAACCTTGGTTGAGTTTAACTCACTGACTCTTCTGGAATCTCCAGCATCAGCGAACCTTAACTGGAGAGTTGAAAATCTCCAACGGTATCAAAGAAGCTGCATGACACCATTAGCATATCAATAGCATGCAGAGGCATTTTATGTGGCTGTGGGAGACTTTAATCACATAAAACTGATGGATTCTCTGCCAAGTTTTTACCAGGATGTCACTGTTCCTACTCAGTGTCTTCCCTTCAGACTGCATGAACTCTGCAACTGTAACTAATTCAGCTACATCTCATAAATTAGTGAAATATGACTTTTTTAAGTTATATATATATTTAACTACTTTAATAGTTATTTATTTTTTATTTGTGTATTAATTTCTTAATATGGGTCCTGAGATCAAATTTCTTACCACAAACAAGCAAATGTGGTATGACAATAAGAACTCCTTCAAACCTAGCATTCCCTTCCCAACAGAACTTATCATCACATGGCCACAATAACAGATATAAACAGAAGTTACAGCAGTTAGAAACATCTCACCTCTCTGATGGTGGAGATCCAGGAGATTTAAAGTTAATGATAAAATCCTTTGACCTGTCGCTCTTAAAGGACACACAGCTGGGTTCTGGTTCTGGTTCTGGTTCTGGTTTGAGTCTCTGATGGATCCTGACAGAAACATGATGATTAAAACTTAATCAGCAAAGAGGAGCAGCAGCAGCTTCATCACCACGTCTGTTCTGGCCTGATATAGTGAACGCTGTGTGAAAAGGGCTGTGGACAGTTAGAGATGGTGACCTCACCTCTGACCTTTGCTCTGGCTCTCATCTTCCCCACACAGAGTGGTTTTAGAGGGAGGGACTCCCTCCTCTCTGTCCTCACACTGATCCATGCTGCTGAATCCACATCAGCTCACACACACTTTCTAGCTTCACCTGCAGAGGAAACACACATCATTCATCTGCACATCAACTCTGATCATCCTTTACATCATTAGTGCTGGAAAAAGATCAGCTGCTCCTCCTCTGATTGGCTCTTCTTCTCTGCTTCATATCAGTGTCAGGTGAATGCAGTCAGACAGCAGAGAGGCAGAGGAAGCTGCCATCAGCTGCTGCACTTCTACTATCAGTCCACTAGATGGAGACATGGAGCAACATTTACATTCACTGATTCAACCTGAACAACAGGAAGTGATTTAGTCAGTTAATTATTAAACTCTACAAGTGGATTATTTTCTGCATAAAACTATTATAATCATTTGAACACATTTCAACAATAATATTTAGTAAAAATAATACATAATATTCATTCATTTTGAAAGGATGCAACAAGAAACTTTTCTTCCTGACTTTAACAGTTTGACTCATGGAGGTAAAAACATGAAGCAGAAAAGAAAACATAGAAACACCAGCTGCTCATCATGTTGTTTGATTCTTGTTCATTAGTAATCAAATAGTGTAAATTAACCTTCAAACAGAAGAGAGATCAAACTGAGTGGAAGTCAGAAGTGATGCTTCTTCTCCAAACATCAAAACATATAAAAAGGTTCCAGTAGACAAAGTTCAAGTAGGAAACCAAGCAAACTTACAGTTTCTTCATACAGTTCAAAAAGTTGAAGAATGTCTGAACACCAAACTGAGACCTAATAGAGCCTCGGTAGACTCAGACTAATGCCACACCTGTACAGAGACAACAGATCTGGACTTTTACCTTACCTGAACAACTCAAAGTTCAAACTCAATGTGTTAAAAGTGTTGGATAAGTGATTATTTGACGGCACACCTGGTTTGTAGTGTCTTCTTTCTTGCGGTGAAGGTTTGCTGTAAAATCAGAGGCAGGTTGATATAATCTCCATGATGAAATGAGCCCAGAGAAAAGAAAAGCTGGTTTCCTTATTTTGCAGTATCTGATCAAACAGAAATAAACATAAAACTAAACTAAACTATAATCCTTAACATCACCACATGACTGCAGCTGAAACCACACATTGTTCTAATGCAGATTATTCCTAAAGCTCCTATATAATCATTGATCATGATATTAGTGTGGTGAGCAGAGTGAGGACAGTCTCTGGTTAAAACCAGGATCAGCTGAGGAGGTTCTGCTGATCCAGGTTGAAATTTCATTTCAATCATCATCCTGAATTTAAAGTCAGAGTCAGATCAAGAGCAGAGAGGACAAATGCAAACAGAAGCTGGGAGTCTGGATCAAATTGAATGTTTTGAAACCTGAAAACACAGAAATCACAAGGAGCCAGAGCAGACCAAAAACAGGAACCAGGAGCAAAAATAAGCAGAATATCAAAAGGCAAGTAACCAGGATATGATGGGATTTAAGAGAAGGGAACAGCAATAAGTGTGAGCAGGAGAAGAGAATAAATACTGTGAGGGTGAATGCTGGAACAAAAGACCTGGGCTGATTAACAGGTTGGAGGAAAGAGAGAGAGAAAATGGCACAGGAGGCAAAGAAGAGAACACAACAGGGAAACTAGAAAAAAAAACCAAGATACCACATTGTAACTGGACCTAAGAAACATAAAATAGCAAGTATAACAAGAAATTAAAGTAAAAATAGAAACAAGACTAATCTAATTAAAGAAAGGGACAAAGGACTGCAGAATAACCAAACCTCAAATTCAACTCAAACCAACCCAGGTCATAACTGCTGAACAAGGAAACACCATGAATCCAGCTGAAATAGCTCCTGTCCAGCCACTCAAAGACAAACCTCCAAACATTGTTAGTGAGCTGAGCCAGTTTCCTGTCATACAATCGGTCAAACATCCCAAACTTTTTCAGGATGTCCAAACTGCTTTACCAGATCCTGACCCGGCCCAAAGACCAGCTGCCACCACTCATGTGCGCCTAGTACAAAAAAGGTGCAAAGAATCAAAAGATGACAAAACTTAACACACTCATAAGATGGAGCAAATATTCACACCCCTTTATTAAATCATGAACTAACTGTGATTAAACCACATGTTTTTAGGAATCTGAGCTAATTTTCCCAGTGAATCCAGACCTGATTATTATCTGACCTGCAGATACAATAAATTATTTTAATAGAACCTCTCTGATGGATGATGGTTTATTTTTGGTCTAAGAATAAAATGTTTTTGTAAGGATCATGTAATCACATCCTGGAAAATCCTTCAGAGTTTATCTTTGCTCTAAAGTTATGAAAACCCGAAACCTCTCCCTTTTTAACAGAGATCAATAACCAAACACTCTGATCTTTGCTTAATCTGCCAGTTTGACAAATATAAATGAACATTGCTTCAAAATGTGTGTATTTTATTACTTCTGAGTGGGAAAGTGTTTCTGAAATGGAGCAGGAAATACATTTCATAACAGCTGATTTGCATGTGATCAAGGCAAGAAGGCAGCGGTCAACACACACACCCAGTGGTGTGTTCACACACACTCTGCAGAACTTTGTGTTCATCAGGAGGTCGATTGTTTCAGGTTTGAGCTAAAACAGAAGCAGCAGCACTTCCTCTACAGGAGAAAACACACGAGGTCATGAGGTCAAGCTTTGTGACAGTAAATAAAACACATGAATAATCTCTTGGTTTGCCAAATTATAATAAAACATGATATTTATGTTGTGAGCAATTAAATAATTTTAGCTTGGATTGGCTCTGAACACATCATAAATCATTGATTCATTATAAAAACTTTGACTAGACTCAGAGTAGACTTATGTAAATATACATGATGAAGTATTTAAATTCAGCATTTCACTGAAAGAGTAATTAAAGTGTAGATACAGGGATAAAGATTAGCATGCTAACCCCTCAGGTTTCCCATCAGCCACTTGGGTTTCAGGATGACCAACATTTTTAAACATGGCTGCTAATTTTGAGTCTTTTAAACCAGATATGGACATTAAATGTTCCCTGTTAGAGATTCAGGTTTTAACTTATGGATCTTTGTCAGTAAATTTGATTTAATTATTGGGGAAAAATAAAAAAAATAGTCAAGGAATAAACTAAAAATTAGGTTTTTGGAGGTGAAATGATTAATTGTTGAATAAAAATGGAAAATTAATCATGTAGGATTAATTAGATTATTTTATTGTGAAATTTGAAACTGTTACAATTTTACAGAATATCCTTATAAAATCAAAAAGTAACTTATTTTAATTTGATCATTTTAGAAACAAAACTTATTTTTAAAGGAATAACATTAAGAGACTGGTGTTTTTAGAATTGTTATATTTAATGAATAATTACTAATTTATTTAACATTTTTACAGATTGATTGGATCAATCTAAAGATGATTGGTCTTAGAATCAATAACGATTAATTGATCAGTGGCAACTCTCTTAAAAATGGTTTTCTCTGTATAAAGATAGCTAACCATCTTTTCATAAAATGAAGGAATTTAGAAACAAACACATTACATTTGTACTTTCACTTTGTGTAAAGAGTATTAAGTACTAATTGAATTCATATAAAACATGCAGTTTTTCATGTTATTGAACGTAGGCAGCCTTCAAAATGAGCGGTCCTTATTTTTCTGTGATGCTTCCAGTCTCTGCGTTGTCCTGTTTCCCCTTGATTGTTCCCAGGTGTTTCTCGTTTCTGTGATTACCATCTGTGTATTTAATCCCACGTTGTCCTTTGTTCCTCATCGGGTCCTCATCGTTCTTCACGTCATTTTGTCAAGCCTGTTCTTCTGTCCACCAGGATGAACAGTTGCTACCGGCGTTGAGCCCTGGCTTCAGCTCAGCCATGCTGCCTGTTTTTGTGTTTCCACTTGGACTATTTTTACTATTAAAACCATCATTTAACTATATCCTGGGTTTTCTGACTGCTGCTTCACCACCAGTATACCAGCATCTCTTGATAGAGTGAAGCTATGACAAGAAAACAAACTGAAAAACATGTGGATCCTGGAATAATCCTGGAATAATCCTGGAATAATCCCATCTTCCATCTTAAAAGGACTAGAAGAAGAAAAAGTTTCCAAGGACTCAATCAGAATCATTTCACCAAGAAATAGATTGTAGAGACTGAACTATCTGTTCAACAGTGAGAGAGTTTCTCTGACAGGAGGAAAAACTTTAGACTCTTTAGACTCAAATCAGCTCAGAAACACTGAAGACCAGAACTGAACCAGACTCCAAATCCAGGAATCAGAGGTTCAGTGAATGTGGTGTTGAAGGTGTGGAGGAGGATCAGTGAGTCAGAGGAGACTCTGTAGAAGGACAGAATGCCAGCAGGATAGTCCACATACACTGCTACTCTGTTAGAGACAGAGGAGGAGGAGAGATGAGTTTCTATGTTATTGTGCCAGACAGAGTAACCATCATCAGAGCAGATCAGACTCCAGGAATTATCATTAAATCCAAACACAGTCTCTACTGTTTCCTTTCCTCTTGATTCTTCTGTAACTCACTGATATATCAACATCTCCTCTCCACTCAAACTCCCAGTAACAGCGACCAGTCAGACCAGTTCTACACAGCAGCTGAAGATAATTATCAAATCTGTCTGGATGATCAGGATATGACTGAAGCTCCTTCACACTTGTCACCTTCTTGTTGTCTTCAGACAGTTTGAGTTTTCTGTTCACTGTGTTTGTGTCGATGGTGAGTTGACAGGAATCTGATGGAGAACAAACACAATCCAGCTGCAGTTATTGATCATTTATTGACACTTTGACTCCTGAATGAGTGATGTGACAGTTTGAAGATGGTTGAATGTGAGCTGCTTTGTTGTCATGAATCAGATGAAAACACACTTACATTTCCTCAGACCTGGAGTCAAGAATCGGCCTCCAGCAGGCTCCACCCTGAAAGGAGGAGGGGGGTCAGACCATCAGTCTCTTTCAGCAGCAAACATGGACATTACATGTCTCTCAGACACACATTGTCCTCCACTGAGACAGGAACAGTCCAACATCTGGATTGCAAACTGCAGTGGATGTAGGAAGGACAGTTGGTGCTGCTGCAGCCAACTCATTTCTCCAAACACAGGAAAAGCTCCAACAGAGAGGAGAAAGGAAATCCCTCAGTAACAACCTGAAGAAACTCACTGAAGCCTAAAAGGACATCAGGAAACTAAGGAAACATTTCTGGAAGCTCAACCTGATTTAATAATCAGCATTAAAATACAATCAATCTAAACTCTGATCAACACCTGGATACCTGATCCATCCACACTCCCACACACAGATGAAGGAATGAAACACTAAACAGCCCTGCTGCTGAAAACCTGCTGTGGCCTCACTGTAATATCCAGAAATACAAACATTCAAAAGGAGAAGCTGCATCACATTCAACAAAGATTCAACAAGAATCAAAGATTTGATCTCTGAGCTCAGACTCACAAACCAGGGAGAGGCTTCCATCATCACACACCTCTGACAAACACCTCCAAGCTTTCAGCACTTCCTCTACCAACCAGCACCACCAGGTGGCGCTGCACACATTTACAATGAGCCCAAGAAGAAGAAGCAGCATCCTGAATCCAGCAGCTGCAGTATTGGCTTGTGAAAGTGTCCAAGGAGCATCTGGAACCAGAACCAGCAGATCCAACAGTCCAGAGAGTCTTTGTTTGCATCTTTCCTCTCAGATTTCCAAGCTGCTCTGATAGGAAATGACATCATCACTCTACTGATGATGTCACACTCTGATGTCACTGACCAGGAGCTGCTGGACTTCTACATTTCCAGCATGGAGGACAGAGAAGATCTCAGCTCTGATGAGGAGCTGGCCTGCCTTCACACTGATTGAGGGTCAAAGAAATATTTCCAGATGAAGTCAGACTAAAATGTTGGATTGTCCTGCTGTTGCAATCAGAGGCCAAGAAGAAGCTTCAAGTTCTTCTCCTGTTCAGCTCCACGTTCCTGTCAGAGACTTCAGCTCCTCATGAGGAGAACAACTAAAGCCTGGAACAGACTGACACCAACATCCTGACATCTCATCCCTGAACAAAGCTTTGCAGCATCAAGGTGACGCTTAGCGCCATATATGGACAGATTTCCTCTAAAGGGGGCGGAGCCTGGATTGGAAGAACCAGCAGCAGCTTCCAGGAACAAACCTTGGGAACCTCTGGAGGAGAACATGGAGATGAGATTCCTGCTTTAATCAGTGGATTCATTGATAGAAACATGAAATGTCTGAGAGCTGCAGCTCCATTTTCTACAGATCTGCTGGAACATCAGATAGAAATGAAGAATTTCATCATTTCACATCAAATCTGTTCATCTTCCACAGATACAACTGAATTATTGAGCTGAACTGGTTCCAAAGGTCTGGATGGTAAAAACATCCATTGTTTTTCTGTCTCATTAGTTTCCAGAAAGAGTTGAAATGTTTCAGCAGCTTTTATCCAGCAGCTCAGTAAAGATCTCTCCTCTTTCCAACCTGATTTAGTCCATGAAGCAGAACATCTCTGCTGCTGCAGCAACAGGAGGAAACTTCTCCAGATCTCAACTTCTACACTCTGACTGCTTGGAAACAGATCAGGGAGGATCAGCCTTTTCTCCAGGCTATTCCTCCTGACTCTAGCGCCACCTAGTTGAGGACAAACTACCATACAAATAAAACTGCTAAACTCTGCCTCAAACAGTTTGCTTCATGTTTTTGTGTATTTTTGGTTTCATTAAGTCCTGAAAGTTGTGAATCTTTGTTTCACTTTTTGAGAACTTTTCCACATCCATCTGACCATTTTCTGATCTTTCCTCATTTGGGCTGATTGGTCTAGATCTCCATGAAATATTCTTTTAAAGTCCAAATTGTTTCCCTGCTGTGTCTCTACAATTACATATCATATATTTTATATGATATCATTAATCTGCATATTTTTAACTTATTTTTAAATCAGCCAATCAGCTTCTTGTATTTCCTCAGTAGATCCATCAGTGGAAGCCCCGCCCAGCCCATGATGCTCCTGGTTTGTGAAGACAGAGAGACAAACTGAACTCTGATAGGAAACAGTTTCAACTGATTTTCTCTCTCCAACCTCTTGGTTCCACATGGAGCTATATTTGGCCCCCTGCTGCTCTGAACACCATGTTATTGTGGTTCCAGTAGATGGGTTGGTTTCCCAGGTTCATTCAGAACCATGTGAAAGATTCTTATAGTTTAAATGAGCTGCTGTTTGAAAAGTTACACAACCAAAATGACCAGAGATAATTTGAGTTATTAAACTGTAATAAGAGATAAAATGGGGTTCAAAATGTTATCCATTCATTTATAAATGATATGACTGTATACCAGCTTCAAACTAAATGTTTTCCAGCAAACAATGTTTAAGGAATCATCAAATGTTTGTGTTACTTTCCAGTCAACAATATTCTTCGACTTATTGAAGAATAGGTCATATTTTTCAAAACTTTATTCTATAGTTGGGACTCTGACCTTGAAGAACTGAACTACAGGCAATAAGGAGGCTGGCAAGAGAAATATTACTACATTAATCCAGTGTCAGTTTTAACAGAAAGAGTCCATTGAAAATCTAGTCTGAATATCAGCATCAGAGCCGGTTTGAGGGAAACACCAGCTTCAACAAAAGCAGAGAGAATCTCAGATTATATCTTTCCATTTTTAACTGGTTGGATTCAGAGATGGAAAACTGAGCAGTGACTGACAAAAACTGTTCCTTTGAGCAACAAGTTAACTATTCAGCTTCAAACTAAATGTTTCCCAGCAGACTGACTAAAGACATTTCTCCCTCTTCCTCCTCTATCAGACCTTCTCTGCTCCTGCAGCAGGTTCCTCCATACCTGAGAGCTTCCAGTCTCCAGTGTGGATCCTTCAGTCCAGCCAACAGCAGCTTCACTCCTGAGTCTCCTGGATGATTGTAGCTCAGGTCCAACTCTTTCAGATGGGAGGGGTTGGAGGTCAGAGCTGAGGCCAGAGAAGCACAGCCTTCCTCTGAGACCAAACAGCCTGATAAGCTGCAGACACAATTCATCACATGATGAGAAAATGAGAACATTGAGGTAGAAACCAAGGTCTGAACTGGTCAAGACAGAAAACATTCAAGAAACTGGTGTCTAAACTGTGAATATGAAATAGTAATAACATTCTGTACATCAAAACAAACATTTGTCACTTTTAAAATGGATGAGAAAGTCTAATGACTGCTCGAAGAAAGGATGTGCAATAAAACTCCTCTGTGCACCTAGGATGCTACATTTTGTCAAGTCAGACATCCTCAGTCTGTGAAAGTGTGACCCTGACATTACTAAATATTTTTTTCGTCTTTCAGCCTGCAATAAATAAAAAACAAAATTTCTGTGTTGAGATTTGGCATGGTTAGCAACATCAGAGTCAGAGCAGCTTCACTCCTGAGTCTCCTGGATGATTGTAGCTCAGGATGATTGTAGCTCAATAAATTATAACAATTTATTGTTAAAATGACATTACCATCAATATGAATTCAGGTAATGAACAGAAATCTGGTTTCAGCAGGATTGAGAACATTTTACCTGAGAGTTTCCAGGTTGCAGTTTGGACTCTTCAGTCCAGCAGAGAGAAGCTTCACTCCTGAATCCTGCAGGTTGTTGTTACTCAGGTCCAGTTCTCTGAGACTGGAGGACTGGGAGCTGAGAACTGAGGACAGAGCTTCACAGCTTCTCTCTGAGAGGTTACAGACACTCAGTCTGAGGAAACAGGGAGGAAAATATACTATTAAATAATTTATTAAAATGTCTTTTTTCCAGTCAACAATGTTCCTCTTTACTGATTTAATGAACTGTTTTATATATAATCATGTTGCCTTTTGTTGTGAACTGGTTCAGTCTATATTTGGGTCTCCAGCCATGAAGGACTGAACTAAAGGCAGCAAGGAGGCTGGCAAGAGAAATATTAAATTCCTCTATGAACTAAATGAATCCATGTCAGTTTTAACAGAAAGAGTCCAATGAAGCCTGAGAATCGAGGCTGGGCTGAAGATCAGCATCAGGCTCAGTTTGAGGATCAGCATCAGAGCTGGTTTGAGGGAAAACAGCAGCTTGAATCAAAGCAGAGCAAATCTAGTTTCATCTTTACATGTTTAACTGTTGGATACAGAGATGGAAAACTGAGCAGCAACTGACAAAAACTATTTGAACAAGAATCAAATTGTTCTATAAAAGGATTGTGTAAAGAAACTGCTACAATTTAAACTCATGTTTGGAAAAAAAACATTGAGAAAACCAATATAGGGGGAAATACCCATCTAACAGTAAGACATCTACTATCATTTTCTTCTATTATTGAAAAAACATTTGCATCATAACTGATAGAATATAATGGAGAGATATCTGGTTTCACTAGGATTGAGAACATTTTACCTGAGAGTTTCCAGGTTGCAGTTTGGACTCTTCAGTCCAGCAGAGAGAAGCTTCACTCCTGAATCCTGCAGGTTGTTGTTACTCAGGTCCAGTTCTCTGAGACTGGAGGACTGGGAGCTGAGAACTGAGGACAGAGCTTCACAGCTTCTCTCTGAGAGGTTACAGCCACTCAGTCTGAGGAGACAGGGAGGAAAATATGTTATTATACAATTCTACAAAAAATTATATTTTTCAAGGTTTTTCTTGGACAGAGAAGGATCAATCTTATTTTACAAATGTTTATGAAGCCTTTTGTTGCGAAATGGTTCATTTTATAGTTAGTCCTCCATCCTTAAAGTTTAGAACTACAGGAAACAAGAAGTCTGGAAAGAGAATGATAAAATTCCACAATTAACAAAATTAATACAATTTAAATTTTAACATAAAGAGGACGAGTTTTGCTGCTTTAATATGTATCACTATGTCAGCTGCTGAAGGGAGTCTGTGTCTCCTTCACACATCACCCCCAGTGAGAAACTTTGAGGAGACAATGCAACAATATATAAGCTGAAAAATTAACATATATGTTTACCTCATCATTTATATTTCTATCAAGATAACTGCATTAACAATGTGTGACCTTACAGAGCTTTGTTGGAGGCTTTAACCACTGGCAGCAGCCTCAGAAGAACCTCCTCTGAAGCAGAGTATTTCTTCAGGTCAACACATCCAGATCTTTTCCTGATGACACTAAGATGAAACCCAGAGCTGACCACTGAGCAGGAGACAGTTTATCTGTGGAGAGACTTCCTGAACTCAGAGACTGATGGATCTCCTCCACTAGAGAACGATCATTCAGTTCATTCAGACAGTGGAACAGATTGATGCTTTTCTCTGCAGACACATTCTCACTGATCTTCTCCTTGATGTACTGAACTGTTTCCTGATTGGTCTGTGATCTACTTCCTGTCTGTGTCAGCAGACCTTTTAGGAGTCTCTGATTGGTCTGCAGTGAAAGTCCCAGGAGGAAACGGAGGAACAAGTCCAGGTGTCCATTTGGACTCAGTAAGGCCTGGTCAACAGCTCTCTGATGGAGAGATTGTAGATCAGATTTATTAAGTAATGAGGATGTATTAGATCTTTGTATTTCTTTGATCATGTCAGAACCAGAGTTGATGAAGGTCAGATGAACATGAAGAGCAGCCAGAAACTCCTGAACACTCAGATGGACGAAGCAGAACACCTTGTCCTGGTACAGACCTCTCTCCTCTTTAAAGATCTGTGTGAACACTCCTGAGTACACTGAGGCTGCTCTGATATCGATGCCACACTCTGTCAGGTCTGATTCATAGAAGATCAGGTTTCCTTTCTGCAGCTGATCAAAAGCCAGTTTTCCCAGAGACTTTATCATCTTCCTGCTCTCTGGACTCCAGTGTGGATCTGTTTCAGCTCCTCCATCATACTTGACCTTCTTCATTTTGGTCTGAACCACCAGGAAGTGGATGTACATGTCAGTCAGGGTTCTGGGCAGCTCTCCTCCCTCTCTGCTCTCCAACACATCCTCCAGAACTGTAGCAGTGATCCAGCAGAAGACTGGGATGTGGCACATGATGTGGAGGCTTCGTGATGTCTTCATGTGGGAGATGATCCTGCTGGCCTGCTCCTCATCTCTGAATCTCTTCCTGAAGTACTCCTCCTTCTGAGGGTCATTGAACCCTCTGACCTCTGTCACCATGCCAACACACTGAGGAGGGATCTGATTGGCTGCTGATTTCTTTCCAAAGCTCCATTTGTTCCAGGAGGATCTTCAATGTTCTCTTTAGATGATGAAGGAACTCAGACTGACTCCACCCGGCTGGTGCTCCAGGTGAGCAGAAACAAACAAACCCTGAAGTCATCCAGCTTTAGATTTGGACCAACTGAACATCAAGCTTCAGTAACGTCTCAGTTGAAGTTTGTTTCCAGATCTGAGATCAGAAAGTTCTGGAACAAACTGGTTGCTCTCCAGTTTGATGATGTTTCCAACCTGAATGTTCATCCATTTTTCTTCTCTCAGCCTGGAAAGAAAATCCTCTAAATTATCTGGCTGATAAAAAACTGTTTTATTAGTAAAATCTTGGACTCACTCTTTGTGTATCAGGACTTTCACCTTGCAGTTATTCACCTGAAA
Organism: Poeciliopsis prolifica; assembly: GCF_027474105.1. Taxonomy (NCBI): domain Eukaryota; kingdom Metazoa; phylum Chordata; class Actinopteri; order Cyprinodontiformes; family Poeciliidae; genus Poeciliopsis; species Poeciliopsis prolifica. Next base: position 138,977 of record NW_026562434.1, read on the forward strand.
TGAAGAGGAATTGTTTATTTTTGGTCTAAGAATAAAATGTTTTTGTAAGGATCATGTAATCACATCCTGGAAAATCCTTCAGAGTTTATCTTTGCTCTAAAGTTATGAAAACCCGAAACCTCTCCCTTTTTAACAGAGATCAATAACCAAACACTCTGATCTTTGCTTAATCTGCCAGTTTGACAAATATAAATGAACATCGCTTCAAAATGTGTGTATTTTATTACTTCTGAGTGGGAAAGTGTTTCTGAAATGGAGCAGGAAATACATTTCATAACAGCTGATTTGCATGTGATCAAGACAAGAAGGCAGCGGTCAACACACACACACCCAGTGGTGTGTTCACACACACTCTGCAGAACTTTGTGTTCATCAGGAGGTCGATTGTTTCAGGTTTGAGCTAAAACAGAAGCAGCAGCACTTCCTCTACAGGAGAAAACACACGAGGTCATGAGGTCAAGCTTTGTGACAGTAAATAAAACACATGAATAATCTCTTGGTTTGCCAAATTATAATAAAACATGATATTTATGTTATGAACAATTAAATAATTTTAGCTTGGATTGGCTCTGAACACATCATAAATCACTGATTCATTATAAAAACTTTGACTAGACTCAGAGTAGACTTATGTAAATATACACGATGAAGTATTTAAATTCAGCATTTCACTGAAAAAGTAATTAAAGTGTAGATACAGGGATAAAGATTAGCATGCTAACCCCTCAGGTTTCCCATCAGCCACTTGGGTTTCAGGATGACCAACATTTTTAAACATGGCTGCTAATTTTGAGCCTTTTAAACCAGATATGGACATTAAATGTTCCCTGTTAGAGATTCAGGTTTTAACTTATGGATCTTTGTCAGTAAATTTGATTTAATTATTGGGGAATAATAAAAAAATTGTCAAGGAATAAACTAAAAATTAGGTTTTGGAGGTGAAATGATTAATTGTTGAATAAAAATGGAAAATTAATCATGTAGGATTAATGAGATTATTTTATTGTGAAATTTGAAACTGTTACAATTTTACAGAATATCCTTATAAAATCAACAAGTAACTTATTTTAATTTGATCATTTTAGAAACAAAACTTATTTTTAAAGGAATAACATTAAGAGACTGGTGTTTTTAGAATTTGTTATATTTAATGAATAATTACTGGGTATAGCCAGTGAAAACCACTAATTTATTTAACATTTTTACAGATTGATTGAATTAATCTAAAGATGATTGGTCTTAGAATCAATAACGATTAATTGATCAGTGGCAACTCTCTTAAAAATAGTTTTCTCCTGTATAAAGATAGCTAACCATCTTTTCATAAAATGAAGGAATTTAGAAAAAAAACACATTACATTTGTACTTTCACTTTGTGTAAAGAGTATTAAGTACTAATTGAATTCATATAAAACATGCAGTTTTTTCATGTTATTGAACGTAGGCAGCCTTCAAACTGAGCGGTCCTTATTTTTCTGTGATGCTTCCAGTCTCTGCGTTGTCCTGTTTCCCCTTGATTGTTCCCAGGTGTTTCTCGTTTCTGTGATTACCATCTGTGTATTTAATCCCACGGTTGTCCTTTGTTCCTCATCGGGTCCTCATCGTTCTTCACGTCATTTTGTCAAGCCTGTTCTTCTGTCCACCAGGATGAACAGTTGCTACCGGCGTTGAGCCCTGGCTTCAGCTCAGCCATGCTGCCTGTTTTTGTGTTTCCACTTGGACTATTTTTACTATTAAAACCATCATTTAACTATATCCTGGGTTTTCTGCCTGCTGCTTCACCACCAGTATACCAGCATCTCATGATAGAGTGAAGCTATGACAAGAAAACAAACTGAAAAACATGTGGATCCTGGAATTATCCTGGAATAATCCTGGAATAATCCTGGAATAATCCCAGCTTCCATCTTCAATGGACTGGAAGAAGAAAATGTTTCCAAGGACTCAATCAGAATCGTTTCACCAAGAAATAGATTGTAGAGACTGAACTATCTGTTCAACAGTGAGAGAGTTTCTCTGACAGAAGGAAAAACTTTAGACTCTTTAGAGTCAAATCAGCTCAGAAACACTGAAGAACCAGAACTGAGCCAGAATCCAGGAATCAGAGGTTCAGTGAATGTGGTGTTGAAGGTGTGGAGGAGGATCAGTGAGTCAGAGGAGACTCTGTAGAAGGACAGAATGCCAGCAGGACAGTCCACATACACTGCTACTCTGTGAGAGACAGAGGAGGAGGAGAGATGAGTTTTTCTGTGATTGTGAATGACAGAGTAACCAATCTCAGAGCATCTCAGACTCCAGGAATAATCATTATATCCAAACACACACTCTCTACTGTCTCCTTTCCTCTTGATTCTTCTGTAACTCACTGATATATTAACTTTTCCTCTCCACTCAACCTCCCAGTAACAGCGACCAGTCAGACCAGTTCTACACAGCAGCTGAGAATCATATTGAAATCTGTCTGGATGATCAGGATATGACTGAAGCTCCTCCACATATGTCACCTTCCTGTTGTCTTCAGACAGTTTGAGTTTTCTGTTCACTGTGTTTGTGTCGATGGTGAGTTGACAGGAATCTGATGGAGAACAAACACAATCCAGCTGCAGTTATTGATCATTTATTGACACTTTGACTCCTGAATGAGTGATGTGACAGTTTGAAGATGGTTGAATGTGAGCTGCTTTGTTGTCATGAATCAGATGAAAAACACACTTACATCTCCATGGACCTGGAGTCAAGAATCGGCCTCCAGCAGGCTCCACCCTGAAAGGAGGAGGGGGTCAGACCATCAGTCTCTTTCAGCAGCAAACATGGACATTACATGTCTCTCAGACACACATTGTCCTCCACTGAGACAGGAACAGTCCAACATCTGGATTGCAAACTGCAGTGGATGTAGGAAGGACAGTTGGTGCTGCTGCAGCACAACTCATTTCTCCAAACACAGGAAAAGCTCCAACAGAGAGGAGAAAGGAAATCCCTCAGTAACAACCTGAAGAAACTCACTGAAGCCTAAAAGGACATCAGGAAACTAAGGAAACATTTCTGGAAGCTCCACCTGATTTAATAATCAGCATTAAAATACAATCAATCTAAACTCTGATCAACACCTGGATACCTGATCCATCCACACTCCCACACACAGATGAAGGAATGAAACACTAAACAGCCCTGCTGCTGAAAACCTGCTGTGGCCTCACTGTAATATCCAGAAATACAAACATTCAAAAGGAGAAGCTGCATCACATTCAACAAAGATTCAACAAGAATCAAAGATTTGATCTCTGAGCTCAGACTCACAAACCAGGGAGAGGCTTCCATCATCACACACCTCTGACAAACACCTCCAACCTTTCAGCACTTCCTCTACCAGCCAGCACCACCAGGTGGCGCTGCACACATTTACAATGAGCCCAAGAAGAAGAAGCAGCATCCTGAATCCAGCAGCTGCAGTAATGGCTTGTGAAAGTAATCCTCCCTCCACTGCAGAAGTTCTGGATGAGCTGATCTTGACTTTTATCTTTCTCAGTAAATTTATCAGAACTTTGGATCTGAACCAGTTTCTGCTCTCATTTCTACTTTTTCCTCATCATTCACTGGATTTATTTCCTCCTTCTGGAAAACAAGGGATTTAATTTCTTTCCTGATTCCATTTATATGTTTGATTATTTTGCAGATGTCGCCTCCTTTAAACATCCATCTGACCAACATGAAGCTCATTTTCTTCTCATCTTTGCTTCTTGGTGCTGATTGGTCTGAAGCTCCATCCAACATGGTTTTAAAGTCTTTCTGCCATCAGTGGATCATCATGGAAATCTAAATGCTGAACTCCTCAGACTCTTTGATGAATAATGTGACAGTTTGAAGATGAATCTGAATATTTTCATTAATATATTTTAGCTCCATTAAAGATCCTCCACTCTTTAATTTTCCTTGTGATCCGTTCTTAGTCAGGAGAATATTCCAGAAAACTGGGTGATAATCTCTGCCTCCAGATTATTTGACTAATAATCTCATTTCACAATCAGCTGAAATCTTCCTGGACACTATAGTGTTGAATCAAGGACTGATCCATTTCCTGAATCAACATCTGTTCTTGTTTCTCTTCCATCATTCAAACATCATCAGTTTGTTTCCTCTAAGTATTATTTTACTGTTTGTTCATTTACATGTCTTCTGTTTTCATCCCATTGTATCTGCATTGGGATTATCTAAATATTTAATCTGGATTAATTTATTCTAATCTAACTTTCATAATTATCATCTCTACATAATTTAAGCTAATCAATTATTGTGTTTATTGCTACATAATCTAAATCAGTTCTTCTACTAGTTTCTCTGAACATAGAGAATCTTTTCTAGATGTTGCTCATCTTCCTTTCACTAAAATATTTCTACTTATTCTAAAATCTACATTTGCTTCAGTACCAATAATATCTGATTTATGATGTTATTAATCTTCATATTTCAACTTCCTGTCCATCAGCCAATCAGCTTCTTGTATTTCCTCAGTAGATCATCAGTGGAAGCCCCGCCCAGCCCATGATGCTCCTGGTTTGTGAAGACAGAGAGACAAACTGAACTCTGATAGGAAACAGTTTCAACTGATTTTCTCTCTCCAACCTCTTGGTTCCACATGGAGCTATATTTGGCCCCCTGCTGCTCTGAATACCATGTTATTGTGGTTCAGTAGATGGGTTGGTTTCCCAGGTTCATTCAGAACCATGTGGAAGATTCTTATAGTTTAAATGAGCTGCTGTTTGAAAAGTTACAAAACCAAAATCACCAGAGATAATTTGAGTTATTAAACTGTCATAAAAAAGGGAGTTCAAAATGTTATCCATTCATTTATTATTCACATGGTTGTAAACTAAATATTTAATTATCAAACTAAACATTCAGCTTCCTACTAAATGTTTGCCAGCAGACTGACTAAAGACATTTCTCCCTCTTCCTCCTCTATCAGACCTTCTCTGCTCCTGCAGCAGGTTCCTCCATACCTGAGAGCTTCCAGGCTCCAGTGTGGATCCTTCAGTCCAGCCGACAGCAGCTTCACTCCTGAGTCTCCTGGATGATTGTAGGTCAGGTCCAACTCTTTCAGATGGGAGGGGTTGGAGGTCAGAGCTGAGGCCAGAGAAGCACAGCCTTCCTCTGAGACCAAACAGCCTGATAAGCTGCAGACACACAATTCATCACATGATGAGAAAATGAGAAGATGGAGGTAGAAACCAAGGTCTGAACTGGATATTTTCACAAGATGAAAACGCACAAGAAACTGCTGCTAACCTATTAATAATATGAAATATTAATAAAACAAAGTTTCCTTTTGTAGGTAATGAAAATCAACATTTTCCGCAGGATGGTTGAGAACATCTAACAACTGCTGTTTGGAAGGATCTGCATTGATGCTCCTCTGTTCAACTAGGATGCAGCAATTTGTCAAGGAATTAGCGTTACACTATCAGTCAAAGCCTGACCTTCACTTTTCTTAATAAATCTTTTTTTGGTTCTTTCAGCTTGGAGTAAATGAAAATTAGCCGTTATTATATGTTGAGATTTAGCCTGGTTAACCATGTCACAGTCAGACATCCATTATTATAACAAATAATAATTACAACATATTGGAAAGCAGGTAAATCTGGTTTCACCAGGATGTAGAACATTTTACCTGAGAGTTTCCAGGTTGCAGTTTGGACTCTTCAGTCCAGCAGAGAGAAGCTTCACTCCTGAATCCTGCAGGTTGTTGTTACTCAGGTCCAGTTCTCTGAGACTGGAGGACTGGGAGCTGAGAACTGAGGACAGAGCTTCACAGCTTCTCTCTGAGAGGTTACAGACACTCAGTCTGAGGAGACAGGGAGGGAAATGTGTTACTAAGCTAATCACAAATATTTATTTCTTTATTTCCAGTCAAGAATGTTCTTGGAAAGACTGAAAGGACTTTTTACTCAACATATTTTATGTACTTTTGTTGAGAAGTGGATAATTTTGCAGATGGAACTAAAGAATTAAAGAATAGACAACAAGGAGGCAAGAGAACTATTATAATCCATCCTGAACTAAATTAATCCAGTGTCAGTTTTAACAGAAAGAGTCAGTGAAAATCCAGGCTGAAGAACAGCATCAGAGCTGGTTTGAGGAAAAACACCAACTTCAAGCAAAGCAGAGAGAATCTAAGATTTTATCTTTCCGTTTCTAAACAGCTTGGATTCAGAGATGGAAAACTGACTAGCAACTTAAAAAAGCTATCACTGTGAGCAACAAGCTAACTATTAATCTTCAAACTAAATGTTTGCCAGCAGACTGACTAAAGACATTTCTCCCTCTTCCTCCTCTATCAGACCTTCTCTGCTCCTGCAGCAGGTTCCTCCATACCTGAGAGCTTCCAGTCTCCAGTGTGGATCCTTCAGTCCAGCCGACAGCAGCTTCACTCCTGAGTCTCCTGGATGATTGTAGCTCAGGTCCAACTCTTTCAGATGGGAGGGGTTGGAGGTCAGAGCTGAGGCCAGAGAAGCACAGCCTTCCTCTGAGACCAAACAGCCTGATAAGCTGCAGACACACAATTCATCACATGATGAGAAAATGAGAACATTGAGGTAGAAACCAAGGACTGAAATGATGGATGGATTTGTAACATGTGGAATAAATCAGAAAGTCAACCAACTGTTGGGATTTGTATTTATGTTTCTTTTTGAACCTAAGATGCATCAATTTGTCAAGAGCCCAGAGTTACCTGAGAGTTTCCAGGTTGCAGTTTGGACTCTTCAGTCCAGCAGAGAGAAGCTTCACTCCTGAATCCTGCAGGTTGTTGTTACTCAGGTCCAGTTCTCTGAGACTGGAGGACTGGGAGCTGAGAACTGAGGACAGAGCTTCACAGCTTCTCTCTGAGAGGTTACAGCCACTCAGTCTGAGGAGACAGGGAGGAAAATATGTTATTAAACAATTCTTCAAAATTGTATGTTTTATGTTCCAGTCAATGATATAGTTGGATAAATTGTGATGTTATTTGTCAAATATTTGTTATTCTTTATAATGTATCTTTTCTTATATGCTTTTATTGTTTAGTTTCATCTTAGCATTAAGAATGTTTCTGTATTGTTGAATTACTCTGATTCTCAGAAGGCTTCACTGAAACAGTGACAACAGGTTTCTGTAGGTTTATCTCTCAGTGGGAAGCAAGGCCTGTTTGACTGGCTAGGTTACTATAAAACTGACTGTGAAGATGTACAACTTGCTCTGTTTAACCCTGTGTCTGGAACGAGACTATCTAATGCAAGATACCTTGTGTTTTAGTTAGTGATTGTCATTGGTGCTGTCGCTATGTGATGAAGTGTTTTCCCCCCTTTAGAGTTACAGTGTTTCTTTGTGATCAGGGATCCTGAAAACAATAAAAAGAGAGGAGCAGGCAAATGTGTTTTCAGAGCAGCAGAAGATTGTAACTGAAAGCACATGACTGTCTGTTCTCCTCGTGAGTAAGAAAGAATCAAACTCTCTTGTCTTTCCTGTGTTTGTTTAATAGGTGTTAATCCTGAAAGATTAACACCTATTGAACAAATATTCATTTTGCACAGATTGAAAAGAATATCATATTTCCACATCTTTAAGCTTGGCACAATACATGGCAGTTCACATGTGTTGTGAACAGCTTAATTCTATAGTTGGACCTAAAGTCTTAAGAGACTACAATACAGCAGCTATCAAGGAGGCTGGCAAGAGAAACATTAATTTCTGTAATGAACTGCATTAATCCAGTGTCGGCTTCAATAGGAAAAATAATTTCTGCTGCTTGAACATGTAGCATTATGAATAGTCACCTATGAGAGCCAGTCTCTCTTTTGCTCATCATCTGCTAGTAGCCAACATTGAGGAGACAATGTATGAGTAAACAAACTGATGAAGCAACACTCAGTATTTATCTCATCACTGACAGATTTTTATCAAAAATAAATGCAGTAACAATGTGTGTCCTTACAGAGCTTTGTTGGAGGCTTTAACCACTGGCAGCAGCCTCAGAAGAACCTCCTCTGAAGCAGAGTATTTCTTCAGGTCAAACACATCCAGATCTTTTCCTGATGACACTAAGATGAAACCCAGAGCTGACCACTGAGCAGGAGACACTTTATCTGTGGAGAGACTTCCTGAACTCAGAGACTGTTGGATCTCCTCCACTAGAGAACGATCATTCAGTTTCATTCAGACAGTGGAACAGATTGATGCTTTCTCTGGAGACACATTCTCATTGATCTTCTCCTTGATGTACTGAACTGTTTCCTGATTGGTCTGTGATCTACTTCCTATCTGTGTCACCAACCTTTTAGGAGTCTCTGATTGGTCTGCAGTGAAATTCCCAGGAGGAAACGGAGGAACAAGTCCAGGTGTCCATTTGGACTCTGTAAGGCCTGGTCAACAGAACTCTGATGGAGAGACGTTAGATTAGGTTTATTAAATAATAATAAAAACTTCTTAGATGTTTGTTTTTCTTCCATCAGGTTGACCCCAGAGTTGATGAAGGTCAGATGAACATGAAGAGCAGCCAGAAACTCCTGAACACTCAGATGGACGAAGCAGAACACCTTGTCCTGGTACAGACCTCTCCCTCTTTAAAGATCTGTGTGAACACTCCTGAGTACACTGAGGCTGCTCTGATATCAATGCCACACTCTGTCTGGTCTGATTCATAGAAGATCAGATTTCCTTTCTGCAGCTGAACAAAAGCCAGTTTTCCCAGAGACTCAATCATCTTCCTGCTCTCTGGACTCCAGTGTGGATCTGTTTCAGCTCCTCCATCATACTTGACCTTCTTCACTTTGGTCTGAACCACCAGGAAGTGGATGTACATCTCAGTCAGGGTTCTGGGCAGCTCTCCTCCCTCTCTGGTCTCCAACACATCCTCCAGAACTGTAGCAGTGATCCAGCAGAAGACTGGGATGTGGCACATGATGTGGAGGCTTCGTGATGTCTTCATGTGGGAGATGATCCTTCTGGCCTGTTTCTCATCTCTGAATCTCTTCCTGAAGTACTCCTCCTTCTGAGGGTCATTGAACCCTCTGACCTCTGTCACCATGTCAACACACTGAGGAGGGATCTGATTGGCTGCTGCAGGTCGTGTGGTTATCCAGAGGAGAGCAGAGGGAAGCAGTTTCCCCTGATGAGGTTTGTCAGCAGAACATCCACTGAGGTGGACTCTGTAGCATCAGTCAGGATCTCCTTGTTGTGGAAGTCCAGTGGAGTCGACTCTCATCCAAGCCATCAAAGATGAACAGAACCTGGAAGTGTTCAAAGCTGCAGATTTCTTTGGTTTCACTAAAGAAATGATGAACAAGTTCCACCAAGCTGAACTTTTTCTCTTTCAGCACATTCAGCTCTCTGAAGGTGAATGGAAATATGAACTGGATGTTCTGGTGGGCTTTGTCTTCAGCCCAGTCCAGAGTGAACTTCTGTGTTAGGAATGTTTTCCCAATGCCAGCCACTCCCTTTGTCATCACTGTTCTGATTGGTTGATCTCTTCCAGGTGGGACTTTAAAGATGTCTTCTTGTCTGATTGTTGTTTCTGGTCTGTGTGGTTTCCTGGATGCTGTTTCAATCTGTCTGACCTCATGTTCATCATTGACCTCTCCAGTCCCTCCCTCTGTGATGTAGAGCTCTGTGTAGATCTGGTTCAGAAGGGTTGGACTTCCTGCTTTAGCAATCCCCTCAAACACAGACTGGAACTTCTTCTTCAGACCAGATTTAAGTTGATGTTGACAAACTGCAGCAAGATGTTCTAAATAAACATAAATATAAAATAAATATAAATATAAAAAAATATAATACTAAATAAAATATTTTTTTTAAGATGATGTTAATAAATATGATTCCACATCAGTAAATGTCTGATTTATCCATCAGGTCAAATCTTTGTACAAATCCTCTTACTGCTATGCAGACGGTCAGCCAGCTTTTCCTGTTTCATCCTCCTCAGGAAGTTCAGTGTGATCTTCATCACTGCCTCTCTGCTGCTCCTCCTCTGCTCTTCATCATCACCTTCCAACACCTTATCATCTCTCTGACTCTCGGAATGTTCTCGGTAATCTGGACTCAGAACCTTCTGGATCTTCTTCAGTTCTTCCTTCACAAAAGTGACAATGTTTTCCTCCAGCAGCTGGAACAGAATAATAGATGAAGGAAACGTCAGAGTTTAAATCATGGAGCCAAACGCCAGATGGATGTTGGACAGACTGACAGTCCTCTGGTCTACAAAGTGCAGCATGGAGATGAATGTGAACAGAACCCATAGAAAAGTAGTTGTATATTTACAGACCATAAATATGGAGTCCAGCTGTGTTTGATGCTGCTGGACAGATGGACCACTGGGAACCTCTGAGCTCTGCTGGTCCACTCTGTGGAGGAACCAGGAACAATTAGGAAGTCAGGAAATATTCATCCAGCAGTTTTCACAGAGGAAATCACCAAGAGTTTCACATTAAAAATACTTGAAGCAGTAAAACAGAGCATGACATGAACACAATACAAAGGAGTAAGAAAGAGGAAAATGGATTACAGTAACACTTGAATCACTCCACACTCTCAGCAGAATAAATAAAAACTGGGATATTCATACTGGTTCAGTTTCCACAGTTACAGCAGTTAGAAACATCTCACCTCTCTGATGGTGGAGATCCAGGTGATTTAAAGAAAATGATCTCATCCTTTGACTTGTTGCTCTCAAAGGAGACACAGCTGGGTTCTGGTTCTGGTTTGAGTCTGTCATTGATCCTGACAGAAACATGATGATTGAAACTTAATCAGCAAAGAGGAGCAGCAGCAGCTTCATCACCACGTCTGTTCTGGCCTGATATAGTGAACGCTGTGTGAAAAGGGCTGTGGACAGTTAGAGATGGTGACCTCACCTCTGACCTTTGCTCTGGCTCTCATCTTCCCCACACAGAGTGGTTTTGGAGGGAGTCCCTCCTCTCTGTCCTCACACTGATCCATGCTGCTGAATCCACATCAGCTCACACACACTTTCTAGCTTCACCTGCAGAGGAAACACACATCATTCATCTGCACATCAACTCTGATCATCCTTTACATCATTAGTGCTGGAAAAAGATCAGCTGCTCCTCCTCTGATTGGCTCTTCTTCTCTGAATGCAGTCAGACAGCAGAGAGGCAGAGGAAGCTGCCATCAGCTGCTGCACTTCTACTATCAGTCCACTAGATGGAGACATGGAGCAACATTTACATTCACTGATTCAACCTGAACAACAGGAAGGATTTTAGTTAGTTAATTTTTAATCACTACAAATAAAAAATTGTAATCATTTATAGTGATTTGATTATATGCTACATCAAAGATTATATAGATAGATATTTTACTTTGTCTGACCTTGATGGTGGAGAATAGTTTGGTTATAGGTAAGAAAAACATGAAGCACTTTGTAAAGAGAGGAAATCGAAGAAACATCATCCTTTCATCATACTGTTCATCAGTTCATCAGTAATATAATACTGATCTTCAAACAGCAGAAAGATGAAACATTGAGCAGAAATAAGCAGTGAACCTGCTCTCCAAATATTAGAGAGCAGAAACATACAGGAAAGTTCCTGAAGACAAAGTTCAAGTAGGAAACAAAGCAAACTTACAGTTTATTCAAACGATCCAAAAAGTTGAAGAACATTTGAAAAACAAATAAAGATCCAACAACATGATCGGAGCCACACCTTAACAGTGTAATTAAAACTGAAAGCAAATGTGATAGAGGTCGCTTAACTGATCGTGTCACAACTCTTCTGGTTGTAGTTTCTTCTTTTGCAGCAGGAGAACCAGGAAGTGGAAGGTCTACAGTAAAATCAGAGGCAGGTTTATAAATTATTAATGAAAGAGAGACGTTCTGATAAAAATGAGGATGTACTTACTTTTGATCATAACTAGTGATGATTGTAAAAACATTTTTTGCAATATTTCAGGTTATTTAGCATGTCAGAAAATCTTTTAAAATGGATATAAACTGGATATTTGCATAACTTTTGAAACAAATATCTAACTTCAAAGTAAATATTTATTTGGCAAACTACAATGTTGTTCTCCAAAATAACATTTGATTTTTAAATTAAATATTTTCAAAGCTAAATTTGTGTATTTTAATTTCTAGTTGTTCAGTGAGAGACTTTATTATGTTAACATGTTTTAATTTTTCCCTCCATTCAGTAACAGTTTGTGAAGATGGTTAATCAAATTCAATTTTCTCCCAGGTCTTTATTTGTGGTCAATCCCAGAAGACATGTGTGATGACAGACCATGCCAAATTCCTCCAATATCTATCTGTGGTTGGAATCCTGGAAATGAACATTTTTAATAGAGTCCTGTTTAAAGGTTTGTCTAACCAAATTAGTTCTACCAGTTTTGTTGATTCATTATTGTGCAAGCTTGAACGTTTCATTGCAGCTTTGTTTTGTTCCTGTTGCATGAGGAGCAAAACATGAGTTGTTTTTATTTAGTGGCAGAGCTACAGTCATCATCGAAGTTTTCCAAAGCATGGAATCCTGTCATGTCTCTGGTTAAGCTTCTGACCCACATGCAGATATGGGGAACGGGGGCTTCTGGAAGAAATAATAAATTAATGGAGCAGAACGCACCCAAGGACATGCTCTTAGATAAGGATGTCCTAATCTACTACATCATATCAGACTATTGACGGGAGACTGAGCTACATGGTTCATGGCCATAAAATGCAATACACAGACACAGCAAACAGATAGACTCCATCATGCCACCACCTTTCGCTCATATCTGAATTGTCTGAATTTTACTATGTGCATACTTCCCTAATATGTATATTCCTCTTTTTACCTTATTACTTTTTAAAAATGTGTTATGTACTCACTATTAAACCAGAAAAGGAATTAGAACAAACTTAACATCCAGAAAAAACTACTTCCACAACAGGAACATTTAGTTTTTATTATTATGTTTAGAAACTGTGGAGTAATCATTACTTTTACAAATTCAAAATAAAATAATAAACTCCTGAGGATACATACTTATCTAGCAACCCAGAAAAAACTAGTTTATAAATTACAGACAGCTCATTCTTAAACATGGGGAACTAATAATACTCTTGTATGTCTTTTCTTTGGTTTATTTTGTTTGCATTTCCATCTAATTCATGGAAAGCACTTTAAATTACTGTTGCTGAAAATGTGCTATATCATTAAATTTATCTTACCTTACCATGTGTATAAAAGAAGCTTCAGGCTCCTATGATTTGTTCATCTGACAAACATAATTTAAAGAAATGTTGCTCTTTATCACAAATCAAACTGGTAAAACATCTTTTTTGAAGCACAATCCTTCTGTTTTATTTATAACTTTATATTATGGCAAACTGATCTAAGAACCCTTCAGATAAAGGGGAAATCTGGTGTATGGAGGAATAAATGTACCTCAGTCAAGATATGACTAATCACCATTCATATCATAGTTATAACCATAGCCAGATCAGCTAATGAAATTAGCATCTTGTATTCCCATATGTAATGATCATAATTTTTAGATATATGTAGAAAGTGATATATTTATGTTCAGTTGTATTTGCTATGACAAAGTATTAGGGCCACACTAAAAAAAATATAAAAATAAAATTACAAAATGGGTGTTGCCATGTGTGACAATCTTGGTGAGCCAGATTAAAATAAGAAATAAGAGATAAAATAAGCCTTCTGAGAGAACCTACCTGAAAACTGAACCTAGATGTTAGAAGAAAGTCAACATGGATACTGGATAAGATCATTGGGGAAGCCAGAGCTAATCAAAATGTGTCAAAATCTAAAGTGCAGTGAGGCTGGCAGATGAAGGATAATAAGGATGGTGGGAACCACAACTGGTTAACTCCGGGATGGTGAAAAGCCCCAAGTTTTCCAGCAGTTTTTAAATAACTGTCAGGTTAAAATACCCTAAACACCTTCACACAGACATAGACAAAGGAAAAAAGAGGAAAATGAATTAAAATTTGTTACTCAAGGAGAGAAAGAACAGGGAGCGATTGGTTCACACTCCAAACTTGCTCTGAGTTTCCCCTCTTTCTTTTCCTTTTATTGAAATTCAAGAGCCCTGGTTACATAGTTTAGCAGCTACTAATTAAGGGAGGAGCAAACAACAAACCCTGCTGCTAACACATTTATATATCTTTTCTATACAATGTAGTTTCCTATCTTTCTGCATGCGAGGTCTTAAGTGCAGTTCCATATATCTGGGTCACAAACTTCGTTTAATCTTTGAGTGAGGCCAGCCACAGCCCTCCAGAATGGATGGCCTCTCCGTCCACTTTGGCATGCTTATCTCCTCCTGTAGACATCACTAAAAGCCACACATTCTAGAAGCAAACAGTCAAACAGTCTATAAGGATAATGAGTATATATGAAATAAAAGATATTTAGAAATCTAACAATAACACTAGACTGTTGTCCAGTAAATGAAAAGTCATGAAATTGTGGAATTTGGGTCTCAAAGACAGAAATTCCTGCCTTAGAAAAACTCAAGCAAGAAAGAAGCAACTTCACCGGATGCAAGCAGAAGAAAAACAATGTCTCCTTGAAGAGAAAATTGGTGCTTTGGGTGTAAAGGTGAACAGAATGATAGTCATCTTTGATAGGAAAGCAAATCCACCTGGAACCCTCAGAATACCTTAAGTCACATTAAGAAAGACTTTAAAATATTGAACCAGACACAGGACAGACAGACAAGCTTTCTGTCACCATTCTCAGTAACCAGATGGAGTCAGACAGAAAGAAGAGATATTCTGAGGAAGAAATGAAAGCCGTCATTAACGCCGTCAGCCCTGACCTTCATCTCAGAGATCTGCTGGAAGTGAAGTTGGACCTCACACTCTGCACTCTTACAGTTATATTCAACTATAAAATTGACTCATCATCTGACCTGCTGCATGAACAGGAGGTCAGATGAACATCTCCCAAGACCCAAGAGCGTCTGCTCAAGCCTTCCTGTTGAGAGAACTAGAGTTGAGAGAAACACTGCTCTACATGTCTGGGGAAAAACATGAGGCAGAGCAGTTCAGGCCAAATCTGATCCAACTTAAGTTCCTGCAGTCACTGGAAACAAGTTTGTTGAGTGAAGCCCTGATGTTCCAGTTAAACCCAAAATTGAACCGCCAAAATATCATGATGAGGTTTTAACTGAAAAGATACATTACGCTACCAGTCTTGAAATTTAGCAACAAAACATACTGCTCAATCAAACCATTGAGATTAAATGGAAAACAAGCAGAAGTTCAGAATATTCACTTTCACTCACAACACAGAGACAATGAGAGGGGAGACAGATTAAAAGAGGTGAAAATGTATCAAGAGGAAACAAGTGCAAAGTCAATGGCCAGATTCAGAGACTGAAGTTGATTGAAGGTCTTAAAGCAGATATGATGGAGATAAAGAAATTACATGGAACAGCAACATCAAAGCTCACACCTGTCAGAACGAAAGGACGCCAAGAACGCAGAGAAGCTGGGATGGGTGGTATCTATCTGCACTGGTTCACCTCTGGACAAGAAGCCATATTTCTCATGGCTGCAAGCAGAGAAATTTACAGGGAAACAGGAAGGGGCTTATGAGGAGGGACCAGCAGTAATCCGCTTACCCCCAGGTCCCACTGTGACATTTTATTTATGTAGACCAACACTTAATGCTCTTGTGAGCCACCAGGTAATCCCCAAAACACAATGAATTCCCTTCAGTCTGAGAGTTATATTCCCTCACTGCACTAAAACAAGCTCATCAGTCTCTTTGGAAGAAGATGTGTTGTCCAGTGCCATCTTGATAATGTAGGAGAGCTTTATGGGACACAGGGGCTCAGGCAAGTTTAATAAATGGTGACTGGAGAAAGAATCGCCTCTCTCACAAAACACTGAGACCAAGCTCAGAAATCCTGTCTGAACCACTGGTAGCCATGACAGCAAATATAGTCAAATGCAATATACTCATATATACTCAGATAGAGACTGAGATTCACTTGGACTGTGACAATCAGCAAACAAAGGCATTTATTTTTCTGATTTAGTCTCATATAATTAAAAATGTTGCTGAACAACCAATTACTGAAATTAATGTGACAGAAGAAGTAGAGGGTCAATGGAGAAACATACAGGAAATCAGTCAGACATTCTTAGTGTCAGTTAAAACAGCTAAGTCCATGTTAAAGATGTTGCAGACCCATGAAAACAAAATGTTGGAACAGTGTGCATAGGGAAGAACATTTTCCTCCTAACTCCACCTAGATACAGCACTCAGTACTTGTTCCAGATGAATGGTCGCAGGTACCTGCAGGCCTGCAAAAACAGCAGGTGACTCTCACAGGAAAGGTCAGCATATGTTTAGATCTCTATTATGAAAACAAACAAGCTAGACCTTAACCTGATCCCTCGTACCATCCTGTCACAGAACAAATAAATGCAATGTGTACAGTTACAACACTGAGCCCTGAAAACACATTTGAGAAGCTTGATAATATCTATGTTATTCAGGCCAGGTAAATGAGATCATCAGTAATGCCCAATCTCAAAATGAGCCTCTTCAGTGGGATCCCCAGATTGACTCAACCTTCTCAGCCCTGATCAGCAGAAAGTGGGTGTCAAGTTTTTCCTCTCTTAAGACCCCTAAGGTTTTCCCAAACTTGAAAAAGGCTTTCTTCCTCCAGAGAGATGCCAGTGACATCTTTTATGCTTTTTTTCTTCTCTTGCAATAAATCTCATCAGCAGCATCTGAACAGGTAACATTTAGTCACATGAGTAGGTTGAGAACCTACAAAATGATTGGAGAAATATTAATTACAGTTAAGTTAATTTTGACTTTAACTAATATCTCCAGTAATTATTTAATAATTTACTCTTAAGTTAATAGTGAATGAATAAATAAACCATATCCAAACAGTCCAACTAATCTGTTTTCAAGCACTTGAAACCAATGCATGGAAAAAATAAATCTATTTCAATCTTCTGAATTCAATCTGAATCATGTGAACTGCGAATAATGTCCATTTCCTGCCAGTGGTGTCTTTGAGGAAGCTTTCAGTTGAGGTTCTTTGTCTTAAGAGAGATCATTGTGTGACCACAAGTGTGTCAGGTTACCTTATAGGTTTCGCTGCTGAGCTTGAGCAGTGAAAGCAATGGGTGCAGTTTTGCAAGGTGCCAGTTGGGGAGAGATGGTAAATCCATCTGCTCTTTAAACAAGCACATCACTCTCTCCATGACACAACCCCTATGAAAAAGACTTCTAAACCAAAGGACCTCCACTAAGAGGTTAAAGAATGTCTTCGAGAAGTTCTGATAGAAACATAAAATGTCAAGATTTTGTCTGTTTAATTTTTCAAAGTACCATCACTTAGCCTTCATCAACTAGAATAAAGATGGGAATGTTTTACTGTAAGGGAATTATGAAAAAAATCTCGACATTTAAAAAGAAACAGTACTGAATGAGCAGCAAATGAATGAAATGCAGAAAAAAATGTTTATTGTTCACTAAAAATATGAAAAATAACTGCAACAAAGTATTTAACATTTGAATTAAATATGTATTAAGAAAATAAGAGCTAACAAAAACATCAAATGTTCAGTGATTGAGAAATATTGTTGGAAATTCCAAAAATCTGAGTGATGAGTGAAACGAAAAAAACCAAGACAGAAAAAAACATCCTGAGACTTATTGTAAATCTTTGACTGGAAACAGTAAAACAACATGTAGATTTTGGAGTAATCCCAGCTTCCATGTTTTAAGGACTGCCAAAAGACGAAATTGGTAAAGAACTGTGTTGAAGAATTTCACCAAGAAAAAGTTTGGAGCCATGAACACAAGTTTCTGAAAAGGCTGAACTATCATTTAAGCTGTGAGAAAGTTTCTCACTCAAGAGGACACTCTTTTGACTCAGCTCAGCACAGAAACACTGAGGAAGCAAAATT
Source organism: Poeciliopsis prolifica (assembly GCF_027474105.1). NCBI lineage: Eukaryota > Metazoa > Chordata > Actinopteri > Cyprinodontiformes > Poeciliidae > Poeciliopsis > Poeciliopsis prolifica. The sequence goes on from NW_026562434.1 coordinate 156,918, forward strand.
GGACCACCAGAAGCCAAATCCAGGAATCAGAGGTTCAGTGAATGTGGTGTTGAAGGTGTGGAGGAGGATCAGTGAGTCAGAGGAGACTCTGTAGAAGGACAGAATGCCAGCAGGACAGTCCACATACACTGCTACTCTGTTAGAGACAGAGGAGGAGGAGAGACGAGTTTCTATGTTATTGTGTCTGACAGAGTAACCATAACGGTCAGAGCAGTTCAGACTCCAGGAATGATCATTATATCCAAACCAACAGTCTTCACTGATTCCTTTCCTCCTGATTCTTCTGTAACTCACTGATATATTAACATCTCCTCTCCACTCAACCTCCCAGTAACAGCGACCAGTCAGACCAGTTCTACACAGCAGCTGAGGAGAATCAAATCTGTCTGGATGATCAGGATATGACTGAAGCTCCATCATCCATGTCACCTTCCTGTTGTCTTCAGACAGTTTGAGGTTTGTGTTCAATTTCAAGGCTGCTGTTTCTCTGTCAGATTCCCTCAGGTCTCCACAGCAGAGAGATGGATCACGGCGCTCTTCCTCCACCTCCTCGCCGCGCCCCATCCTCATCCTCCACCACCTCCACTGAGTTCTGATGGGTCGCTTCAGGTCCTCTCTGGAGATCAGACACCAGAACAGAGGCGGATCAGAACCAAAGCCAGCAGCTCTGCTGAAGCTCAGGAGAACGCTGAGTCCAGATGTGGACCCTGGTCTCCTCCAGAACCTCCTCTGTTCTGCTGTGGAGGAACTGTGTGGCTCCAGTTCTGCAGCAGGACCTTCTCAGCTGCAGCAGAAGAAGAAAGGACTTCCTGTGTTCAGGTTGGATAGAAACCTGGATATTTTCTAGCTTGTGGTTCTGCTTCCAGCGGAGATGTTCTCCAGGGTTCTGATCTGGATCTAGTGGACTGTAGAGCTCATCAGGTTTCCTCTCATCCACTTTGAGATCTTCAGCCTCCTTTAGATTCAACCTGAAGCTTCTTCTGACAGATTAGCTGCAGCTGATATTTAGCATGATGTTTATTATTCTAGCCTCAGTTTTCTGTTCTTCATGTGACTCCACTGAATCCAACTCTGATGTCGTCCACTTCACAAGTGATGAAGATCCATTTTTCTTTCACTTCCTGCTGATTTCTTTCCAAAGCTCCATTTTTTCCAGGAGGATCTTCAATGTTCTCTTTAGATGATGAAGGAACTCAGACTGACTCCACCCGGCTGGTGCTCCAGGTGAGCAGAAACAAACAAACCCTGAAGTCATCTCTGCAGACCAGCTTTAGATTTGGACCATCTGAACATCAAGCTTCAGTAACGTCTCAGTTAAAGTTTGTTTCCAGATCTGAGATCAGAAAGTTCTGGAACAAACTGGTTGCTCTCCAGTTTTGATGATGTTTCCAACCTGAATGTTCATCCATTTTTCTTCCCTCAGCCTGGAAAGAAAATCCTCTAAATTATCTGGCTTGATAAAAACTGTTTTATTAGTAAAATCTTGGAATCTTGACTCACTCTTTGTGTATCAGGACTTTCACCTTGCAGTTATTCACCTGAAATGAAGAGGAATTGTTTATTTTTGGTCTAAGAATAAAATGTTTTTGTAAGGATCATGTAATCACATCCTGGAAAGTCCTTCAGAGTTTATCTTTGCTCTAAAGTTATGAAAACCCAAAACCTCTTCCCTTTTTAACAGAGATCAATAACCAAACACTCTGATCTTTGCTTAATCTGCCAGTTTGACAAATATAAATGAACATCGCTTCAAAATGTGTGTATTTTATTACTTCTGAGTGGGAAAGTGTTTCTGAAATGGAGCAGGAAATACATTTCATAACAGCTGATTTGCATGTGATCAAGACAAGAAGGCAGCGGTCAACACACACACACCCAGTGGTGTGTTCACACACACTCTGCAGAACTTTGTGTTCATCAGGAGGTCGATTGTTTCAGGTTTGAGCTAAAACAGAAGCAGCAGCACTTCCTCTACAGGAGAAAACACACGAGGTCATGAGGTCAAGCTTTGTGACAGTAAATAAAACACATGAATAATCTCTTGGTTTGCTAAATTATAATAAAACATGATATTTATGTTATGAACAATTAAATAATTTTAGCTTGGATTGGCTCTGAACACATCATAAATCACTGATTCATTATAAAAACTTTGACTAGACTCAGAGTAGACTTATGTAAATATACATGATGAAGTATTTAAATTCGGCATTTCACTGAAAAGTAATTAAAGTGTAGATACAGGGATAAAGATTAGCATGCTAACCCCTCAGGTTTCCCATCAGCCACTTGGGTTTCAGGATGACCAACATTTTTAAACATGGCTGCTAATTTTGAGCCTTTAAACCAGATATGGACATTAAATGTTCCCTGTTAGAGATTCAGGTTTTAACTTATGGATCTTTGTCAGTAAATTTGATTTAATTATTGGGGAATAATAAAAAAAAATTGACAAGGAATAAACTAAAAATTAGGTTTTTGGAGGTGAAATTATTAATTGTTTAATAAAAATGGAAAATAATCATGTAGGATTAATTAGATTATTTTATGTGAAATTTGAAACTGTTACAATTTTACAGAATATCCTTATAAAATCAACAAGTAACTTATTTTAATTTGATCATTTTAGAAACAAAACTTATTTTTAAAGGAATAACATTAAGAGACTGGTGTTTTTAGAATTTGTTATATTTAATGAATAATTATTGGGTATAGCCAGTGAAAACCACTAATTTATTTAACATTTTTACAGATTGATTGAATTAATCTAAAGATGATTGGTCTTAGAATCAATAACGATTAATTGATCAGTGGCAACTCTCTTAAAAATAGTTTTCTCCTGTATAAAGAGAGCTAACCATCTTTTCATAAAATGAAAAAAAAAACACATTACATTTGTACTTTCACTTTGTGTAAAGAGTATTAAGTACTAATTGAATTCATATAAAACATGCAGTTTTTTCATGTTATTGAACGTAGGCAGCCTTCAAAATGAGCGGTCCTTATTTTTCTGTGATGCTTCCAGTCTCTGCGTTGTCCTGTTTCCCCTTGATTGTTCCCAGGTGTTTCTCGTTTCTGTGATTACCATCTGTGTATTTAATCCCACGGTTGTCCTTTGTTCCTCATCGGGTCCTCATCGTTCTTCACGTCATTTTGTCAAGCCTGTTCTTCTGTCCACCAGGATGAACAGTTGCTACCGGCGTTGAGCCCTGGCTTCAGCTCAGCCATGCTGCCTGTTTTTGTGTTTCCACTTGGACTATTTTTACTATTAAAACCATCATTTAACTATCCTGGGTTTTCTGCTGCTGCTTCACCACCAGTATACCAGCATCTCTTGATAGAGTGAAGCTATGACAAGAAAACAAACTGAAAAACATGTGGATCCTGGAATTATCCTGGAATAATCCTGGAATAATCCCAGCTTCCATCTTTAAAGGATTAGAAGAAGAAAAAGTTTCCAAGGACTCAATCAGAATCGTTTCACCAAGAAATAGATTGTAGAGACTGAACTATCTGTTCAACAGTGAGAGAGTTTCTCTGACAGGAGGAAAAACTTTAGACTCTTTAGACTCAAATCAGCTCAGAAACACTGAAGAGGAACCAGAACTGGACCTCCAGACCGTAAATCCAGGAATCAGAGGTTCAGTGAATGTGGTGTTGAAGGTGTGGAGGAGGATCAGTGAGTCAGAGGAGACTCTGTAGAGGACAGAATGCCAGCAGGACAGTCCACATACACTGCTACTCTGTTAGAGTCAGAGGAGGAGGAGAGACGAGTTTTTGTTATTGTGACAAACAGAGTAACCATGACGATCAGAGCAGTCTCAGTCTCCAGGAATGATCATTATATCCAAACCAACAGTCTATACTGTTTCCTTTCCTTCTGATTCTTCTGTAACTCACTGATATATAACTTCTCCTCTCCACTCAACCTCCCAGTAACAGCGACCAGTCAGACCAGTTCTACACAGCAGCTGAGGAGATCAAATCTGTCTGGATGATCAGGATATGACTGAAGCTCCTCACATATGTCACCTTCCTGTTGTCTTCAGACAGTTTGAGTTTTCTGTCACTGTATTTGTGTCGATGGTGAGTTGACAGGAATCTGATGGAGAACAAACACAATCCAGCTGCAGTTATTGATCATTTATTGACACTTTGACTCCTGAATGAGTGATGTGACAGTTTGAAGATGGTTGAATGTGAGCTGCTTTGTTGTCATGAATCAGATGAAAAACACACTTACATTTCCTCAGACCTGGAGTCAAGAATCGGCCTCCAGCAGGCTCCACCCTGAAAGGAGGAGGGGGGTCAGACCATCAGTCTCTTTCAGCAGCAAACATGGACATTACATGTCTCTCAGACACACATTGTCCTCCACTGAGACAGGAACAGTCCAACATCTGGATTGCAAACTGCAGTGGATGTAGGAAGGACAGTTGGTGCTGCTGCAGCACAACTCATTTCTCCAAACACAGGAAAAGCTCCAACAGAGAGGAGAAAGGAAATCCCTCAGTAACAACCTGAAGAAACTCACTGAAGCCTAAAAGACATCAGGAAACTAAGGAAACATTTCTGGAAGCTCCACCTGATTTAATAATCAGCATTAAAATACAATCAATCTAAACTCTGATCAACACCTGGATACCTGATCCATCCACACTCCCACACACAGATGAAGGAATGAAACACTAAACAGCCCTGCTGCTGAAAACCTGCTGTGGCCTCACTGTAATATCCAGAAATACAAACATTCAAAAGGAGAAGCTGCATCACATTCAACAAAGATTCAACAAGAGTCAAAGATTTGATCTCTGAGCTCAGACTCACAAACCAGGGAGAGGCTTCCATCATCACACACCTCTGACAAACACCTCCAACCTTTCAGCACTTCCTCTACCAACCAGCACCACCAGGTGGCGCTGCACACATTTACAATGAGCCCAAGAAGAAGAAGCAGCATCCTGAATCCAGCAGCTGCAGTAATGGCTTGTGAAAGTGTCCAAGGAGCATCTGGAACCAGAACCAGCAGATCCAACAGTCCAGAGAGTTTGTTTGCATCTTTCCTCTCAGATTTCCAAGCTGCTCTGAGAGGGAAATGACATCATCACTCTACTGATGATGTCATGCTCTGATGTCACTGATCAGGAGCTGCTGGACTTCTACATTTCCAGCATGGAGGACAGAGAAGATCTCAGCTCTGATGAGGAGCTGGCCTGCCTTCACACTGATTGAGGGTCAAAGAAATATTTCCAGATGAAGTCAGACTAAAATGTTGGATTGTCCTGCTGTTGCAATCAGAGGCCAAGAAGAAGCTTCAAGTTCTTCTCCTGTTCAGCTCCACGTTCCTGTCAGAGACTTCAGCTCCTCATGAGGAGAACAACTAAAGCCTGGAACCGACTGACACCAACATCCTGACATCTCATCCCTGAACAAAGCTTTGCAGCATCAAGGTGACTCTTAGCGCCATATATGGACAGATTTCCTCTAAAGGGGGCGGAGCCTGGATTGGAGGAACCAGCAGCAGCTTCCAGGAACAAACCTTGGGAACCTCTGGAGGAGAACATGGAGATGAGATTCCTGCTTTAATCAGTGGATTCATTGATAGAAAACATGAAATGTCTGAGAGCTGCAGCTCCATTTTTACTGATCTGCTGGAACATCAGATAGAAATGAAGAATTTCATCATTTCACATCAAATCTGTTCATCTTCCAGAGATACAACTGAATTATTGAGCTGAACTGGTTCCAAAGGTCTGGATGGTAAAAACATCCATTGTTTTTCTGTCTCATTAGTTTCCAGAAAGAGTTGAAATGTTTCAGCAGCTTTTATCCAGCAGCTCAGTAAAGATCTCTCCTCTTTCCAACCTGATTTAGTCCATGAAGCAGAACATCTCTGCTGCTGCAGCAACAGGAGGAAACTTCTCCAGCTCTCAACTTCTACACTCTGACTGCTTGGAAACAGATCAGGGAGGAACAGCCTTTTCTCCAGGCTGCTCCTCCTGACTCTAGCGCCACCTAGTGAGGACAAACTACCATACAAATAAAAATGCTAAACTCTGCCTCAAACAGTTTGCTTCATGTTTTTGTGTATTTTTGGTTTCATTAAGTCCTGAAAGTTGTGAATCTTTGTTTCACTTTTTGAGAACTTTTCCACATCCATCTGACCATTTTCTGATCTTTCCTCATTTGGGCTGATTGGTCTAGATCTCCATGAAATATTCTTTTAAAGTCCAAATTGTTTCCCAGCTGTGTCTCTACAATTACATATCATATCTTTTATATGATATCATAATCTGCATATTTTTAACTTATTTTTAAATCAGCCAATCAGCTTCTTGTATTTCCTCAGTAGATCCATCAGTGGAAGCCCCGCCCAGCCCATGATGCTCCTGGTTTGTGAAGACAGAGAGACAAACTGAACTCTGATAGGAAACAGTTTCAACTGATTTTCTCTCTCCAACCTCTTGGTTCCACATGGAGCTATATTTGGCCCCCTGCTGCTCTGAATACCATGTTATTGTGGTTCAGTAGATGGGTTGGTTTCCCAGGTTCATTCAGAACCATGTGGAAGATTCTTATAGTTTAAATGGGCTGCTGTTTAAAAGTTACAAAACCAAAATTACCAGAGATAATTTGAGTTATTAAACTGTAATAAGAGATAAAATGGGGTTCAAAATGTTATCATTCATTTATAAATGACATGACTGTATATGCCTAGCTTCAAACTAATGTTTCCCAGCAGACTGACTAAAGACATTTCTCCCTCTTCCTCCTCTATCAGACCTTCTCTGCTCCTGCAGCAGGTTCCTCCATACCTGAGAGCTTCCAGTCTCCAGTGTGGATCCTTCAGTCCAGCCGACAGCAGCTTCACTCCTGAGTCTCCTGGATGATTGTAGCTCAGGTCCAACTCTTTCAGATGGGAGGGGTTGGAGGTCAGAGCTGAGGCCAGAGAAGCACAGCCTTCCTCTGAGACCAAACAGCCTGATAAGCTGCAGACACACAATTCATCACATGATGAGAAAATGAGAACATTGAGGTAGAAACCAAGGTCTGAACTGATGGATGGATGGACGGACGGCGGACGGATGGCCCCAGAGTTACCTGAGAGTTTCCAGGTTGCAGTTTGGACTCTTCAGTCCAGCAGAGAGAAGCTTCACTCCTGAATCCTGCAGGTTGTTGTTACTCAGGTCCAGTTCTCTGAGACTGGAGGACTGGGAGCTGAGAACTGAGGACAGAGCTTCACAGCTTCTCTCTGAGAGGTTACAGCCACTCAGTCTGAGGAGACAGGGAGGATAATATGGTATTAATACAAGCCTTCTGTTTCCAGTCAACAATGTTTTTTGTTGATTTGAGAGAACAATTTAATTTTACATGATTTTCCATTTGTTATGAACTGTTTAATTTTATAGTTTATATCCATGCAGAAGGAAGTCGTTTCTTTTTTACAGAAACCCCCAATGTTTAAGAATCATCAAATGTTTGTGTTACTTTCCAGTCAACAATATTCTTCGACTTATTGAAGAATAGGTCATATTTTTCAAAACTTTATTCTATAGTTGGGACTCTGACATTGAAGAACTGAACTACAGGCAATAAGGAGGCTGGCAAGAGAAATATTACTACATTAATCCAGTGTCAGTTTTAACAGAAAGAGTCCATTGAAAATCTAGTCTGAATATCAGCATCAAAGCTGGTTTGAGGGAAAACACCAGCTTCAACAAAAGCAGAGAGAATCTCAGATTATATCTTTTCATTTTTAACTGGTTGGATTCAGAGATGGAAAACTGAGCAGTGACTGACAAAAACTGTTCCTTTGAGCAACAAGTTAACTATTCAGCTTCAAACTAATGTTTTCCCAGCAGACTGACTAAAGACATTTCTCCCTCTTCCTCCTCTATCAGACCTTCTCTGCTCCTGCAGCAGGTTCCTCCATACCTGAGAGCTTCCAGTCTCCAGTGTGGATCCTTCAGTCCAGCCGACAGCAGCTTCACTCCTGAGTCTCCTGGATGATTGTAGCTCAGGTCCAACTCTTTCAGATGGGAGGGGTTGGAGGTCAGAGCTGAGGCCAGAGAAGCACAGCCTTCCTCTGAGACCAAACAGCCTGATAAGCTGCAGACACACAAACTTCCTGTCAAGCTCCTGCTGTCTGGATGTCCTTCCCACACATTTCTTTAAGAAAGTCCTCCTGTTATTGCTACTGATCTGATCCAAATCGTAAACTCATCGCTTACATCAGGTGTTTTCCCCCAGGCTTTGAAAAGAGCAGTCATCAAACCACTGTTAAAAAAGAACCTGGACAAATCACTATTGCAGAATTACAGGCCGACCTCTGACCTCTGACCTCCCATTCATCAGCAAAGTTATTGAAAAAACTATGTGTAAACAATTAAATAGTTTCCTAATGATGACCAACTGCTTTGACACTTTCCAGTCTGGTTTTCGTGCTCACCACAGCACGGAGACTGGCCTAGTCAAAGTATTCAATGATATCCATATAAATATGGACTGTGGCAGACCACAGTGCTGGTTCTGTTGGACCTCAGTGCAGCTTTTGACACTGTCGACCAGGACATATTACTGAATCGACTTGAAAGTTGGGTTGGACTCTCCGGTTCGGTGCTCGACTGGTTTGAATCCTACATAAAGAACAGGGATTTCTTTGTTTCAATTGAAAACTTCTCATCAAAGACGTCAAAGGTCACATGTGGGGTACCCCAAGGTTCAATCCTAGGACCCCTCTTATTTAATATTTATATTCTCCCACTAGCTCAGGTCATAACAGGAAATAATATTAGCTACCACAACTATGTGGATGACACACAGCTCTACATTACGATGTCACCAGGTGACTCTGAACCCATCCAATCACTGAATAAATGCTTAGAGCAGATAAATGTGTGGATGTGCCAAAACTTTCTCCAACTGAACAAAAATAAAACTGAAGTCATTATTTTTGGACCTAAAGAGAAATGATCTAGAGTCAATGCACAGCTTCAGTTATTACAACTAAAAACTAGCGATCAGGCCCGAAACCTGGGAGTAGTGATGGACTCGGACTTGAACCTCCAGAGCCACATAAAGACAGTAACAAAATCGGCCTTCTATCACCTGAAGAACATCTCCAGGATTAGAGGACTAATGTCTCAGCCAGATCTAGAGAAACTCATCCATGCGTTTATCTTTAGTCGCATTGATTATTGCAACAGCGTCTTCACAGGCCTGTCCAACAAATCAATCAAACAGCTGCAGTTGATCCAGAATGCTGCTGCTCGCGTTCTCACTAAAACCAGGAAGATAGAGACATAACAGCAGTTTTAAAGTCCCTCCACTGGCTCCCTGTAGCTCAAAGAATAGATTTTAAAATACTGTTGTTAGTTTATAAATCACTGAACGGTTTAGCACCACAATACATCAAAGATCTGCTGTTGTTGTATCAACCTTCCAGACTCTCAGGTTCTGGTTCTGGTTCTGCTCTGCATCCCCAGAACCAGAACCAAAAGAGGAGAAACAGCTTTCAGCATCTATGGACCAAAAATTTGGAACAAACTTCCAGAAAACTGTAAAACAGCGGAAACCCTGACTTCCTTCAAATCTCAAGTAAAAACACACCTGTTTAGAATTGCATTTGAAATGTAATATATGGATTTGATTTTGTGAATATGTATGTAATTTTTTATTTTTTTATTTTTTTTTCCTGTTGTGGGCAACGGGGCCCGGCAAATACCCGTGGTTAAACGGACGGCGGAGTCCGGCGGTAACAGGCACTTAAATTCCATGTCAAAGGGAAGGGGGAAGAAAGGGAAAGAGGAGGGAAGAAAAGAAAAAAAAAAACCTTGGTATTTTATTCTATGTTGCATGCCTTTGTGTTTTGTGTTTATGATGTAAAGCACTTTGAAATACCTTGTAGCTGAAATGTGCTATACAAATAAAATTTGATTGATTGATTGATTGATTCATCACATGATGAGAAAATGAGAACATTGAGGTAGAGACCAAGGTCTGAACTGATGGATGGATGGACGGATGGCCCAGAGTTACCTGAGAGTTTCCAGGTTGCAGTTTGGACTCTTCAGTCCAGCAGAGAGAAGCTTCACTCCTGAATCCTGCAGGTTGTTGTTACTCAGGTCCAGTTCTCTGAGACTGGAGGACTGGGAGCTGAGAACTGAGGACAGAGCTTCACAGCTTCTCTCTGAGAGGTTACAGCCACTCAGTCTGAGGAGACAGGGAGAAAAATCTGTTACTAAGCCAATAAGAAATATTATTTTCTTTATTTCCAGTCAAGAATGTTCTTCTTAGAAAGACTAAAAGGACTTTTCACTCAACATATTTATGTAGACTTTTGTTGAGAAGTGGATAATTTTGCAGATGGAACTAAAGAATTAAACAACAGACAACAAGGAGGCAAGAGAACTATTACAATCCATCATGAACTAAATTAATCCATGTCAGTTTTAACAGAAAGAGTCCAGTGGAAATTTAGGCTGAAGAACAGCATCAGATCAGAGCTGGTTTGAGGGAAAACACCAACGTCAAGCAAAGCAGAGAGAATCTAAGATTTTATATTTCCATTTTTAAACAGCTTGGATTCAGAGATGGAAAAAAGACTCGCAACTGAAAAAAAGCTATCACTGTGAGCAACAAGCTCACTATTAATCTTCAAACTAAATGTTTCCCATCAGACCGACTAAAGACATTTCTCCTTCTTCCTCCTCTATCAGACCTTCTCTGCTCCTGCAGCAGGTTCCTCCATACCTGAGAGCTTCCAGTCTCCAGTGTGGATCCTTCAGTCCACACTGGAGGATCCACAGCTTCACTCCTGAGTCTCCTGGATGATTGTAGCTCAGGTCCAACTCTTTCAGATGGGAGGGGTTGGAGGTCAGAGCTGAGGCCAGAGAAGCACAGCCTTCCTCTGAGACCAAACAGCCTGATAAGCTGCAGACACACAATTCATCACATGATGAGAAAATGAGAACATGGGGGTAGAAACCAAGGTCTGAACTGATGGATGGATTTATAACATGTGGAATAAATAAGAAAGCCAAGCAACTACTGGGATCTGTATTTATATTTCTTTTTGAACCTAAGATGCAGCAATTTGTCAAGAGCCCAGAGTTACCTGAGAGTTTCCAGGTTGCAGTTTGGACTCTTCAGTCCAGCAGAGAGAAGCTTCACTCCTGAATCCTGCAGGTTGTTGTTACTCAGGTCCAGTTCTCTGAGACTGGAGGACTGGGAGCTGAGAACTGAGGACAGAGCTTCACAGCTTCTCTCTGAGAGGTTACAGACACTCAGTCTGAGGAGACAGGGAGGAAAATATGTTAGTAAGCCAATCACAAATATTTATTTTATTTACAGTCAACAATGTTCTTGGAAAGATTAAAAGGACTTTTTACTTAATATTTTTTATGTAGACTTTTATTGAGAACTGAATAATTTTGCAGATGGTCCTCCTGTCTTGAAGAATTAAACAACAGACAACAAGGAGGCAAGAACTATTACAATCCATCATGAACTAAATTAATCCATGTCAGTTTTAACAGAACGAGTCCAGTGGAAATCTAGGCTGAAGAACAGCATCAGAGCTGGTTTGAGGGAAAACACCAACTTCAAGCAAAGCAGAGAGAATCTAAGATTTTATCTTTCCGTTTTTTAAACAGCTTGGTTTCAGAGAAGGAAAACTAACTAGCAACTGAAAAAAGCTATCACTGTGAGCAACAAGCTAACTATTAATCTTCATATTAAATGTATCCCAGCAGACTGACTAAAGACATTTCTCCCTCTTCCTCCTCTATCAGACCTTCTCTGCTCCTGCAGCAGGTTCCTCCATACCTGAGAGCTTCCAGTCTCCAGTGTGGATCCTTCAGTCCAGCCGACAGCAGCTTCACTCCTGAGTCTCCTGGATGATTGTAGCTCAGGTCCAACTCTTTCAGATGGGAGGGGTTGGAGGTCAGAGCTGAGGCCAGAGAAGCACAGCCTTCCTCTGAGACCAAACAGCCTGATAAGCTGCAGACACACAATTCATCACATGATGAGAAAATGAGAAGATGGAGGTAGAGACCAAGGACTGAACTGGATATTTTCAGCAGGGGATAACACACAAGGAACTGGTGCTTAAACTCTTAAAAATATGAAATATTAATAAAACTGTATTTTCTTTTACAGGTAATGAAAATCAACATTTCCTGCACAATGGTTGATTAACTCCAACAACTGCTGTTTGGAAGGATCTGCAATAATTCTCCTTTGTTCAACTAGGTTGCAGCAATCTGTCAAGGAATTAGCGTTACACTATCAGTCAAAGCCTGACCTGCACTTTTCTAAATAAATCTCTTTTTGGTTCTTTCAGCCTGGAGTAAAAGAAAATTAGCCATTATTGTATGTTGAAATTTAGCCTGGTTAACCATGTCACAAGCCATTATTATAACAAATAATAATTACAACATATTGGAAAGCAGGTAAACAACAGATATCTGGTATTGAAAACATTTTACCTGAGAGTTTCCAGGTTGCAGTTTGGACTCTTCAGTCCAGCAGAGAGAAGCTTCACTCCTGAATCCTGCAGGTTGTTGTTACTCAGGTCCAGTTCTCTGAGACTGGAGGACTGGGAGCTGAGAACTGAGGACAGAGCTTCACAGCTTCTCTCTGAGAGGTTACAATCACTCAGTCTGAAGAGAAAGGGAGGAAAATATGAAATAATTCTTAAAAAATGTATGTTTTATGTTCCAGTCGATAATATAAATTGTGATGTTATTTGTCAAATATTTGTTATTCTGATGTATCTTTATAATGTATCTTTCTTATATTCTTTTATTGTTTAGTTTCATCTTAGCATTAAGAATGATTCTGTATTGTTGAATTACTATGATTCTCAGAAGGCCTCACTGAAAGAAATCAGTGACATCAGGTTTCTGTAAGGTTATCTCTCAGTGGGAAGCAAGGCCTCTTTGACCGGCTAGGTTGCTATAAAACTGACTGTGAAGATGTACAACTTGCTCTGTTTAACCCTGTGTCTGGAACGAGACTATCTAGTGCAAGATACCTTGTGTTTTAGTTAGTGATTGTCATTGGTGTTGCTATATGATGAAGTGTTTTCCCCTCCCTTTAGAGTTACAGTGTTTCTTTGTGATTAGGGATCCTGAAAACAATAAAAAGAGGAGCAGGCAAATGTGTTTTCAAAGCAGCAGAAGACTGTAACTGAAAGCACATGACTGTCTGTTTTCCTCGTGAGTAAGAAAGAATCTAACTCTCTTGTCTTTCCTGTGTTTGTTTAATATGTGTTAATCCTGAAAGATATTCATTTTGCACATATTTAAGCTTGGCACAATACATGGCAGTTCACATGTTTGTGAACAGCTTTATTCTATGTTGGACCTAAAGTCTTAAAAGACTGCAATACAGCAGCCATCAGAGGCTGGCAAGAGAAACTTAATTTCTATAATGAGCTGCATTAATCCAGTGTCGGCTTCAGTAGGAAAAATAATTTCTGCTGCTTGAACATGTAGCATTATGAATAATCACCTATGAGCGCTGATCTATCTTACTCATCATCTGCTAGCGGCCAACATTGAGGAGACAAACTGATGAAGCAACACTCAATATTTATCTCATCATTGACAAATTTTTATCAAAAATAAATGCAGTAACAATGTGTGTCCTTACAGAGCTTTGTTGGAGGCTTTAACCACTGGCAGCAGCCTGAGAAGAACCTCCTCTGAAGCAGAGTATTTCTTCAGATCAAACACATCCAGATCTTTTCCTGATGACACTAAGATGAAACCCAGAGCTGACCACTGAGCAGAGACAGTTTATCTGTGGAGAGACTTCCTGAACTCAGAGACTGTTGGATCTCCTCCACTAGAGAACGATCATTCAGTTCATTCAGACAGTGGAACAGATTGATGCTTTTCTCTCCAGACACATTCTCACTGATCTTCTTCTTGATGTACTGAACTGTTTCCTGATTGGTCTGTGAGCTACTTCCTGTCTGTGTCAGCAGACCTTGTAGGAGTCTCTGATTGGTCTCCAGTGAAAGTCCCAGGAGGAAGCGGAGGAACAAGTCCAGGTGTCCATTTGGACTCTGTAAGGCCTGGTCAACAGCTCTCTGATGGAGAGACTTTAGTTTAGGTTTCTGAAATAAGTTGGCTGTCTGAAGTGTAAATGAGTTTTCCATCAGGTTGACTCCAGAGTTGATGAAGGTCAGATGAACATGAAGAGCAGCCAGAAACTCCTGAACACTCAGATGGACGAAGCAGAACACCTTGTCCTGGTACAGACCTCTCTCCTCTTTAAAGATCTGTGTGAACACTCCTGAGTACACTGAGGCTGCTCTGATATCGATGCCACACTCTGTCAGGTCTGATTCATAGAAGATCAGGTTTCCTTTCTGCAGCTGATCAAAAGCCAGTTTTCCCAGAGACTTGATCATCTTCCTGCTCTCTGGACTCCAGTGTGGATCTGTTTCAGCTCCTCCATCATACTTGACCTTATTCACTTTGGTCTGAACCACCAGGAAGTGGATGTACATCTCAGTCAGGGTTCTGGGCAGCTCTCCTCCCTCTCTGCTCTCCAACACATCCTCCAGAACTGTAGCAGTGATCCAGCAGACTGGGATGTGGCACATGATGTGGAGGCTTCGTGATTTCTTCATATGGGAGACAATCCTGCTGGCCTGCTCCTCATCTCTGAATCTCTTCATGAAGTACTCCTCCTTCTGAGGGTCATTGAACCCTCTGACCTCTGTCACCATGCCAACACACTGAGGAGGGATCTGATTGGCTGCTGCAGGTCGTGTGGTTATCCAGAGGAGAGCAGAGGGAAGCAGTTTCCCCCTGATGAGGTTTGTCAGCAGAACATCCACTGAGGTGGACTCTGTAGCATCAGTCAGGATCTCCTTGTTGTGGAAGTCCAGTGGAAGTCGACTCTCATCCAAGCCATCAAAGATGAACAGAACCTGGAAGTGTTCAAAGCTGCAGATTTCTTTGGTTTCACTAAAAAAATGATGAACAAGTTCCACCAAGCTGAACTTTTTCTCTTTCAGCACATTCAGCTCTCTGAAGGTGAATGGAAATATGAACTGGATGTTCTGGTGGGCTTTGTCTTCAGCCCAGTCCAGAGTGAACTTCTGTTTAGGACTGTTTTCCCAATGCCAGCCACTCCCTTTGTCATCACTGTTCTGATTGGTTGATCTCTTCCAGGTGGGACTTTAAAGATGTCTTCTTGTCTGATTGTTGTTTCTGGTCTGTGTGGTTTCCTGGATGCTGTTTCAATCTGTCTGACCTCATGTTCATCATTGACCTCTCCAGTCCCTCCCTCTGTGATGTAGAGCTCTGTGTAGATCTGGTTCAGAAGGGTTGGACTTCCTGCTTTAGCAATTCCCTCAAACACAGACTGGAACTTCTTCTTCAGACCAGATTTAAGTTGATGTTGACAAACTGCAGCAAGATGTCCTAAATTAACACAAAAAGTAAAATGAATAATGAAACAAAGATGGAGATGACTGGATTGAATGTTATTCCATTTTAGACATCAATAAATTTATGATTTATCTATTAGGTTAAATCTTTTTAAAAATCCTCTTACTGCTCTGCAGATGGTCAGCCAGCTCCTCCTCCTTCATCATCCTCAGGAAGTTCAGTGTGATCTTCATCACTGCCTCTCTGCTGCTCCTTCTCTGTTCTTCATCATCACCTTCCAACACCTCATCATCTCTCTGACTCTCTGAATGTTCTGGGTAATCTGGAATCAGAACTTTCTGGATCTTCTTTAGTTCTTTCTTCACAAAAGTGACAATGTTGTCCTCCAGCAACTGGAACAGAATAATAGATTAAGGAAATGTCAGAGTTTAAATCATGGAGCCAAACACCAGATGAATGTTGAACAGACTGACAGTCCTCTGGACTACAAATTGCAGCATGGAGATAACTGTGAACAGAACCCACAGAAAAGTAGTTGTATATTTACAGACCATAAATATGGAGTCCAGCTGTGTTTGATGGTGCTGGATAGATGAACCACTGGGAACCTCTGAGCTCTGCTGGTCCACTCTGTGGAGGAACCAGGAACAATTAGGAAGTCAGGAAATATTCATCCAGCAGTTTTCACAGAGGAAATCACCAAGAGTTTCACAGTAAAAATACTTGAATCAGTAAAACAGAGCATCACATCAGCACAATACAAAGGAGTAAGAAAGAGGAAAATGGATTACAGTAACACTAGATTCACTCAGATTATGTAAAAAGTTGATATTGCACTTTAAACACTCCACACTGTCAACAGACTAAATAAAAACTGGGAACATCTAAGTTCATACTGGTTCAGTTTCCACACTGACAGGAATTAAAAACAGCTCACCTCTCTGATGGTGGAGACCCAGAAGACTTAAAGTCAATGTTCTCATCCTTTGACCTGTCACTCTTCAAGGACACACAGCTGGGTTCTGGTTCTGGTTTTAGTCTCTGATGGATCCTGACAGAAGCATGATGATTAAAACTTAATCAGCAAAGAGGAGCAGCAGCAGCTTCATCACCACGTCTGTTCTGGCCTGATATAGTGAACGCTGTGTGAAAAGGGCTGTGGACAGTTAGAGATGGTGACCTCACCTCTGACCTTTGCTCTGGCTCTCATCTTCCCCACACAGAGTGGTTTTAGAGGGAGGGACTCCCTCCTCTCTGTCCTCACACTGATCCATGCTGCTGAATCCACATCAGCTCACACACACTTTCTAGCTTCACCTGCAGAGGAAACACACATCATTCATCTGCACATCAACTCTGATCATCCTTTACATCATTAGTGCTGGAAAAAGATCAGCTGCTCCTCCTCTGATTGGCTCTTCTTCTCTGCTTCATATCAGTGTCAGGTGAATGCAGTCAGACAGCAGAGAGGCAGAGGAAGCTGCCATCAGCTGCTGCACTTCTACTATCAGTCCACTAGATGGAGACATGGAGCAACATTTACATTCACTGATTCAACCAGAACAACAGGAAGGATTTTAGTTAGTTAATTTTTAATCACTACAAATAAAAAAAATTGTAATCATTTATAGTGATTTGATTATATGCTACATCAAAGATTATATAGATAGATATTTTACTTTGTCTGACCTTGATGGTGGAGATAGTTTTTGGTTATAGGCAAGAAAAACATGAAGCACTTTGTAAAGAGAGGAAATCGAAGAAACATCATCCTTTCATCATGTTTGATTCCAGTTCATCAGTAATATAATACTGATCTTCAAATAGCAGAAAGATGAAACATTGAGCAGAAATAAGCAGTGAACCTGGTCTCCAAATATTAGAGAGCAGAAACATACAGGAAAATTCCTGAAGACAAAGTTCAAGTAGGAAACAAAGCAAACTTACAGTTTATTCAAACGATCCAAAAAGTTGAAGAACATTTGAAAAACAAATAAGATCCAACAACATGATCGGAGCCACACCTTAACAGTGTAATTAAAACTGAAAGCAAATGTGATAGAGGTCGCTTAACTGATTGTGTCAAAACTCTTCTGGTTTGTAGTTTCTTCTTTTGCAGCAGGAGAACCAGGAAGTGGAAGGTCTACAGTAAAATCAGAGGCAGGTTTATAAATTATTCATGAAAGAGAGACGTTCTGATAAAAATGAGGATGTACTTACTTTTGATCATAACTAGTGATGATTGTAAAAAATTTTTTTGCAATATTTTAGGTTATTGAGCATGTCAGAAAATCTTTTAAAATGGATATAAACTGGATATTTGCATAACTTTTGAAACAAATATCTAACTTCAAAGTAAATATTTATTTGGCAAACTACAATGTTGTTCTCCAAAATAACATTTGATTTTTAAATTAAATATTTTCAAAGCTAAATTTGTGTATTTTAATTTCTAGGTGTTCAGTGAGAGACTTTATTATGTTAACATGTTTTAATTTTTCCCTCCATTCAGTAACAGTTTGTGAAGATGGTTTAATCAAATTCAATTTTCTCCCAGGTCTTTATTTGTGGTCAATCCCAGAAGACATGTGTGATGACAGACCATGCCAAATTCCTCCAATATCTATCTGTGGTTGGAATCCTGGAAATGAACATTTTTAATAGAGTCCTGTTTAAAGGTTTGTCTAACCAAATTAGTTCCACCAGTTTTGTTGATTCATTATTGTGCAAGCTTGAACGTTTCATTGCAGCTTTGTTTTGTTCCTGTTGCATGAGGAACAAAACATGAGTTGTTTTTATTTAGTGGCAGAGCTACAGTCATCATCGAAGTTTTCCCAAGCATGGAATCCTGTCATGTCTCTGGTTAAGCTTCTGACCCACATGCACATATGGGGAACGGGGGCTTCTGGAAGAAATAATAAATTAATGGAGCAGAACGCACCCAAGGACATGCTCTTAGATAAGGTTACCTAATCTAATATCAGACTATTGACGGGAGACTGAGCTACATGGTTCATGGCCATAAAATGCAATACACAGACACAGCAAACAGATAGACTCCATCATGCCACCACCTTTCGCTCATATCTGAATTGTCTGAATTTTACTATGTGCATACTTCCCTAATATGTATATTCCTCTTTTTACCTTATTACTTTTTAAAATGTGTTATGTACTCACTATTAAACCAGAAAAGGAATTAGAACAAACTTAACATCCAGAAAAAACTACTTCCACAACAGGAACATTTAGTTTTTATTATTATGTTTAGAAACTGTGGAGTAATCATTACTTTTACAAATTCAAAATAAAATTATAAACTCCAGAGGATACATACTTATCTAGCAACCCAGAAAAACTAGTTTATAATTACAGACAGCTCATTCTTAAACATGGGGAACTAATAATACTCTTGTATGTCTTTTCTTTGGTTTATTTTGTTTGCATTTCCATCTAATTCATGGAAAGCACTTTAAATTACTGTTGCTGAAAATGTGCTATATCATTAAATTTATCTTACCTTACCATGTGTATAAAAGAAGCTTCAGGCTCCTATGATTTGTTCATCTGACAAATTTTAAAGAAATGTTGCTCTTTATCACAAATCAAACTGGTAAAACATCTTTTTTGAAGCACAATCCTTCTGTTTTATTTATAACTTTATATTATTGGCAAACTGATCTAAGAACCCTTCAGATAAAGGGGAAATCTGGTGGATGGAGGAATAAATGTACCTCAGTCAAGATATGACTAATCACCATTCATATCATAGTTATAACCATAGCCAGATCAGCTAATGAAATTAGCATCTTGTATTCCCCATATGTAATGATCATAATTTTTAGATATATGTAGAAAGTGATATATTTATGTTCAGTTTTATTTGCTGTGACAAAGTATTAGGGCCACACTAAAAAATATATAAAAATAAAATTACAAAATAGGTGTTGCCATGTGTGTGACATAATCTTGGTGAGCCAGATTAAAATAAGAAATAAGAGATAAAATAAGCCTTCTGAGAGAACCTACCTGAAAACTGAACCTAGATGTTAGAAGAAAGTCAACATGGATACTGGATAAGATCATTGGGGAAGCCAGAGCTAATCAAAATGTGTCAAAATCTAAAGTGCAGTGAGGCTGGCAGATGAAGGATAATAAGGATGGTGGGAACCACAACTGGTTAACTCCGGGATGGTGAAAAGCCCCAAGTTTTCCAGCAGTTTTTAAATAACTGTCAGGTTAAAATACCCTAAACACCTTCACACAGACATAGACAAAGGAAAAAAGAGGAAAATGAATTAAAATTTGTTACTCAAGGAGAGAAAGAACAGGGAGCGATTGGTTCACACTCCAAACTTGCTCTGAGTTTCCCCTCTTTCTTTTCCTTTTATTGAAATTCAAGAGCCCTGGTTACATAGTTTAGCAGCTACTAATTAAGGGAGGAGCAAACAACAAACCCTGCTGCTAACACATTTATATATCTTTTCTATACAATGTAGTTTCCTATCTTTCTGCATGCGAGGTCTTAAGTGCAGTTCCATATATCTGGGTCACAAACTTCGACCGTTTAATCTTTGAGTGAGGCCAGCACAGCCCTCCAGAATGGATGGCCTCTCCGTCCACTTTGGCATGCTTATCTCCTCCTGTAGACATCACTAAAAGCCACACATTCTAGAAGCAAACAGTCAAACAGTCTATAAGGATAATGAGTATATGAAATAAAAGATATTTAGAAATCTAACAATAACACTAGACTGTTGTCCAGTAAATGAAAAGTCATGAAATTGTGGAATTTGGGTCTCAAAGACAGAAATTCCTGCCTTAGAAAAACTCATCAAGAAAGAAGCAACTTCACCGGATGCAAGCAGAAGAACAATGTCTCCTTGAAGAGAAAATTGGTGCTTTGGGTGTAAAGGTGAACAGAATGATAGTCATCTTTGATAGGAAAGCAAATCCACCTGGAACCCTCAGAATACCTTAAGTCACATTAAGAAAGACTTTAAAATATTGAACCAGACGGGAGAAACAGGACAGACAGACAAGCTTTCTGTCACCACTCTCAGTAACCAGATGGAGTCAGACAGAAAGAACAGATATTCTGAGGAAGAAATGACTGAAGCCGTCATTAACGCCGTCAGCCCTGACCTTCATCTCAGAGATCTGCTGGAAGTGAAGTTGGACCTCACACTCCCCACTCTTACAGTTATATTCAACTATAAAATTGACTCATCATCTGACCTGCTGCATGAACAGGAGGTCAGATGAACATCTCCCAAGACCCAAGAGCGTCTGCTCAAGCCTTCCTGTTGAGAGAACTAGAGTTGAGAGAAACACTGCTCTGCATGTCTGGGGAAAAACATGAGGCAGAGCAGTTCAGGCCAAATCTGATCCAACTTAAGTTCCTGCAGTCACTGGAAACAAGTTTGTTGAGTGAAGCCCTGATGTTCCAGTTAAACCCAAAATTGAACCGCCAAAATATCATAGATGAGGTTTTAACTGAAAAGATACATTACGCTACCAGTCTTGAAATTTAGCAACAAAACATAGTGCTCAATCAAACCATTGAGATTAAATGGAAAACAAGCAGAAGTTCAGAATATTCACTTTCACTCACAACACAGAGACAATGAGAGGGGAGACAGATTAAAAGAGGTGAAAATGTATCAAGAGGAAACAAGTGCAAAGTCAATGGCCAGATTCAGAGACTGAAGTTGATTGAAGGCCTTAAAGCAGATCTGATGGAGATAAAGAAATTACATGGAACAGCAACATCAAAGCTCACACCTGTCAGAACGAAAGGACGCCAAGAACGCAGAGAAGCTGGGATGGGTGGTATCTATCTGCACTGGTTCACCTCTGGAGCCATATTTCTCATGGCTGCAAGCAGAGAAATTTACAGGGAAACAGGAAGGGGCTTATGAGAAGGGACCAGCAGTAATCTGGTTACCCCCAGGTCCCACTGTGACATTTTATTTATGTAGACCAACACTTAATGCTCTTGTGAGCCACCAGGTAATCCCCAAAACACAATGAATTCCCTTCAGTCTGAGAGTTATATTCCCTCACTGCACTAAAACAAGCTCATCAGTCTCTTTGGAGGAAGATGTGTTTGTCCAGTGCCATCTTGATAATGTAGGAGAGCTTTATGGGACACAGGGGCTCAGGCAAGTTTAATAAATGGTGACTGGAGAAAGAATCGCCTCTCTCACAAAACACTGAGACCAGATTTCTCAGAAATCCTGTCTGAACCACTGGTAGCCATGACAGCAAATATAGTCAAATACAATATACTCATATATACTCAGATAGAGACTGAGATTCACTTGGACTGTGACAATCAGCAAACAGACATTTATTGTTTCTGGTTTAGTCTCATATAATTAAAATGTTGCTGAACAACCAATTACTGAAATTAATGTGACAGAAGAAGTAGAGGGTCAATGGAGAAACATACAGGAAATCAGTCAGACATTCTTAGTGTCAGTTAAAACAGCTAAGTCCATGTTAAAGATGTTGCAGACCCATGAAAACAAAATGTTGGAACAGTGTGCATAGGGAAGAACATTTTCCTCCTAACTCCACCTAGATCCAGCACTCAGTACTTGTTCCAGATGAATGGTCGCAGGTACCTGCAGGCCTGCAAAAACAGCAGGTGACTCTCACAGGAAAGGTCAGCATATGTTTAGATCTCTATTATGAAAACAAACAAGCTAGACCTTACCTTGATCCCTCGAACCATCCTGTCACCTAGAACAAATAAATGCAATGTGTACAGTTACAACACTGAGCCCTGAAAACACATTTGAGAAGCTTGATAATATCTATGTTATTCAGGCCCAGGTAAATGAGATCATCAGTAATGCCCAATCTCAAAACGAGCCTCTTCAGTGGGATCCCCAGATTGACTCAACCTTCTCAGCCCTGATCAGCAGAAAGTGGGTGTCAAGTTTTTCCTCTCTTAAGACCCCTAAGGTTTTCCCAAACTTGAAAAAGGCTTTCTTCCTCCAGAGAGATGCCAGTGACATCTTTTATGCTTTTTTTCTTCTCTTGCGATAAATCTCATCAGCAGCATCTGAACAGGTAACATTTAGTCACATGAGTAGGTTGAGAACCTACAAAATGATTGGAGAAATATTAATTACAGTTAAGTTAATTTTGACTTTAACTAATATCTCCAGTAATTATTTAATAATTTACTCTTAAGTTAATAGTGAATGAATAAATAAACCATATCCAAACAGTCCAACCAATCTGTTTTCAAACACTTGAAACCAATGCATGGAAAAAATAAATCTATTTTCAATCTTCTGAATTCAATCTGAATCATGTGAACTGCGAATAATGTCCATTTCCTGCCAGTGGTGTCTTTGAGGAAGCTTTCAGTTGAGGTTCTTTGTCTTAAGAGAGATTATTGTGTGACCACAAGTGTGTCAGGTTACCTTATAGGTTTCGCTGCTGAGCTTGAGCAGTGAAAGCAATGGGTGCAGTTTTGCAAGGTGCCAGTTGGGGAGAGATGGTAAATCCATCTGCTCTTTAAACAAGCACATCACTCTCTCCATGACACAACCCCTATGAAAAGACTTCTAAACCAAAGGACCTCCACTAAGAGGTTAAAGAATGTCTTCGAGAAGTTCTCATAGAAACATAAAATGTCAAGATTTTCTCTGTTTAATTTTTCAAAGTACCATCACTTAGCCTTCATCAACTAGAATAAAGATGGGAATGTTTTACTGTAAGGGAATTATGAAAAAAATCTCGACATTTAAAAAGAAACAGTACTGAATGAGCAGCAAATGAATGAAATGCAGAAAAAAATGTTTATTGTTCACTAAAAATATGAAAAATAACTGCAACAAAGTATTTAACATTTGAATTAAATATGTATTAAGAAAATAAGAGCTAACAGAAACATCAAATGTCCAGTGATTGAGAAATATTGTTGGAAATTCCCAAAAATCTGAGTGATGAGTGAAACGAAAAAAACCAAGACAGAAAAAAACATCCTGAGACTTATTGTAAATCTTTGACTGAAAACAGTAAAACAACATGTGGATTTTGGAGTAATCCCAGCTTCCATGTTTTAAGGACTGCCAAAAGACGAAATTGGTAAAGAACTGTGTTGAAAAATTTCACCAAGAAAAGTTTGGAGCCATGAACACAAGTTTCTGAAAAGGCTGAACTATCATTTAAGCTGTGAGAAAGTTTCTCACTCAAGAGGACACTCTTTTGACTCAGCTCAGCACAGAAACACTGAGGAAGCAAAATTGGACCACCAGAAGCCAAATCCAGGAATCAGAGGTTCAGTGAATGTGGTGTTGAAGGTGTGGAGGAGGATCAGTGAGTCAGAGGAGACTCTGTAGAAGGACAGAATGCCAGCAGGACAGTCCACATACACTGCTACTCTGTTAGAGACAGAGGAGGAGGAGAGATGAGTTTCTATGTTATTGTGTCTGACAGAGTAACCATAACGGTCAGAGCAGTTCAGATTCCAGGAATGATCATTATATCCAAACCAACAGTTTGTAATGTCTCCTTTCCTCCTGATTCTTCTGTAATTCACTGATATATTAACTTCTCCTCTCCACTCAACCTCCCAGTAACAGCGACCAGTCAGACCAGTTCTACACAGCAGCTGAAAAGCATCAAATCTGTCTGGATGATCAGGATATGACTGAAGCTCCATCATCCATGTCACCTTCCTGTTGTCTTCAGACAGTTTGAGTTTTGTGTTCAATTTCAAGGCTGCTGTTTCTCTGTCAGATTCCCTCAGGTCTCCACAGCAGAGAGATGGATCACGGCGCTCTTCCTCCACCTCCTCGCCGCGCCCCATCCTCATCCTCCACCACCTCCACCGAGTTCTGATGGGTCGCTTCAGATCCTCTCTGGAGATCAGACACCAGAACAGAGGCGGATCAGAACCAAAGCCAGCAGCTCTGCTGAAGCTCAGGAGAACTCTGAGTCCAGATGTGGACCCTGGTCTCCTCCAGAACCTCCTCTGTTCTGCTGTGGAGGAACTGTGTGGCTCCAGTTCTGCAGCAGGACCTTCTCAGCTGCAGCAGAAGAAGAAAGGACTTCCTGTGTTCAGGTTGGATAGAAACCTGGATATTTTCTAGCTTGTGGTTCTGCTTCCAGCGTAGATGTTCTCCAGGGTTCTGATCTGGATCTAGTGGACTGTAGAGCTCATCAGGTTTCCTCTCATCCACTTTGAGATCTTCAGCCTCCTTTAGATTCAACCTGAAGCTTCTTCTGACAGATTAGCTGCAGCTGATATTTAGCATGATGTTTATTATTCTAGCCTCAGTTTTCTGTTCTTCATGTGACTCCACTGAATCCAACTCTGATGTCGTTCACTTCACAAGTGATGAAGATCCATTTTTCTTTCACTTCCTGCTGATTTCTTTCCAAAGCTCCATTTTTTCCAGGAGGATCTTCAATGTTCTCTTTAGATGATGAAGGAACTCAGACTGACTCCACCCGGCTGGTGCTCCAGGTGAGCAGAAACAAACAAACCCTGAAGTCATCCAGCTTTAGATTTGGACCAACTGAACATCAAGCTTCAGTAACGTCTCAGTTAAAGTTTGTTTCCAGATCTGAGATCAGAAAGTTCTGGAACAAACTGGTTGCTCTCCAGTTTGATGATATTTCCAACCTGAATGTTCATCCATTTTTCTTCTCTCAGCCTGGAAAGAAAATCCTCTAAATTTTCTGGCTTGATAAAAAACTGTTTTATTAGTAAAATCTTGGAATCTTGACTCACTCTTTGTGTATCAGGACTTTCACCTTGCAGTTATTCACCTGAAATGATGAGGAATTGTTTATTGTTGGTCTAAGAATAAAATGTTTTTGTAAGGATCATGTAATCACATCCTGGAAAGTCCTTCAGAGTTTATCTTTGCTCTAAAGTTATGAAAACCAGAAACCTCTCCCTTTTTAACAGAGATCAATAACCAAACACTCTGATCTTTGCTTAATCTGCCAGTTTGACAAATATAAATGAACATCGCTTCAAAATGTGTGTATTTTATTACTTCTGAGTGGGAAAGTGTTTCTGAAATGGAGCAGGAAATACATTTCATAACAGCTGATTTGCATGTGATCAAGACAAGAAGGCAGCGGTCAACACACACCCAGTGGTGTGTTCACACACACTCTGCAGAACTTTGTGTTCATCAGGAGGTCGATTGTTTCAGGTTTGAGCTAAAACAGAAGCAGCAGCACTTCCTCTACAGGAGAAAACACACGAGGTCATGAGGTCAAGCTTTGTGACAGTAAATAAAACACATGAATAATCTCTTGGTTTGCTAAATTATAATAAAACATGATATTTATGTTATGAACAATTAAATAATTTTAGCTTGGATTGGATCTGAACCCATCATAAATCACTGATTCATTATAAAAACTTTGACTAGACTCAGAGTAGACTTATGTAAATATACATGATGAAGTATTTAAATTCAGCATTTCACTGAAAAAGTAATTAAAGTGTAGATACAGGGATAAAGATTAGCATGCTAACCCCTCAGGTTTCCCATCAGCCACTTGGGTTTCAGGATGACCAACATTTTTAAACATGGCTGCTAATTTTGAGCCTTTTAAACCAGATATGGACATTAAATGTTCCCTGTTAGAGATTCAGGTTTTAACTTATGGATCTTTGTCAGTAAATTTGATTTAATTATTGGGGAATAATAAAAAAAATAGTCAAGGAATAAACTAAAAATTAGGTTTTGGAGGTGAAATGACTAATTGTTGAATAAAAATGGAAAATTAATCATGTAGGATTAATTAGATTATTTTATGGTGAAATTTGAAACTGTTACAATTTTACAAAATATCCTTATAAAATCAACAAGTAACTTATTTTAATTTGATCATTTTAGAAACAAAACTTATTTTTAAAGGAATAACATTAAGAGACTGGTGTTTTTAGAATTTGTTATATTTAGTGAAAACCACTAATTTATTTAATATTTTTACAGATTGATTGAATTAATCTAAAGATGATTGGTCTTAGAATCAATAACGATTAATTGATCAGTGGCAACTCTCTTAAAAATAGTTTTCTCCTGTATAAAGAGAGCTAACCATCTTTTCATACAATGAAGGAATTTAGAAACAAACACATTACATTTGTACTTTCACTTTGTGTAAAGAGTATTAAGTACTAATTGAATTCATATAAAACATGCAGTTTTTTCATGTTATTGAACGTAGGCAGCCTTCAAAATGAGCGGTCCTTATTTTTCTGTGATGCTTCCAGTCTCTGCGTTGTCCTGTTTCCCCTTGATTGTTCCCAGGTGTTTCTCGTTTCTGTGATTACCATCTGTGTATTTAATCCCACGGTTGTCCTTTGTTCCTCATCGGGTCCTCATCGTTCTTCACGTCATTTTGTCAAGCCTGTTCTTCTGTCCACCAGGATGAACAGTTGCTACCGGCGTTGAGCCCTGGCTTCAGCTCAGCCATGCTGCCTGTTTTTGTGTTTCCACTTGGACTATTTTTACTATTAAAACCATCATTTAACTATATCCTGGGTTTTCTGCCTGCTGCTTCACCACCAGTATACCAGCATCTCTTGATAGAGTGAAGCTATGACAAGAAAACAAACTGAAAAACATGTGGATTATGGAATAAGCCCAGAATAATCCTGGAATAATCCTGGAATAAACCCAGCTTCCATCTTTAAAGGACTGGAAGAAGAAAAAGTTTCCAAGGACTCAATCAGAATCATTTCACCAATAAATAGATTGTAGAGACTGAACTATCTGTTAAATAGTGAGAGAGTTTCTCTGACAGGAGGAAAAACTTTAGACTCTTTAGACTCAAATCAGCTCAGAAACACTGAAGAACCAGAACTGGACCAGAACCCAAATCCAGGAATCAGAGGTTCAGTGAATGTGGTGTTGAAGGTGTGGAGGAGGATCAGTGAGTCAGAGGAGACTCTGTAGAAGGACAGAATGCCAGCAGGACAGTCCACATACACTGCTACTCTGTTAGAGCCAGAGGAGGAGGAGAGACGAGTTTGTCTGTCATTGTGCCTGACAGAGTAACCAACATCATCAGAGCATCTCAGACTCCATGAATGATCATTATATCCAAACAAACAGTCATCATTGTTTCCGATCCTCCTGATTCTTCTGTAACTCACTGATATATAAACTCCTCCACTCCACTCAACCTCCCAGTAACAGCGACCAGTCAGACCAGTTCTACACAGCAGCTGAGGAAGATCAAATCTGTCTGGATGATCAGGATATGACTGAAGCTCCTCCACACATGTCACCTTCCTGTTGTCTTTAGACAGTTTGAGGTTTCTGTTCACTGTGTTTGTGTCGATGGTGAGTTGACAGGAATCTGATGGAGAACAAACACAATCCAGCTGCAGTTATTGATCATTTATTGACACTTTGACTCCTGAATGAGTGATGTGACAGTTTGAAGATGGTTGAATGTGAGCTGCTTTGTTGTCATGAATCAGATGAAAAACACACTTACATTTCCTCAGACCTGGAGTCAAGAATCGGCCTCCAGCAGGCTCCACCCTGAAAGGAGGAGGGGGGTCAGACCATCAGTCTCTTTCAGCAGCAAACATGGACATTACATGTCTCTCAGACACACATTGTCCTCCACTGAGACAGGAACAGTCCAACATCTGGATTGCAAACTGCAGTGGATGTAGGAAGGACAGTTGGTGCTGCTGCAGCACAACTCATTTCTCCAAACACAGGAAAAGCTCCAACAGAGAGGAGAAAGGAAATCCCTCAGTAACAACCTGAAGAAACTCACTGAAGCCTAAAAGGACATCAGGAAACTAAGGAAACATTTCTGGAAGCTCCACCTGATTTAATAATCAGCATTAAAATACAATCAATCTAAACTCTGATCAACACCTGGATACCTGATCCATCCACACTCCCACACACAGATGAAGGAATGAAACACTAAACAGCCCTGCTGCTGAAAACCTGCTGTGGCCTCACTGTAATATCCAGAAATACAAACATTAAAAAGGAGAAGCTGCATCACATTCAACAAAGATTCAACAAGAATCAAAGATTTGATCTCTGAGCTCAGACTCACAAACCAGGGAGAGGCTTCCATCATCACACACCTCTGACAAACACCTCCAACCTTTCAGCACTTCCTCTACCAACCAGCACCACCAGGTGGCGCTGCACACATTTACAATGAGCCCAAGAAGAAGAAGCAGCATCCTGAATCCAGCAGCTGCAGTAATGGCTTGTGAAAGTGTCCAAGGAGCATCTGGAACCAGAACCAGCAGATCCAACAGTCCAGAGAGTTTTTGCATCTTTCCTCTCAGATTTCCAAGCTGCTCTGAGAGGAAATGACATCATCACTCTACTGATGATGTCATGCTCAGAGGTCACTGATCAGGAGCTGCTGGACTTCTACATTTCCAGCATGGAGGACAGAGAAGATCTCAGCTCTGATGAGGAGCTGGCCTGCCTTCACACTGATTGAGGGTCAAAGAAATATTTCCAGATGAAGTCAGACTAAAATGTTGGATTGTCCTGCTGTTGCAATCAGAGGCCAAGAAGAAGCTTCAAGTTCTTCTCCTGTTCAGCTCCACGTTCCTGTCAGAGACTTCAGCTCCTCATGAGGAGAACAACTAAAGCCTGGAACAGACTGACACCAACATCCTGACATCTCATCCCTGAACAAAGCTTTGCAGCATCAAGGTGACTCTTAGCGCCATATATGGACAGATTTCCTCTAAAGGGGGCGGAGCCTGGATTGGAGGAACCAGCAGCAGCTTCCAGGAACAAACCTTGGGAACCTCTGGAGGAGAACATGGAGATGAGATTCCTGCTTTAATCAGTGGATTCATTGATAGAAAACATGAAATATCTGAGAGCTGCAGCTCCATTTTCTACTGATCTGCTGGAACATCAGATAGAAATGAAGAATTTTATCATTTCACATCAAATCTGTTCATCTTCCACAGATACAACTGAATTATTGAGCTGAACTGGTTCCAAAGGTCTGGATGGTAAAAACATCCATTGTTTTTCTGTCTCATTAGTTTCCAGAAAGAGTTGAAATGTTTCAGCAGCTTTTATCCAGCAGCTCATTAAAGATCTCTCCTCTTTCCAACCTGATTTAGTCCATGAAGCAGAACATCTCTGCTGCTGCAGCAACAGGAGGAAACTTCTCCAGATCTCAACTTCTACACTCTGACTGCTTGGAAACAGATCAGGGAGGAACAGCCTTTTCTCCAGGCTGCTCCTCCTGACTCTAGCGACACCTACTGGAGGACAAACTACCATACAAATAAAACTGCTAAACTCTGCCTCAAACAGTTTGCTTCATGTTTTTGTATTTTTTGGTTTCATTAAGTCCTGAAAGTTGTGAATCTTTGTTTCACTTTTTGAGAACTTTTCCACATCCATCTGACCATTTTCTGATCTTTCCTCATTTGGGCTGATTGGTCTAGATCTCCATGAAATATTCTTTTAAAGTCCAAATTGTTTCCCAGCTGTGTCTCTACAATTACATATCATATCTTTTATATGATATTAATCTGCATATTTTTAACTTATTTTTAAATCAGCCAATCAGCTTCTTGTATTTCCTCAGTAGATCATCAGTGGAAGCCCCGCCCAGCCCATGATGCTCCTGGTTTGTGAAGACAGAGAGACAAACTGAACTCTGATAGGAAACAGTTTCAACTGATTTTCTCTCTCCAACCTCTTGGTTCCACATGGAGCTATATTTGGCCCCCTGCTGCTCTGAATACCATGTTATTGTGGTTCAGTAGATGGGTTGGTTTCCCAGGTTCATTCAGAACCATGTGGAAGATTCTTATAGTTTAAATGAGCTGCTGTTTGAAAAGTTACACAACCAAAATGACCAGAGATAATTTGAGTTATTAAACTGTAATAAGAGATAAAATGGGGTTCAAAATGTTATCCATTCATTTAAAATGATATGACTGTATTACAGCTTCATACTAAATGTTTCCCATCAGACTGACTAAAGACTTTTCTCCCTCTTCCTCCTCTATCAGACCTTCTCTGCTCCTGCAGCAGGTTCCTCCATACCTGAGAGCTTCCAGTCTCCAGTGTGGATCCTTCAGTCCAGCCGACAGCAGCTTCACTCCTGAGTCTCCTGGATGATTGTAGCTCAGGTCCAACTCTTTCAGATGGGAGGGGTTGGAGGTCAGAGCTGAGGCCAGAGAAGCACAGCCTTCCTCTGAGACCAAACAGCCTGATAAGCTGCAGACACACAATTCATCACATGATGAGAAAATGAGAACATTGAGGTAGAAACCAAGGACTGAACTGATGGATGGATGGATCTGTAATTATGCTTCTTTTTGCACCTTAGATTCATCAATTTGTCAAGAGCCCAGCGTTACCTGAGAGTTTCCAGGTTGCAGTTTGGACTCTTCAGTCCAGCAGAGAGAAGCTTCACTCCTGAATCCTGCAGGTTGTTGTTACTCAGGTCCAGTTCTCTGAGACTGGAGGACTGGGAGCTGAGAACTGAGGACAGAGCTTCACAGCTTCTCTCTGAGAGGTTACAGACACTCAGTCTGAGGAGACAGGGAGGAAAATATACTATTAAATAATTTATTAAAATGTCTTTTTTCCAGTCAACAATGTTCCTCTTTACTGATTTAATGGACTCTTTTATATATAATCATGTTGCCTTTTGTTGTGAACTGGTTCAGTCTATATTTGGGTCTCCAGCCATGAAGGACTGAACTAAAGGCAACAAGGAGGCTGGCAAGAGAAATATGAAATTCCTCTATGAACTAAATGAATCCATGTCAGTTTTAACAGAAAGAGTCCAATGAAGCGTGAGAATCAAGGCTGGGCTGAAGATCAGCATCAGGCTCAGTTTGAGGATCAGCATCAGAGCTGGTTTGAGGGAAAACAGCAGCTTGAATCAAAGCAGAGCAAATCTACAGTTTCATCTTTACATGTTTTACTGTTGGATACAGAGATGGAAAACTGAGCAGCAACTGACAAAAACTATTTGAATAAGAATCAAATTGTTCTATAAAAGGATTGTGTAAAGAAACTGCTCCAATTTAAACTCATGTTTGGGAAAAAAACATTGAGAAAACCAATATAGGGGGAAATACCCATCTAACAGTAAGACATCTATTATCATTTTCTTCTATTATTGAAAAAACATTTGCATCATAACTGATAGAATATAATGGACAGAAATCTGGATTCACCAGGATTGAGAACATTTTACCTGAGAGTTTCCAGGTTGCAGTTTTGACTCTTCAGTCCAGCAGAGAGAAGCTTCACTCCTGAATCCTGCAGGTTGTTGTTACTCAGGTCCAGTTCTCTGAGACTGGAGGACTGGGAGCTGAGAACTGAGGACAGAGCTTCACAGCTTCTCTCTGAGAGGTTACAGCCACTCAGTCTGAGGAGACAGGGAAGAAAATATGTTATTAATACAAGCCTTCTGTTTCCAGTCAACAATGTTTTTTGTTGATTTGAGTGAACAATTTTACTTTACATATTTCCATTTGTTATGAACTGTTTAATTTTATAGTTTATATCCACGCAGAAGGAAGTCGTTTCTTTTTTACAGAAACCCCCAATGTTTAAGAATCATCAAATGTTTGTGTTACTTTCCAGTCAACAATATTCTTGGACTTATTGAAGAATAGGTCATATTTTTCAAAACTTTATTCTATAGTTGGGACTCTGACCTTGAAGAACTGAACTACAGGCAATAAGGAGGCTGGCAAGAGAAATATTACTACATTAATCCAGTGTCAGTTTTAACAGAAAGAGTCCATTGAAAATCTAGTCTGAATATCAGCATCAGAGCTGGTTTGAGGGAAAACACCAGCTTCAACAAAAGCAGAAAGAATCTTAGATTATATCTTTCCATTTTTAACTGGTTGGATTCAGAGATGGAAAACTGAGCAGTGACTGACAAAAACTGTTCCTTTGAGCAACAAGTTAACTATTAATCTTCAAACTAAATGTTTTCCAGCAGACTGACTAAAGACTTTTCTCCCTCTTCCTCCTCTATCAGACCTTCTCTGCTCCTGCAGCAGGTTCCTCCATACCTGAGAGCTTCCAGTCTCCAGTGTGGATCCTTCAGTCCAGCCGACAGCAGCTTCACTCCTGAGTCTCCTGGATGATTGTAGCTCAGGTCCAACTCTTTCAGATGGGAGGGGTTGGAGGTCAGAGCTAAGGCCAGAGAAGCACAGCCTTCCTCTGAGACCAAACAGCCTGATAAGCTGCAGACACACAAACTTCCTGTCAAGCTCCTGCTGTCTGGATGTCCTTCCCACACATTTCTTTAAGAAAGTCCTGCCTGTTATTGCTACTGATCTGATCCAAATCGTAAACTCATCGCTTACATCAGGTGTTTTCCCCCAGGCTTTGTCATCAAACCACTGTTAAAAAAGAACAACCTGGACAAATCACTATTGCAGAATTACAGGCCAATCTCAAACCTCCCATTCATCAGCAAAGTTATTGAAAAAACTGTGTGTAAACAATTAAATAGTTTCCTAATGATGACCAACTGCTTTGACACTTTCCAGTCTGGTTTTCGTGCTCACCACAGCACGGAGACTGGCCTAGTCAAAGTATTCAATGATATTCATATAAATACGGACTGTGGGAGAACCATAGTGCTGGTTCTGTTGGACCTCAGTGCAGCTTTTGACACTGTCGACCATGACATATTACTGAATCGACTTGAAAGTTGGGTTGGACTCTCTGGTTCGGTGCTCGACTGGTTTGAATCCTACATAAAGAACAGGGATTTCTTTGTTTCAATTGAAAACTTCTCATCAAAGACGTCAAAGGTCACATGTGGGGTACCCCAAGGTTCAATCCTAGGACCCCTCCTATTTAATATTTATATTCTCCCACTAGCTCAGGTCATAACAGGAAATAATATTAGCTACCACAACTATGTGGATGACACACAGCTCTACATTACGATGTCACCAGGTGACTCTGAACCCATCCAATCACTGAATAAATGCTTAGAGCAGATAAATGTGTGGATGTGCCAAAACTTTCTCCAACTGAACAAAAATAAAACTGAAGTCATTATTTTTGGACCTAAAGAGAAATGATCTAGAGTCAATGCACAGCTTCAGTTATTACAACTAAAAACTAGCGATCAGGCCCGAAACCTGGGAGTAGTGATGGACTCGGACTTGAACCTCCAGAGCCACATAAAGACAGTAACAAAATCGGCCTTCTATCACCTGAAGAACATCTCCAGGATTAGAGGACTAATGTCTCAGCCAGATCTAGAGAAACTCATCCATGCGTTTATTTTTAGTCGCATTGATTATTGCAACAGCGTCTTCACAGGCCTGTCCAACAAATCAATCAAACAGCTGCAGTTGATCCAGAATGCTGCTGCTCGCGTTCTCACTAGAACCAGGAAGATAGAGCACATAACACCAGTTTTAAAGTCCCTCCACTAGCTCCCTGTAGCTCAAAGAATAGATTTTAAAATACTGTTGTTAGTTTATAAATCACTGAATGGTTTAGCACCACAATACATCAAAGATCTGCTGTTGTTGTATCAACCTTCCAGACTCTCAGGTTCTGGTTCTGGTCTGCTCTGCATCCCCAGAACCAGAACCAAAAGAGGAGAAGCAGCTTTCAGCATCTATGGACCAAAAATTTGGAACAAACTTCCAGAAAACTGTAAAACAGCGGAAACCCTGACTTCCTTCAAATCTCAAGTAAAAACGCACCTGTTTAGAGTTGCATTTGAAATGTAATATGTATGGATTTGATTTTGTGGATATGTATGTAATTTTTTATTTTATTTTTTTTTTCCTGTTGTGGGCAACGGGGCCCGGCGAATACCCGTGGTTAAACGGACGGCGGAGTCCGGCGGTAACAGGCGCTTAAATTCCGTGTCAAAGGGAAGGGGGAAGAAAGGGAAAGAGGAGGGAAGAAAAGAAAAAAAAAAACCTTGGTATTTTATTCTATGTTGCATGCCTTTGTGTTTTGTGTTTATGATGTAAAGCACTTTGAAATACCTTGTAGCTGAAATGTGCTATACAAATAAAATTTGATTGATTGATTGATTGATTGATTCATCACATGATGAGAAAATGAGAACATTGAGGTAGAGACCAAGGTCTGAACTGATGGATGGATGGACGGATGGCCCAGAGTTACCTGAGAGTTTCCAGGTTGCAGTTTGGACTCTTCAGTCCAGCAGAGAGAAGCTTCACCCCTGAATCCTGCAGGTTGTTGTTACTCAGGTCCAGTTCTCTGAGACTGGAGGACTGGGAGCTGAGAACTGAGGACAGAGCTTCACAGCTTCTCTCTGAGAGGTTACAGCCACTCAGTCTGAGGAGACAGGGAGGAAAATATACTATTAAATAATTTATTAAAATGTCTTTTTTCCAGTCAACAATGTTCCTCTTTACTGATTTAATGGACTGTTTTATATATAATCATGTTGCCTTTTGTTGTGAACTGCTTCAGTCTATATTTGGGTCTCCAGCCATGAAGGACTGAACTAAAGGCAACAAGGAGGCTGGCAAGAGAAATATTAAATTCCTCTATGAACTAAATGAATCCATGTCAGTTTTAACAGAAAGAGTCCAATGAAGCCTGAGAATCAAGGCTGGGCTGAAGATCAGCATCAGGCTCAGTTTGAGGATCAGCATCAGAGCTGGTTTGAGGGAAAACAGCAGCTTGAATCAAAGCAGAGCAAATCTACAGTTTCATCTTTACATATTTTAACTATTGGATACAGAGATAGAAAACTGAGCAGTAACTGACAAAAACTATTTGAACAAGAATCAAATTGTTCTATAAAAGGATTGTGTAAAAAACTCCTCCAATTTAAACTCATGTTTGGAAAAAAAACATTGAGAAAACCAATATAGGGGGAAATACCCATCTAACAGTAAGACATCTATTATCATTTTCTTCTATTATTGAAAAAACATTTGAATCATAACTGATAGAATATAATGGACAGATATCTGGATTCACCAGGATTGAGAACATTTTACCTGAGAGTTTCCAGGTTGCAGTTTGGACTCTTCAGTCCAGCAGAGAGAAGCTTCACTCCTGAATCCTGCAGGTTGTTGTTACTCAGGTCCAGTTCTCTGAGACTGGAGGACTGGGAGCTGAGAACTGAGGACAGAGCTTCACAGCTTCTCTCTGAGAGGTTACAGCCACTCAGTCTGAGGAGACAGGGAGGAAAATATGTTATTCATACAATTCTACAAAAATTTATATTTTTCAAGGTTTTTCTTGGACAGAGAAGGATCAATCTTATTTTACAAATGTTTATGATGCCTTTTGTTGCGAAATGGTTCATTTTATAGTTAGTCCTCCATCCTTAAAGTTTATAACTACAGGAAACAAGAAGTCTGGAAAGAGAATGATAAAATTCCACAATTAACAAAGTTAATGCAATTTAAATTTTAACATAAAGAGGACGAGTTTTGCTGCTTTAATATGTATCACTATGTCAGCTGCTGAAGGGAGTCTGTGTCTCCTTCACACATCACCCCCAGTGAGAAACTTTGAGGAGACAATGCAACAATATATAGCTAAAAAATTAACATATATATTTACCTCATCATTAGTATATTTCTATCAAAGATAACTGTATTAACAATCTGTGTCCTTACAGAACTTTGTTGGAGGCTTTAACCACTGGCAGCAGCCTCAGAAGAACCCCTCTGAAGCAGAGTATTTCTTCAGGTCAAACACATCCAGATCTTTTCCTGATGACACTAAGATGAAACCCAGAGCTGACCACTGAGCAGGAGACAGTTTATCTGTGGAGAGACTTCCTGAACTCAGAGACTGTTGGATCTCCTCCACTAGAGAACGATCATTCAGTTCATTCAGACAGTGGAACAGATTGATGCTTTTCTCTGCAGACACATTCTCACTGATCATCTTCTTGATGTACTGCACTATTTCCTGATTGGTCTGTGATCTACTTCCTGTCTTTGTCAGCAGACCTTGTAGGAGTCTCTGATTGGTCTGCAGTGAAAGTCCCAGGAGGAAGCGAAGGAACAAGTCCAGGTGTCCATTTGGACTCTGTAAGGCCTGGTCAACAGCTCTCTGGTGGAGAGAAATTATTTTACGTTTATTAAATAGTGAAGATTTCTTAGATGTTGATGTTTCTTTCATCAGGTTGACACCAGAGTTGATGAAGGTCAGATGAACATGAAGAGCAGCCAGAAACTCCTGAACACTCAGATGGACGAAGCAGAACACCTTGTCCGGGTACAGACCTCTCTCCTCTTTAAAGATCTGTGTGAACACTCCTGAGTACACTGAGGCTGCTCTGCTATCGATGCCACACTCTGTCAGGTCTGATTCATAGAAGATCAGGTTTCCTTTCTGCAGCTGATCAAAAGCCAGTTTTCCCAGAGACTCAATCATCTTCCTGCTCTCTGGACTCCAGTGTGGATCTGTTTCAGCTCCTCCATCATACTTGACCTTCTTCACTTTGGTCTGAACCACCAGGAAGTGGATGTACATCTCAGTCAGGGTTCTGGGCAGCTCTCCTCCCTCTCTGGTCTCCAACACATCCTCCAGAACTGTAGCAGTGATCCAGCAGAAGACTGGGATGTGGCACATGATGTGGAGGCTTCGTGATGTCTTCATGTGGGAGATGATCCTGCTGGCCTGCTCCTCATCTCTGAATCTCTTCCTGAAGTACTCCTCCTTCTGAGGGTCATTGAACCCTCTGACCTCTGTCACCATGCCAACACACTGAGGAGGGATCTGATTGGCTGCTGCAGGTCGTGTGGTTATCCAGAGGAGAGCAGAGGGAAGCAGTTTCCCCTGATGAGGTTTGTCAGCAGAACATCCACTGAGGTGGACTCTGTAGCATCAGTCAGGATCTCCTTGTTGTGGAAGTCCAGTGGAAGTCGACTCTCATCCAAGCCATCAAAGATGAACAGAACCTGGAAGTGTTCAAAGCTGCAGATTTCTTTGGTTTCAGTAAAGAAATGATGAACAAGTTCCACCAAGCTGAACTTTTTCTCTTTCAGCACATTCAGCTCTCTGAAGGTGAATGGAAATATGAACTGGATGTTCTGGTGGGCTTTGTCTTCAGCCCAGTCCAGAGTGAACTTCTGTGTTAGGACTGTTTTCCCAATGCCAGCCACTCCCTTTGTCATCACTGTTCTGATTGGTTGATCTCTTCCAGGTGGGACTTTAAAGATGTCTTCTTGTCTGATTGTTGTTTCTGGTCTGTGTGGTTTCCTGGATGCTGTTTCAATCTGTCTGACCTCATGTTCATCATTGACCTCTCCAGTCCCTCCCTCTGTGATGTAGAGCTCTGTGTAGATCTGGTTCAGAAGGGTTGGACTTCCTGCTTTAGCAATTCCCTCAAACACAGACTGGAACTTCTTCTTCAGACCAGATTTAAGTCGATGTTGACAAACTGCAGCAAGATGTCCTTAATTAACACAAAAAGTAAAATCAATAATGAAACAAAGATAAAGATGACTGGAATGAATGTTACTTCATCTGTTCAGACATCAATAAATTTATGATTTATCTATCAGGTTAAATCTTTGTAAAAATCCTCTTACTGCACTGTAGGCGTTCTGCCAGCTCCTCCTGATTCATTTTTTTTAGGAAATTCAGTGTGATCTTCATCACTGCCTCTCTGCTGCTCCTCCTCTGCTCTTCATCATCACCTTCCAACACCTCATCATCTCTCTGACTCTCTGAATGTTCTGGGTAATCTGGACTCAGAAGTTTCTGGATCTTCTTCAGTTCTTTCTTCACAAAAGTAACAATGTTGTCCTCCAGCAGCTGGAACAAAATAATAGATGAAGGAAACATCAGAGTTTAAATCATGGAGCCATACACCAGATGGATGTTGAACAGACTCACAATCCTTTGGACTACAAATTGCAGCATGGAGATAACTGTGAACAGAACCCATAGAAAAGTAGTTGTATATTTACAGACCATAAATATGGAGTCCAGCTGTGTTTGATGCTGCTGGACAGATGGACCACTGGGAACCTCTGAGCTCTGCTGGTCCACTCTGTGGAGGAACCAGGAACAATTAGGAAGTCAGGAAATAATCATCCAGCAGTTTTTACAGAGGAAATCACCAAGAGTTTCACACTAAAAATACTTGAATCAGTAAAACAGAGCATGACATGAACACAATACAAAGGAGTAAGAAAGAGGAAAATGGATTACAGTAACACCAGAATCACTCAGATTATGTAAAAAAGTTGATATTGCACTTTAAACACTCCACACTGTCAACAGAATAAATAAAAACTGGGATATTCATACTGGTTCAGTTTCCACAGTTACAGCAGTTAGATACATCTCACCTCTCTGATGGTGGAGATCCAGGAGATTTAAAGTCAATGATCTCATCCTTTGACCAGTCACTCTTAAAGGACACACAGCTGGGTTCTGGTTCTGGCTCTGGTTCTGGTTCTGGTTCTGGCTCTGGTTCTGGTTCTGGTTCTGGTTCTGGTTCTGGCTCTGGTTCTGGCTCGGGTTCTGGTTCTGCTTCTGGTTCTGGTTCTGGTTTGAGTCTCTGATGGATCCTGACAGAAACATGATGATTAAAACTTAATCAGCAAAGAGGAGCAGCAGCAGCTTCATCACCACGTCTGTTCTGGCCTGATATAGTGAACGCTGTGTGAAAAGGGCTGTGGACAGTTAGAGATGGTGACCTCACCTCTGACCTTTGCTCTGGCTCTCATCTTCCCCACACAGAGTGGTTTTAGAGGGAGGGACTCCCTCCTCTCTGTCCTCACACTGATCCATGCTGCTGAATCCACATCAGCTCACACACACTTTCTAGCTTCACCTGCAGAGGAAACACACATCATTCATCTGCACATCAACTCTGATCATCCTTTACATCATTAGTGCTGGAAAAAGATCAGCTGCTCCTCCTCTGATTGGCTCTTCTTCTCTGCTTCATATCAGTGTCAGGTGAATGCAGTCAGACAGCAGAGAGGCAGAGGAAGCTGCCATCAGCTGTGCACTTCTACTATCAGCCCACTAGATGGAGACATGGAGCAACATTTACATTCACTGATTCAACCTGAACAAGTCTTATAGTTCATAATTAGTAATTTATAAAAGTGGATTATTCGCTCCATTAAATGTTAACTATTTAATAATTTGACTGAATCAATAATAATATTTTAATAATATTTTATTTTGAAAGGAAGCAACAGGAAACTGTTGCTGACATTAATGGTGGAGACTAGAGTTCAGTACCAGGAAATAAAAACATGAATCAGTTAAGAGAAGAGAACAGTGAAACATCAGCTGTTCATCATGTTGATTGATTGCAGTTCATCAATAATCTAATAATCCTGTAGATTAGCCTTCAAAGAGCAGATATTAAACTTTCAGTTGAAATCGGAAATAATTTTTTTCTTCCAAACATCAGAGATTAGAAACAATCAGGAAAAAGTTAAAGTGATGAAAAGTTCAAGAAATAAACAAATTAAACTTACAGTTTGTTCAAACGATCCAAAGAATTAAAGAAGAAAATTTAAACAACAGACTGAAACCCGACAAACAGTCAGGAGCCACACCTGAACAGGTGAATCCAAACCGAAAGTAAATGTGACGGATGTTGTATAACTGATGACGTCACAGCTCACCTGACTTGTAGTTTTTTCCTCCAGAGCAACAGAACCAGGAAGTAGAAGCTCTGAGGTGAAATCAGAGGCAGGTTGATAAAATCTTCATGAGGAAGAAGAGAAGTTCTGATAAAATGATGGTGTACTTTCTTTTCATCATGACTGTAGTGATGATTGATAGTAACAGAAAATACTAACAGTATTTCAGTTCATTCATCATGTCATAAAGAAAAAGTTGGGAAAATGCATTTTTCAAACAAATATTTTCATCATGTCATCCAAACGTTCATTATAAACTAAATATTTACTTTGATTGAAAACTTAATTTTGGGAAATAAAACTTTAGCTAAATGTTTGGCTTCAAAAAAATATTTATTTTACAAACTAAACATTTAATTTTCAAATTCAGTATTTATTTTTAAAACTACATATTTAATTATCTTTTTCATGTCTAGTTGTTCAGTCAGACGCTCCATCATGTTGTCATGTTTCAGTTTTTCTCCATTCAGCAACAGTTGGTGAACTGGGTTTAATCCAGTTTAGTCTAATTGTCTTTCTGGCTACCAGCAGCAGAAGGTGCAACAATATGTAACATTGATGTTTAGTGAGTAAATCCTTGGTGTTTATGTCCAGCAGAAACAGAAGAGGCTCCATGGGGATCTGTCCTCAGAATGTCCTCAATCTCCTGTTTCATTTCCTCCCAGAAAGTCTTTATTTGTGGTCAGAACCAGAAGACGTGTGTGATGACCGACCATTCAACACATTCCTCCAACATCCATCTGTGGTCGGAATCCTGGAAATGAACGTTTTGAAAGGAGTAACACTTTATTTGACACAGTGTGTTCTATTAAATCTGGTTTTTACTTTCCAGTCAAACTCTTTGCACGTTTGATTTCCAATCCTTTTATGGCACAAAAATGCAAATGAGAAAACTCCACTCCTTGTTTTATCAAGCTCCAGTTCAATCCAGTAAATTTATGTTCTCAATTTGACAAACAATCCACAAATGGAGTAAAACTGGACCATATTGATAGTTTTGACCTCATTCCTCTTCAGAGATACCACTGCAAACTCGTATCAATGGCTCCTCAGAATGACCAGTGGGACGCTCTACTGGATGGAGACTGAACTACAACACTAAAAGAAGTTTTAAACTCACTTTTCAGTTTGCTAATTGAACAAATTTTTCTGTAAGATAATAAATTGCATGGTTACACAAAACCAATAAAAAAGGTAACTATTGCCACATTATGGAATAATCAATCATGGTGAATATCTGCCACAAAAATTCATTCTTGAACAAGATGGCTTTTCCCAGAAGACAGTATTACATTTTAATAAAAAGTGGGGTGGAAAGAAAAACTGATGAAATAAAAGATGCACATATGAAATTCACCATTTCTGGAACAATGATTGATATTCTAACGTATGTGAAGTAGATTTGCTTTAAAGAAAATGTTTTATTTGCATCATACAGTCTTCTTTTACGTATCACATAAATGTAATTGTATCATAGTCAAGATGTTTTTTGGTGCAGCTGCAGAGGGTGTACAAACTAACTGAACAAGATGCGTCTGCTGAAGTTTCCCAGGTGGGTCGTCTGGGAACTTAATCTTCTCCTCTGTTAGCTGAGAGGTGAATAAAGCAACTATG
Source organism: Poeciliopsis prolifica (assembly GCF_027474105.1). NCBI lineage: Eukaryota > Metazoa > Chordata > Actinopteri > Cyprinodontiformes > Poeciliidae > Poeciliopsis > Poeciliopsis prolifica. The sequence continues at coordinate 198,579 of NW_026562434.1, forward strand.
TAACTCTGAGTTTGTTAGAGCAGATTTAGATTTTCGCCTAATGCAGAGTATATTTTTCCCTCTGTCTGCAGATGTATTAAAGATTGTTTTTGCTCCCTGAACTTGGACTAGAATTGTCCCCTTCACACATATTCAGATGAAATTTTATGGTTAGTTCACAATGGAAAAATCTGAGTTGATTTCATCTGAACAGTAATTCAATCTGGAGAGACTTAGACGGAGAAAATGGAAACCATTAGAAAAGTTTATTGACATACAAAATTTAAGTCTTTGGCGCTTGGGCCCTGGCTGAGGACATCGATCATCACAATCTTTGCGATGAGCTTGGATGAGCATTCCATATGCTGAAAGGAACGTCATCCCCCGAGACGAGACATTGGTGATGGAGGTGAAGAAAGGATGCAGCCGGAGAGCCGAGCGAGTGGAGGTGAAGGGGTGGAGGAGGGTTGAGCTCTGCTGGAAAGCAGAAGACGCCATGGACGGTGCTATTTATCAGCTGGGACTTGGACAGTGATTGGACGTGACGCGTCTTGGACCAGCGTTGATTAATCAATGGTGATGAACAGGAAGCAACGGTTGGATGATGCAGGTGGGTTAGAAGAGTCTTCCAGTTGAATTTGCACCTTTTTCCTCACAAAGTGCAATAAGATCTATTATAAATGTGCCCAGTATAAATACACTGATTTCACTGTGAAAATTACGTTTTTAGTCTGTAGTATAAGAAATAAAAGACATTTCCATACAAGTCTTAAATACTTTATACAAAATATTGAGTGGAAATCATACACAGTGAGACAGATTTAAAGAGACGTGACAGTCCAATGAAAACTCCAGATAAATGCAGTGATTTTATGGTCAAAAGTTACAAAAATGTGCAATAATTAAAAAAAACCTAAAGTGAAAACTTAACTTGGCACAAGGAAATATTTGCTCCCATCAACAGAAACATTGAATTACTGAGGGAAGGTAAGAGGCTGGATCTGTAGTTTAATTTCATCCATTAAAAAGCTGCTGAAACAAAAAGAGCTCAAAATAAATCAGTCTACAGAAAATACAAAGAAATGGTAAATAAAAAAACATGGGATTGATACTCAGCATGACAGATTACAGCTTACATAAAATCACTAAAATGAAAAATACAAAATGTTAAGGACATCAATCTGGAGAAACAATAAGAAATTATAACGATTACAAGAGTTTAAAAATAAACAAAAAATAAAACATTTTTATAATTAAGGCCACTCGTATGAAGAGCAGAATAAAAAACAAAAGAGGAGAGAAATGTAAACTTGTAATTATTCCAACTCAAGTCCTGCTGTGCAACTCAGTTTGTAACAAAACCCCAAAAAACTCAAAAATGTCAAAAAATGAAGCAGAAATCAGATCAAATCTTTAAAAGGGAAATAAATATACAAAAATATAAATAAAATGGTCATGACATGCAGAAAACAGAGAAATAAAATTACCACCAATAGAGGATGAAATGAAGCGATGAGTTAAATTCAAACATTTTTCATGTGAAAACGAGGATTAGCATCGTTTCTGCATGACAAGGCATTTTCCTGCTCAAACTGTTAGAAAACAAATTGTGATTTGTAGTTTTTCTTTGCTAAGTGAAGTGAAATATTTGACTTGTGTTCATTAAAAACAGGGATTTCTTTCCTTTTACATGAACACACATTCACAGCTTGCAGAGTGTAAGGCTTGAACCACTTGGCCACACTTTGGGAGGGGTGGGTTGGATTTATTGCACAAGAACACTCGGGGCGGGTGGGTTCTTATTCGGCCCTTTGACAGGTTCTGGATGGGTTCTGTCTCCTCAGTAGAGGCGGACGAGACTTAAAAAAATGTGAAGTTGAAGAACACTGGAAGCTGGTGAGGTTTTACACAGCAGCCAAGACAGGTCAGAGGTCAAAGCAGTGCCACTGCATCAAGCAGAGCCTCATCTTCCCTCCTCTGCTGATCGGGTCTCGGACTTGAGCCGGACGAACTCCTTGGCGACGTCGTCGTTGGAGCGCTGGGAGAGGATCCGCATGGCGGTCAGGCCCGTGTCGTCCATGGAGATGCGCTGCCCCAGGGGGCACCAGCAGGCGCAGTTGCCCCTCTCCATGATGTCCCTCAGCTGCACCACGGCCAGGCCCACCACCCGGTCGGCGCGGCCGAAGCAGTAGTCCTTGACGCAGGCTTGAACCTCGTAGCACTCGAACCCGTCCTGAACACCCAGAACGCTGCAGAGCGAGAGCAGAACACAGGAGTGGGAGCACATGGGCTAGGGCGCTAATTGCAGAGCTAATTCCTGATTTTGTGCTTTTTCTGAAACTTTAAAAACATTCGTACACCTAGCTTTTGATGATCTAATTTTCCATTTTAAATCAAAACATTTTACTTTGATTTGAGGTCCAAACCTGCAGTGGTAGATTACACTATTGCTAATCTGCTAATGTGCTAATGTAACATAGTTGAAATGGTTCAGTTTAAATTCTGCTAGTATGGGTTTTATGGTTGTCCTGTGATGAGTTTTTTTGGCGCCCCCTACTGGTTGCCTATAAAAGAGAACTGCAGATTCCACACAGTCTGTCAGAAACTCTACTGTGGTAGGTCATCAAGTCCAGTTCCTTTCTGAGCAGTAGTAGTGGTTGTGTTCTGAGACTAACGTGGAGTTTTGTTGCAGTACCCAGAGTTGGCGAACCAGTAGAGAGGCTTACTGTGTTTTTGTTATTGTTAACACTCATTACAGGTAGGCTAATTATATTATGTTAAATGTCAGAAATTTATGTTGTCGGTTATTTTTCAGTTTAGTTTGTCTGTGTGTTTATTATGTTGTCAGTTTGTTGTGTTTGCCTGTCTGTCAGTTTGTTTGTTCTGTTTCAGTTGGAAGTTACTGTTGGATAGTTAGTTAAATTTGACTGCTGCCTATGTTTATTTTCCTGATTTTATTGATTTATAAGAGAAGTATTGTATGAATTTTATTTGAAAGTTTTGATATTAATGAAAATCCACTATACGATCACCTGTTATAAAAATGTATTTGTAGTGATTATTGTAGGACACAGTCTGTCAGAAACTCTACTGTGTACCCAGAGTTGGCGAACCAGTAAGAGGCTTACTGTGTTTTTGTTATTGTTAACACTCATTACAGAAATTTACCCAACTGGTCTCCACTGTGTGCTGTGTATTGGGGAGGAAGTCACATTGGTGCCGTGACCCGTTCAGAACTACATCGGACCGGGCTTGTGACTTCTGATCCTCACGTCGCTGGAGCTCCACTGTACCATTTGGGTTTTCAACACTAGTCTAAGTAGTGCTTCTGTATGTGTCCATAAATCCTTGTGAAAGGATATTTCTTTTGAGTGCTCTTGGACTATTGTCAAATGAATTTCAGTAATTTTGGACAATCAAACATGACTCCACCCTGCATGGGCAGAGGTAGAGGGTTCTTTAACACCCCTGTTCCATTTTCAATGGGTGACGAAGTATTGGGTGGAGCATTACTTGTTGTACCTGGTGTAAATGACTCATTTGTGACTAGAGAAGCTGTTACGCCCAGTAGTCAGACCTGTCCTAATGTTCAGCCTCCTCAGTGTTCTAGCACATCTATTCCAGATTCTCATTTTAATAATGCTGGGCTGGTTGATCAGATGAGCACTATTGTTCAACAAATTGGGCAACAGCTGGCTGATAGTGTCATGGCACATCTGAACTCAAGTAACCCAAGTGGAACTGCAACAAAGAAAACTCAAAATGAGAGCCATCAAGTCCCATGCAGCTCATTAGATCTTTCTCAGGTCCAGCTCGTCTCCAGAAGCCAGGTTAGAGAACCACCTATTTTTATAGGGGAGAGTTCTGATTCAGTTACAGTTGATGAATGGGAGGACTCAATGAGAAATTACATAAAAAAGAGTGGTGTACAGCAAGAACACCAGGCTGAGGAAATCCTCATCCATCTTAGAGGCAGAGCCAGGGATGTTGTGAAGTGTGGAATACGCAGCTGTGGAATTGATGTTCAGCACAATCCACAAGCCATCTACTCACTTCTGCGCAAACATTTTGGGTCTGATCAGTGCTCCCCCGTACCACTTGCTGATTTTTACTCCACCCAGCCAAAAGAGAATGAGGATCCATTCGAATATTGGCTAAGATTAAATGGTGCTGCTGATGTTGCTGTTAGCCGTCTTAAAGAACAGGGTAAGACCTTTGACAATCCAAGTGTGGAAGTTACTCGCATGTTCATCAGAAACTGTCCATGTAAAGATTTAGCTCCCACCTTCAGATCCAAGACCATAGAAAAATGGTCAGCACAAGAAGTTCAAGAGGTGCTGGATGAGTATCATATGGAAAAAGGACTGCGGTCTGCTCACAGGGAAAGCAGAATCAGTGTGAACCGGGCAGAGGTAGACCGCACAGCGCCCACATCCGTTCATAAGCAAGAACTGCAACAATGCGTAGCCCCAGACATTTCTACTATGGATAGGCTGATTAACATGTGGGAGAAAGTGTTACTTCAAGCCCAATGCAACTTCCAGCCCAGCAGAAGACAATCTGTTGAAAGGCGTTTGCCGACTATTAAAGGACTGAATGACATACCATGTTCTGTGTGTAATGATAATTCTCACACTGCACGTACGCACTGCCGCCAGAATAATCTGTGCTTCTTCTGTCATCAACCTGGCCATTCAAGTAGAAACTGCCGTCAAAGAGAACAGCTGCCTTCCCACAACCAGCAGGGAACTGAAAGATCTGCGTGAAGGGGAGGACAGCGCAGATCATCTCAGCGACACTCCCATCTTGGATTCTTCTAATGATGACTGTGAGACATTGTACATTAATTACAGCAGCAAAGTCCCACCACAGAAAACTTTGATTGTACAAGCCCTCAGAGACTTTCTAAGACTGACAGTTTGTTCTACACAGATGTAACTGTTGGAAGCAAACACTCTCTCAAAGCCTTGGTTGATAGTGGATCAATGGCATGCACCATAAGTGAGGAGACTGAAGCAAAACTTTCAAGCTGTCTCACAAACCAAGATAAGAAACCAGCTGCTGATTTTGTTATTGTTGGATGTGGAGGTCATGCCATCACACCTTCTGCATTGTATGAACTCACTCTAACAGTTTTTGGCTTCAATGTCATAATCCCTGTGTTAGTGGTTCCGGGCCAAACTGATGAGATGATATTGGCAGTAATGCTATCAAATGGCTGATTTCACAAATGAAAATCTCTTTTGATGAGACAACTGACTGTTCCTCTCAGAGAAGCGTTCACAAAGACAAATTGCCCTGTTTAATGTCTTTGCTGTCAGACTCAATGTCCTATGACCCAGACATGAAACCCATAAAGGTGGGCACAGCCAAACTCAAAAGGTCTGTTACTCTCCAGCCCCTGAGTGAACATTTAGTTTGGGCCAAACTGCCTACATCTGATGTTTCTTTAGTTGGATGTTCAGTCATCATTGAACCAACTCAGTCCAAGTGCAGACCCAGACAAATTCTAGTGGGGAGGGTTGTGGCGTCATTATATGGTGACGGGTGTGTTCCTGTCAAGATTGTAAATCCAACTGAAAAATCTCTCACTCTGCGAAGAAATGCAAAGGTAGCCGATGTTTACACTTGTGTTTTCTGTACAAGCTTTCACCAAACCTGACTGCATCCATTCCAACACACAGTATGCCAAAGACCCTGTAAAGACGCCAGTAACTGATGAGGAGATGTCTCATAAACTGAGTGCCATTGGACTTCAGGACTTAGACATCTCATCTTGTGAAGTCTCCCTTGAATGGAAAAATAAGTTATTGGAAATCATTCAGCAGTATGAATACATATTTTCTCGGCATAAAATGGATTGTGGGGATGCTACAGATTTTGTGCACAGAATTCGTCTTGTGGATGACAAGCCCTTTAGACTACCATATAGGCGTGTTCCACCCTGCCATTATGAAAAACTGCGCACTGCTCTGAATGAAATGGAGGAGTTAGGAATTATTCGTAAATCACAAAGTGAATACTCTTCTCCCCTGGTTCTGGTTGTTAAGCCTAATGGAGATCTCCGCATATGCAATGATTTCAGATGGCTGAATGCACGAACTGTTAAAGATGCACATCCATTGCCTCATCAAACAGATGCCCTCGCTGCACTTGGTGGGAATGTATTCTTTTCCACCATGGACCTGACTTCAGGGTTCTATAATGTGAGGCTACATGAGGATGACAAAAGGTTTACTGCCTTTTCGTCTCCCTTTGGCCTACATGAGTACAATAGGATGCCTCAAGGATTGACCAACAGTCCCGCAACTTTTATGAGAATGATGATGTCTATTTTTGGGGATCAAAATTCACTAGCTTGCTATGTTATTTGGATGACCTGATGGTCTTTGCCCCATCTGAACAGGTTGCGATTGATCGGCTCCAGATGGTTTTCTCTCGTCTGGCCGCAAATAACTTAAAACTGTCTCCAAAAAAGTGTCACTTCCTTCGCAGGTCAGTGAAATTTTTGGGTCATGTGATAAGTGAGGATGGTGTAAGCACTGATCCTAGTAAAGTTCAGGCTATCAGTGAGGTACAAGAAACTGATCTCATGGAGTCTGATGGTGAGACACCATGTGCCAGGAAAATTAGATCCTTTCTTGGGATGGTTCTTTATTATCATCACTTTATCGGGAAGTGCTCTGTCAAAGCTAAACCACTCTTTAGCCTTGTGGCTGAGCTTGGGGCAACAAAGAAAAAAGGGCGCGGCAACAAACCCAGAATCAAAAAGGGTCAAGTTAACTGTCCCCATCTGATTGGACTGATGAGTGCAAGGAGCATTTAAAACTTTGAAAAATGATTTGATAAATAGTGTTACTTTGGCTCATCCGGATTTTAATGCTCCATTCATCCTTGCGGTTGATGCGTCTTTTGATGGCATTGGAGCTGTTTTGTCACAGCTTCCTCTTGGGGGAAGGTGGCTAGACCAGTGGATTTTGCCAGTAGGACTGTCTCGTGCTTGCAGCTTAACTATCCAGCACATCGCCTGTAGTTCCTTGCTCTTAAATGGGCAATATGCGACAAGTTTAGCCACTGGCTAAAAGGGCGTCATTTCACAGTCTGGACGGACAACAACCCATTAACATACATACTAACAAAGCCAAGGTTAGATGCATGTGAACAACAGTGGGTTTCCAGGCTTGCTGCCTATAATTTCGATCTGAACTATGTTCCTGGTAGCAAAAATGTTGTTGCTGATGCCTTAAGTAGGGAACCATTTGTTCAATCATGCATGAGCCATCGCATTGTAACTGAACCGTATACCGCGCTAATTAACCAGGTGAATGGTATGTTGGACAAAACGGTCCAAGATGCATTTCGTTTTACAACCAACTGTCAGCTAGTTGTGGAGTGCACAGATGGCAATGCCGAGGTGCCCTCACTGGCTCCCCAGACATTATTAACATCACAAGATGTGTCAGCTGTTCTTGAGGCACAGGAGTCTGGAGGTTTCAGTCAGATGAGAGTCACTGATCCAGCTGTCTTGCAACTCAGTGACATTGATCAATCTGCCTTGATGCCAAAGAGTGAACTTGCTAATTTGCAAGGTCAGGATAGTGTGCTGGGCAGACTTTTCTATTATATGCAGCGACACAGGAGACCCACCAGACGTGAACGAGCTAGTGAGTCACCTGGTGTTTTAAACCTACTGAGACATTGGCCTAAACTTGTCATTAAAGATGGCCTGATGTATAGAGTTAAGAAAGACAAACAAATGAACATGACAACTCGACAGTTTATAGTCCCTGACTCTTTAAAACCTAAAGTCCTTCAAGGGGTGCATGATTCAGCCGGTCATCAGGGCCAGGCCCGCACACTGTCTCTTGCCCGACAGAGATTCTTTTGGATTGGGATGGAACATGACATCATTAACCATGTGAAGTGCTGTTTTCGATGTTTAGTTGGCAAAACTCCAGAACCCAAAGACAGAGCTCCCCTTGAAAGTATTCACACCTCTGAGCCGATGGAACTGGTCTGTATTGACTTTTGGACAGCTGAGCTCCCAGATAAGCGTTGTGTGGATGTTCTAGTGATAACGGATCACTTTTCCAAGATGGCACATGCGCTTCCATGGAAAAATCAGTCAGCCAAACAAGTTGCTCGTCGTCTGTGGGATGACTTCTTTTGCATATATGGCTTTCCAAAACCCATTCATTCAGATTAAGGAGCAAATTTTGAAAGTCTTCTCATCAAAGAACTTCTGGAAATGGCTGGCATACAAAAATCTCACACCACGCCGTACCACCCGGTGGGGAATGGCATTGTTGAACGTTACAATAGAACCTTAGGAAACATGATACGAGCACTTCCTCCCCAGTCCAAGGCAAGATAGCCTCAGATGCTCAGAATGCTAACATTCTGTTACAATTGCACTGAGCATGAAACAACTGGATTTGCACCGTTTTTCCTTCTGTTTGGCAGGATCCCGCGTCTACCCATCGATGTGGTTTTCCAGCATGCTCTGTCAAATGGCCCTGTTGTAGACCATCATGAGTTTGTCTCCCGCCTCAAACATGATCTCTCTGTGGCTGCCCGCATTGCTCAACAAAACAGTTCATTAGGACAAGTCCACCAAGCAATGTACTACAACCGCAGAGCTAAAGGTTCTCCTCTTGATGTGGGTGACAGAGTTTTGGTTGCTAATCGTGGTGAGCGAGGGAAGAGAAAAATTGCAGACAAATGGGAATCAACAGTGTATGAAGTGGTGTCTGTGAAGCCTGATATAAATGTGTATTGCATCAGGGACCCTGTCACATCAAGGACAAAGGTTCTCCACAGAAATCTTCTCCTTCCTGTCAACTTTCTCACTGCTACTGCCATGTCTGATGATGCGGATCATTCCCTGTGCCCTTCCACAGCAGGAAGTGGACCCCCTGATCCTGTTGTGCCTGATGAAGTACAGAAGAATGAAACTAAATCTGTGAACTGGCTTTTGCAGATGGACAACAATAGTTGTATGGATGAAGTTGGAAATCACCCTGACTGTGGTTCTGACATTCCAGTATGCGGTTCTTCAGTGGACATTTTGTTTCCTGTCTCAAGTGATGTGACCAAGGACTTACCTGAATCTGATCTCCCTGAATCTGCTGCACTGTCAAGTTCTTCTGAACAAGTTCCCAACCTTACAACTGCAGCTGTCCACTCTGAGCTTATTCAGCATGATCTTTCAGCCGAATATAGTGCTGACACGAATTTAGACTTGCCTGTAATTGATGTCGTTTGCACTCAGCCGTCTCAGCTATGCACTAAGTCGGGTAGGCTTGTTAAGCCTCCAGCCAGACTTATATGTGAAATGAATGAACAGGTTGTGGATGGTTAAATGTCAACTGTGGACTCTCTGTTTTCCTTTGTAAAGACCAAGATTGCAGGGTAAATTTGTGTTATTTAGATTTTTTTTTCTCAGTGATTGTTTGTAGAGCAATGTTGTACATCAAAAGATGTAAATGGCATCTTTTGGGTCTGTGTTGGTAAGCATGTTGGCCTCACTTTTGCTAACATTATTCCTTAAGGAAAGTTTAGAACTGATGTGACTATTATGTGCTCTCTTCATCATACTTTTACTTTAGTGTAGTATGTCTTCTTTGGTGATGTTTGGTATTGTTTTAGCAGAATTTAAGGGGGGTGTATGTAACATAGTTGAAATGGTTCAGTTTAAATTCTGCTAGTATGGGTTTTATGGTTGTCCTGTGATGAGTTTTTTTTGGCGCCCCCTACTGGTTGCCTATAAAAGGAGGAAGAACTGCAGATTCCACACAGTCTGTCAGAAACTCTACTGTGGTAGGTCATCAAGTCCAGTTCCTTTCTGAGCAGTAGTAGTGGTTGTGTTCTGAGACTAACGTGGAGTTTTGTTGCAGTACCCAGAGTTGGCGAACCAGTAGAGAGGCTTACTGTGTTTTGTTATTGTTAACTCATTTACAGGTAGGCTAATTATATTATGTTAAATGTCAGAAATTTATGTTGTCGGTTATTTTTCAGTTAAGTTTGTCAGTGTGTTTATTATGTTGTCAGTTGTGTTTGTTTGCCTGTCTGTCAGTTTGTTTGTTCTGTTTCAGTTGGAAGTTACTGTTGGATAGTTAGTTAGTTAAATTTGACTGCTGCCTATGTTTATTTTTCTGATTTTATTGATTTATAAGAGAAGTATTGTATGAATTTTATTTGAAAGTTTTGATATTAATGAAAATCCACTATACGATCACCTGTTATAAAAATGTATTTGTAGTGATTATTGTAGGACACAGTCTGTCAGAAACTCTACTGTGTACCCAGAGTTGGCGAACCAGTAGAGAGGCTTACTGTGTTTTTGTTATTGTTAACACTCATTACAGAAATTTACCCAACTGGTCTCCACTGTGTGCTGTGTATTGGGGAGGAAGTCACACTAATAGCAGAACAAATTTGTTGTGCGACACATTTTGATTCCCCTAAATCAGTTTTCAAGTTAAATTCTAAAGCACTAATGTACTTTTGCTGTTTTCCAGACTTTCAGTTGAATAAAGTTTGACATCTGCTGTAGAAGGGACACTTCCATTAAGCTGCTAATGTGCTAATAGTAGAGCTAATTTTAGCTTTTTTTATAACTTTTAAAACTATTGCCACACAATTAATTTCTTAAAATAAATCCAGATTTTATTTGGAAAAGTTAAATTTGAGGAAGTTCACTAAATGTTTAGCAGAAACACTAAATGAACAATTAGCTGTGCTGCTAGCGCATTAGCTGACATTGTCCAGTAATTTCACAAGGACTTTGTTTTGTGTAACCAACAGTTTATGAAGTCAGAATTAAAAGAGCTTCAAATCCTAAATGTGTCACGACGTTTGGTTTTGAACTTACAAGTGAAAGGTCTCGTTGTATTTGGGAGACCAGCTGTTGTTCTTGGATTTGGTCTGAAATCGGCGCTTCTTGTCGCTGAGGTGCGGCCCGATCATCGTGACTTCCACGAAGGGTCTGAACATCCCAGACGTCTGCCACTTCAAATCACTGGCTGCAATCACTGCATCAATGACACAAACATTTAAACAGAAATGACACAAAATGCTGCAGCTTTGATTTCATTGGTTCAAAATGAGCCCAAATGGACCTTTGAGAGTAACTTTCCGCTCTCCGCTCTTGGGATGAGTGTACAGCTCAATCTGCAGGGAAACCTCTCCGATGGGTTTGTCCACACCTGAGCCTGGTTTAACAGAAACAACATTTGGTCCAATGCATGCAAAGAAAACCACGTTTTATAGAGTCACGCGACGGAAACGCAGGTTTCACAAAACAGAAGAGAGAAAATGAAGGGAAGTTGGGCTGATGATGATTTCATGGAGACCTACCCCTGCTGGGCTGGATTTTCTCATTAGGGGTAAACCTAATACCCTTCCCATTGTGCACTGGCACAGAGGCAGCAGGAGATAAAAACAAGACAGCAACTTAAACAACCAAATCCAGGAGATAAAAGCAGCGAGGAATCTGAAACTCTCCCGTATTTAATCTCCTTGGAGGCGTTTTGGATCTACCCTGTGAATGCTGCGTGGTCACGAAGGTTTTGATGAGCGTGTCGGTGGTCTGGGTGTAGAGCGACAGAGCGTGGCGGAGCGACGAAAGCTCAGCGCTCTTCTCCAGGAAAGTCTTCTTCAAGCCGTTCCCGCCCGCATGAAAGTATTGCTGCGTAGGAAACAAAACGAGAGGAATCAGCGTTCTACAACCTGAATGATTAAACTTAAAGTGGAGTTAATCTGACTTTTAGTTAATCAACTAAAGACTCTTAAAATGTGAATGAATTGTACTTTTCTGTTTGACCAGAGGTCAACGTTTCGCTCTCACCTTGATGGTATCCAGAGCCACATCCATGACGGCACACTGCCTGGGCGTCAGGCTTTTAGCGTCTCCTGCCATGTGATCCTAAACAACCCAAACCAAGACTTTGACTAGACCAATTCACAGGAGAAAGCAAACTCAAAGGCAACCTGATACCTTCAGTTTGGAAAGGTGTCCCAGTTCTTTAGCAGCAGAAGGATCTGTGCTCCCTTCAGGAAAAACAGAAAAATGAATGATTCTTTTAGTTTTCAGTAGCCTTGTTTCAATTTTAAGTATCATATTAGTAAAGTTTGATGGAAATGGAAAAAAAGCATCGATACAACTCATGTTCAGACATAAAGTGAGTTATTTATCTACTCTATATGTGATTGGATGATGTTCAGTTTGTTGACTAATAATTAAACTGAATATGCCACAGTCATCATTTTAAAACATAATGGATAAAAATATTTTTTGTGTTTGGTCACGTCTGTCAAAATGTTTACATCTCATCATCTGACACAATTACGAGTTGATCCATTTCAAAATGGCAGCCATGTTTCCATCCAGCTGTGATTCAAATTTTGAGCAAATTTTATAATAATGTATAAAAGAAAATGTAAATTACACTGCAAAACCATAAACTCTTACCAAGTATTTTTGCTCTTGTTTCTAGTGCAAATTTGACGAATGTGAATTACAACATTTAACTTTTCTTTTGGGATCAATAAAGTATGTTTGAATTAGAATTTAAAAATATCTCAGCACATTTTAAATAAGACAAAAGTAACTTAATAGTAACTTATCAGAAGAAGAAGCTTGTTTTAAGTCGATAATTCCTTAATATTGATTAAAAAAAAGTAGTTGGCAGATTATTTAATTTAAGAGAAAATGTTTTGTTATAAGTGAAATAATCCGTCCTACACAAAATAAGTTCATTATATTTATTTTGCACAAAATTATTGATATAAAAGAGATTTTAGTCTGATTATTATGTCCCTTATAACATTGCAAAAATATTTTGATTTAGGTGCAATAATCAAATTTGATCAGCAATATTAAGAAATTATTGACTTAAAATAAGCTTCTACGATAGTTTCACTGACAACTAGATCAAAAAAATTTGGTAAGATTGTGTTTTTGTCATGTAATTCACACTTTTTGACAACATTTCAAAACCATCTGGATGGAACCTGTCCAGTGACGGAGACGAGCGTCAGACTCACCAAGGTGTCGTTCCCTTGCGGCAGGACGATGTTCTTCTCCAGGCTGGTCATCACGATCCTCCACAGCTCCTTCAGAACGCGCTTCAGGACGGTTTTCTCACACACCGTGGCGAACAGCGTTAATCTGCAAAAACAAGACGTTTCACACACACGCCGACGGACGAGCCGTGTTTGGGGAAATCCCACTGAACCCACTGCGCATCCAGGAAGTCCATGAGCGGCCGCAGCATGTTGTCCGAGTCGCCCTCCACCTGGTTCTTGGTGTTTTCGTTGAGCGGTCCTTTGATCTGGTACAGCAGCGACGCCATCTGCCGCATGCAGTCGGTGATGCGGCTCTGGAAGCTGCAGGAGAAGAAAAGCCAGTGATGCACTGGGACAAAAGTGGGGGAAACGTGGGGGTGTGAGGGCGGCGTACCTGTTCCCAAACGTGCTGCTGAGGTCGTCCAGAACGTTGTTGAGCCGAACCTGCAGGTCGTTGAGCAGGTCGCTGGCCTCCGTGTCCATCTGGAGGAGAAAACCTTCACGTTCAAAAGGCTGACAAAAGGTTTTAGAGAAAGAAAAGGGAAATAAAACTGGGAAGTTTTTGGGATTTACTGAGACTCAGAACCTGGAAGCTAAATTACTTCTAAAGCTGAATTACTACAAAACACCTGAGAGTCTACGGTTGCATTACGAGTCCGTTAAACACCTTGTTGGTGTAGTTTGCATTTCTACTCATAATAACATGCATGTTACAGTTCACCTCCTGTAACACGCATGAACTCACCTCATGATCCTCACATGCATTTTCTCTCTATGTGGCAGAAAGTTGGGAGGTAAAACAAGACATTTTGGATGAAATGCCCCATTTTGACACTCATTAAGTGGGAAATTGCATATTAAGGATCTAATTTAGGATATTCTGCTTGTGCCTACCTTCTCAAACGGTTCGTCCATCTTTGAGTCAGAAAATTGTTAGAGATATAAAAAACACAAACAGTGTCAAACTGTCCTGAAGAGGTGGAGGAGCTGTATAAATCCAAATGATTTCTGGACTTTTTGGTGAATATTAAGGTGATTTAATCCCAGATAACATGTTTAACCCACCTCATCCTTCTCAGTCTATCACACATGGTTTAGAAAAGGAACAAAATATAGTGTTAAAATGAAAAAATACAGTTGAAGGTGATGTGAAAGTGGCGCTTTTATGGGAAATAAGGGAAAATGCTGCTAATCTAAAGAGGAAATCCTCACAGATGAGAATAAAACCAGACAACAAAACTCCACCATGTTGGATGTTTTCGTTTCAGTTTGGGGAAAATCTTTGGAAATGACTTTGGATTTGGAGAATGAAGGATGTTAAAAACCACTTTCAACTGCAACAAACCTCTGCCTCCATTTCCTCCCCTTCCTCTTTAACTTCCTCCTCTTCCTCACTTCCTTCAAACTAGGAGTTGCAGTAAAGAGGCAACAAAGGTTTTGTCTTGTTGCTTCATTCAGATAATTGTGCAGTGGTTTTTTTAAAAGTTATTTTTAAGGCATATATGCAGTCATGTTTTACATGTTTGCATATGCAGTGGACTTGCCTGCCATGCTAGCGCGCTGTTCTTCAGCTAGAAAAGCAGAGAAAAGGTAGAGAATGTCTTTCTCCAGCCACAATTACAAGAACTGACTTTATATTGAGTTAAAACGTGGATACTATCAGAGAAAACAAAATATTACCATTTATTTTTGGTCTAGTTTATTGTTCAAGTACATTTGGACACTTAAAATAAGACAAAACTGATTTACAAGTAACTTTTTAGAAAGATATGAGCTTGGAGGGAGTTTGAGACGCATTAAGTCTTAGAATATTCTTCTTAAAAAGGAAAACCTGCAGATTTGTCTGCACAAAAACTTTTGAATTTCATATTAAAATGTTAATTTAACAGAGTGATTCGTATTTTCCCAGGCAGCCTTAATTTTCTTTTATATGATTTCAACATGGTGCATTTCCTAACAATCAATAACAAATCAAATGGATATGATGTCAAAACTGGAATCTATCACTAATTTGAACACTTGGCCCTCAACATCAATGTTGGAGAAACATTATCGTCATTGATAATGTAATAACAGCAATAGTGTTACAACAACACTATTAAATAATAGTGTTGTTTGTAATTTCAAGGCTGCTGTTTCTCTGTCAGATTCCCTCAGGTCTCCACAGCAGAGAGATGGATCACGGCGCTCTTCCTCCACCTCCTCGCCGCGCCCCATCCTCATCCTCCACCACCTCCACCGAGTTCTGATGGGTTGGTTCAGATCCTCTCTGGAGATCAGACACCAGAACAGAGGCGGATCAGAACCAAAGCCAGCAGCTCTGCTGAAGCTCAGGAGAACTCTGAGTCCAGATGTGGACCCTGGTCTCCTCCAGAACCTCCTCTGTTCTGCTGTGGAGGAACTGTGTGGCTCCAGTTCTGCAGCAGGACCTTCTCAGCTGCAGCAGAAGAAGAAAGGACTTCCTGTGTTCAGGTTGGATAGAAACCTGGATATTTTCTAGCTTGTGGTTCTGCTTCCAGCGTAGATGTTCTCCAGGGTTCTGATCTGGATCTAGTGGACTGTAGAGCTCATCAGGTTTCCTCTCATCCACTTTGAGATCTTCAGCCTCCTTTAGATTCAACCTGAAGCTTCTTCTGACAGATTAGCTGCAGCTGATATTTAGCATGATGTTTATTATTCTAGCCTCAGTTTTCTGTTCTTCATGTGACTCCACTGAATCCAACTCTGATGTCGTTCACTTCACAAGTGATGAAGATCCATTTTTCTTTCACTTCCTGCTGATTTCTTTCCAAAGCTCCATTTGTTCCAGGAGGATCTTCAATGTTCTCTTTAGATGATGAAGGAACTCAGACTGACTCCACCCGGCTGGTGCTCCAGGTGAGCAGAAACAAACAAACCCTGAAGTCATCTCTGCAGACCAGCTTTAGATTTGGACCAACTGAACATCAAGCTTCAGTAACGTCTCAGTTAAAGTTTGTTTCCAGATCTGAGATCAGAAAGTTCTGGAACAAACTGGTTGCTCTCCAGTTTGATGATGTTTCCAACCTGAATGTACATCCATTTTTCTTCTCTCAGCCTGGAAAGAAAATCCTCTAAATTATCTGGCTTGATAAAAAACTGTTTTATTAGTAAAATCTTGGAATCTTGACTCACTCTTTGTGTATCAGGACTTTCACCTTGTAGTTATTCACCTGAAATGAAGAGGAATTGTTTATTTTTGGTCTAAGAATAAAATGTTTTTGTAAGGATCATGTAATCACATCCTGGAAAATCCTTCATAGTTTATCTTTGCTCTAAAGTTATGAAAACCCAAAACCTCTCCCTTTTTAACAGAGATCAATAACCAAACACTCTGATCTTTGCTTAATCTGCCAGTTTGACAAATATAAATGAACATCGCTTCAAAATGTGTGTATTTTATTACTTCTGAGTGGGAAAGTGTTTCTGAAATGGAGCAGGAAATACATTTCATAACAGCTGATTTGCATGTGATCAAGACAAGAAGGCAGCGGTCAACACACACACACCCAGTGGTGTGTTCACACACACTCTGCAGAACTTTGTGTTCATCAGGAGGTCGATTGTTTCAGGTTTGAGCTAAAACAGAAGCAGCAGCACTTCCTCTACAGGAAAAACACACGAGGTCATGAGGTCAAGCTTTGTGACAGTAAATAAAACACATGAATAATCTCTTGGTTTGCTGAATTATAATAAAACATGATATTTATGTTTATGAACAATGAAATAATTTTAGCTTGGATTGGCTCTGAACACATCATAAATCACTGATTCATTATAAAAACTTTGACTAGACTCAGAGTAGACTTATGTAAATATACATGATGAAGTATTTAAATTCAGCATTTCACTGTAAATATATTAAAGTGTAGATACAGGGATAAAGATTAGCATGCTAACCCCTCAGGTTTCCCATCAGCCACTTGGGTTTCAGGATGACCAACATTTTTAAACATGGCTGCTAATTTTGAGCCTTTTAAACCAGATATGGACATTAAATGTTCCCTGTTAGAGATTCAGGTTTTAACTTATGGATCTTTGTCAGTAAATTTGATTTAATTATTGGGGAATAATAATAAAAAAATTGTCAAGGAATAAACTAAAAATTAGGTTTTGGAGGTGAAATGATTAATTGTTGAATAAAAATGGAAAACTAATCATGTAGGATTAAATAGATTATTTTTTGTGAAATTTGAAACTGTTACAATTTTACAGAATATCCTTATAAAATCAACAAGTAACTTATTTTAATTTGATCATTTTAGAAACAAAACTTATTTTTAAAGGAATAACATTAAGAGACTGGTGTTTTTAGAATTTGTTATATTTAATGAATAATTACTGGGTATAGCCAGTGAAAAACACTAATTTATTTAACATTTTTACAGATTGATTGAATTAATCTAAAGATGATTGGTCTTAGAATCAATAACGATTAACTGATCAGTGGCAACTCTCTTAAAAATAGTTTCTCCTGTATAAAGAGAGCTAACCATCTTTTCATACAATGAAGGAATTTAGAAAAAAACACATTACATTTGTACTTTCACTTTGTGTAAAGAGTATTAAGTACTAATTGAATTCATATAAAACATGCAGTTTTTTTCATGTTATTGAACGTAGGCAGCCTTCAAAATGAGCGCTCCTTATTTTTCTGTGATGCTTCCAGTCTCTGCGTTGTCCTGTTTCCCCTTGATTGTTCCCAGGTGTTTCTCGTTTCTGTGATTACCATCTGTGTATTTAATCCCACGGTTGTCCTTTGTTCCTCATCGGGTCCTCATCGTTCTTCACGTCATTTTGTCAAGCCTGTTCTTCTGTCCACCAGGATGAACAGTTGCTACCGGCGTTGAGCCCTGGCTTCAGCTCAGCCATGCTGCCTGTTTTGTGTTTCCACTTGGACTATTTTTACTATTAAAACCATCATTTAACTATATCCTGGGTTTTCTGCCTGCTGCTTCACCCACCAGTATACCAGCATCTCTTGATAGAGTGAAGCTATGACAAGAAAACAAACTGAAAAACATCTGAATCCTGGAATAAGCCCAGAATAATCCTGAAATAATCCTGGAATAATCCCAGCTTCCATCTTAAAAGGACTAGAAGAAGAAAAGTTTCCAAGGACTCAATCAGAATCGTTTCACCAAGAAATAGATTGCAGAGACTCAACTATCTGTTCAACAGTGAGAGAGTTTCTCTGACAGGAGGAAAAACTTTAGACTCTTTAGACTCAAATCATCTCAGAAACACTGAAGAACCATAAAACCAGAACCAGAATCCAGGAATCAGAGGTTCAGTGAATGTGGTTTGAAGGTGTGGAGGTGGATCAGTGAGTCAGAGGAGACACTGTAGAAGGACAGAATGCCAGCAGGACAGTCCACATACACTGCTACTCTGTTAGAGACAGAGGAGGAGGAGAGACGAGTTTCTATGTTATTGTGCCAGACAGAGTAACCATAACGATCAGAGCATCTCAGACTCCAGGAATGATCATTAAATCCAAACAAACAGTCTCTACTGAATCCTTTCCTCCTGATTCTTCTGTAACTCACTGATATATTAACTCCTCCTCTCCACTCAACCTCCCAGTAACAGCGACCAGTCAGACCAGTTCTACACAGCAGCTGAAGATCATCAAATCTGTCTGGATGATCAGGATATGACTGAAGCTCCTTCACACTTGTCACCTTCTTGTTGTCTTCAGACAGTTTGAGGTTTCTGTTCACTGTGTTTGTGTCGATGGTGAGTTGACAGGAATCTGATGGAGAACAAACACAATCCAGCTGCAGTTATTGATCATTTATTGACACTTTGACTCCTGAATGAGTGATGTGACAGTTTGAAGATGGTTGAATGTGAGCTGCTTTGTTGTCATGAATCAGATGAAAAACACACTTACATTTCTTCAGACCTGGAGTCAAGAATCGGCCTCCAGCAGGCTCCACCCTGAAAGGAGGAGGGGGGTCAGACCATCAGTCTCTTTCAGCAGCAAACATGGACATTACATGTCTCTCAGACACACATTGTCCTCGAGAGGGTCTTGACTGCAGCCTGCAGAAAGGGGCGGGACGGACCACTGTCAGTGTCAGACCTTATATGGAATTGGGACTATTGCATTCCGGAAATGAAGGGGCGCTATTTTCACAATCACTAATATCTTAAAGAAGCGGGGTGAAGAGGTCGATTGGAAGAAGTTTGAGAGGTTTCGCCATTGACGTTCGGAACGCTATTCATAATGGAACAAGCACAAAGTCAGCAAAAGGTATTTTCTACCTTATTAAAACTTTTTTTACATCAAAGCGCTTTTTCTAGATTAGGTTGAAAATATAATTGACAGCTGCAAACGAGTGAAATTCATAGTTCGTACAGGGAAGGCAAATTTTAGCATGTAGCATAGCTAATTATTTCCGTGCAGGGCATCATTAGATAAAAATCGAAAAGTAGAAAAATGTATACTTGAGAAATGTATTTTATGCCCCAATTTTGTTTTCGTTATACAGATGCACTTATCAATTTGCAACATTGATCGGGACAGAAAATTCTTCCCGTACTGTCTGAAGACAAATACCGCTGTCCCCTTTGCTCATACAGTGCGGAGGAGTCTTAAAGGTACAGAACCACATAGCAACAACTGCTATGGTTCAACATAACAGTATGTAAAACTACACTTATGAATGTTTATTTTTACATTCTTATCAGTTTTCTAGTGTTTTTATTTCATTTTTAAAGGTTAATATTTTTTAAATATGTTTTTGTACACCAATGTTAAATTTCTTGAAAGTCTAATATTTTTTATAAACTAACAGCTTTTTTTATAAGCTAACAGCTGCCATCATAAGTGGAACCCAGAGATGATACTGTAATGACGAGCAGCACTACTTCAATGTATTTTTAGTAACTGTGCAGCAAACTACACATTTAAAAGTAACAAAGTATTTTGTGAAATGGCTATTATTAAGTACTGTTTTACTGATTATAATGTGCAATGTAATATTACCCATTTATTTCAGCAGACATTAATAAAAATGAAGTTATGTGCACTGTTAGGTATTTTAATACAAGACAACAAATTAAGGTTAGAAGAAACCTAACATAAACAACATTTATCAGTGTATCGTGTTTTAATTCTTTTATGGATTAAAATGTGATCTTCATTCAGTTAAGTTTCTCGCATTATGTTGCATATCAACAACATTTACTCAAGAGTATAACATTTGGAAAAATGGTCCTAATTATTTATTTTTTTTAATCAAAGTTACAGAGTAATTGAGTAAATCTGATTAGTTAATCTTTGGCTGTTCATTTTGTGCAGAACATATATGTGTTATCTGGAAGCCATTAATTGTTAAATCCTACAAAACAGTTACAACAACGTTGAAGAATCTACAGTGATTAATTCAAACATGCCTTTTGTTCTTCCAATCATTTGTATATTTCCTGGTGTAATAACCTTTTTCTTTTATCTTAGTAGCTATTAGGCTGAGTCTTCGCTCTGTTCTGAGTGAGAATGAATCACATCTTGTTTAAACATATCTGCAATGTATATAGATGTTTTTTTTAAATTTATTCATTTTTTTTTAAGATTCATTCATAATCATGTCATAGCCATTCTTCCAGTATGAGTCTTGCATTGCACATGTTTTTTTTATTATTGTTATTTTCAGATGCCTTTGATTGCACTGGAAGCTGTTCTCCAGGAGGTGATTCTGGCACAGGGAGGCACATCTTCCCTCACCTTGGCATTGACCTGCAAGTGCTTAGAAGCCATTGTGTCTGACCCAGTTTTCAGGATGAAGACTCACTTTGCTTGGCTAGATGGTAAAGACCTTTGACTTTTTTCACCTAAAACATGTGAAATTAGATTTCAACTACATAAAATCAGTTTTTCATCAACAGGTGAGATCAGCTGGGCGACATTTTCAGAATCATTCAAGGCAGAAAACAGGATTCCTTTTGCGGTTGTAAGATGTTCTTCCTGCAACCGGCAACATAAAGACTGTGTGGGCTTCACTGGACATGGAAGATGAGGAGAGTTCCCTCGTTACTACTCTGATGGCACATCTGGACACTGCCCTGAATGCCAGTACTGAATGCTAGGACAGTATTAGTTGTTTTCTATAGTCTTTCACACATTTCAGTTGTCACACATTGTGTTTTTTGTGAAATGTCATTTTAAATCATCTATGCTGAAGCACATTTGCCTTTTGACTTGTTCAGTCATTTGTTTTCATAATGTGTTATTTCAATATTATGTACATTTTTGAATGTTCCTTTTGTTGTAGCTCAGTTGATTTACATTATTTAGTTTTTAAAGAAATGGTGTTACATTCTGGCTGCATTTTGTTGGAGAGAGTAGAACCAATAAAGTAGTTGTAAATATATTGTAACAGTGTTGTTTAGCAATTGGATCACCTTGTTTTAAAAATTTGAAATACATGCTAAGTTAATAACTTGCAATATTTTAAATGTGTAAATGCAATGTTTCCTATACTTTTTAAACAATGACTGGAATCATTACAAATGTTCTTTACAAACCTGACATACGGCTAAGTTGTTTGTTTTAACAGTCAGAATCAACTGTTGTTTTATAATAAAGCAAAACATACAGAAACATTGTTTAGTTACAAAGTCATAATACAAACATAAGACTAAAGGTGAGCTGAGTGAAGGTGGAGACCAGGTGGAGGTGATGGAGGCTCAGGTGAGGAGCAGTTGCACATTAAGCCGGAGTTTGTGAAGGATGGAGGAGATGAGACCGGCGCCGTGATCAGAGGAGACGGTTACAATTTACACAGATTTAATTTATGTATCCAGTGAATTTATTCAAAAAGGTTTTCATAGAGAAAAAGAAACCCAACAGTGAATCATTCTCTCTGGCTGTTACCAGCACAGTGTCTACTGCCGGGGTCCGAAGATTTTTTCTTCTCAAATGAACTTTCTAAAACCTACTTTCTGTGAGTCTTTCCAGGTTGAAACTACATTTAAATTTTTAAATGAATCACTTTGGGTTTTGCAACAATGGCATATTTAAGGTCTTTGGGACTCAGTTTATGAATCAATTGCAATTGGTAGAATTGATTTTGAATTTCTAAACAGAATAGTGGGACACCAATCAGTTTACTGATTAAGACATTATGGTAAACGATGATAACAGTCGAGCTTGTTAGAAGTTCAAAAGTAATTTAATTTGTTTGTAATTGTATTCACAATGTGAATAAGAAAAATATTTGCCAAATAAACAGAACAAAAGTGTTTTGTGAATGGATGGACCAAGTTGGCCAAAATTGACTAAACGTTTTACTGTTAGTCAACGATTTTGACTATCTGCCTCTTTTCCATCTAGTCCTTATTAAATAAGGCAAAGGATATTCTATTTTAGATTTTAACTTATTTATTTTAAGAGTACCATTCACAACATCAAAATCTATTATTTGAATTTCAACACCAGCAGGTATTTGTTTATATCTGTTTTCTGTGACGGACTGGCAATCTGTCCAGGGTCCCTGCAGCAGCTCTCATCACCCACTGCACGGATAACCTGAGAGTAAAATAATTGATGGATTGATAAATGTGTTTTTAATATAGTGTACATTTGTCTCTAAAATGTTAATTTATGTTTTATGACTTTTGTTTGGGAAAGTTAGGGTGTAAGGATAGATAAATACATCTCCATAACGATTCCTTATTATTGCTTATTTTAGATTGTTTGTTACTAATATAATTTTAACATCCAAAACAAAGATTTAATAAAGATTTAAAAATAAAAAAGGGACATACCATGTGACAGACATACCATGTGACGTAACACGTGGTATGTCATTTCCTTACTGTTTAATTTGTAGTTAATATGTAATTAATTTTAAATGTTAAAAGTGTTATTGGGTGTTTTTAAAAGCGTGGTCAAATAAAATGCGTTATTATTATTATAATATTGAAACACGGCTGATACAGGAAATGGTGTCACTAGCGCCCCCTTCATTTCCGGAACGCAATAGTCCCATTTCCATATAAGGTCTGAGACTGACAATGGTCCGTCCCCGCCCCTTTCCGCATGCTGCAGCCAAGTGTAGTTTTTGTCCTCCACTGAGACAGGAACAGTCCAACATCTGGATTGCAAACTGCAGTGGATGTAGGAAGGACAGTTGGTGCTGCTGCAGCACAACTCATTTCTCCAAACACAGGAAAAGCTCCAACAGAGAGGAGAAAGGAAATCCCTCAGTAACAACCTGAAAACTCACTGAAGCCTAAAAGGACATCAGGAAACTAAGGAAACATTTCTGGAAGCTCCACCTGATTTAATAATCAGCATTAAAATACAATCAATCTAAACTCTGATCAACACCTGGATACCTGATCCATACACACTCCCACACACAGATGAAGGAATGAAACACTAAACAGCCCTGCTGCTGAAAACCTGCTGTGGCCTCACTGTAATATCCAGAAATACAAACATTCAAAAGGAGAAGCTGCATCACATTCAACAAAGATTCAACAAGAATCAAAGATTTGATCTCTGAGCTCAGACTCACAAACCAGGGAGAGGCTTCCATCATCACACACCTCTGACAAACACCTCCAACCTTTCAGCACTTCCTCTACCAACCAGCACCACCAGGTGGGCGCTGCACACATTTACAATGAGCCCAAGAAGAAGAAGCAGCATCCTGAATCCAGCAGCTGCAGTAATGGCTTGTGAAAGTGTCCAAGGAGCATCTGGAACCAGAACCAGCAGATCCAACAGTCCAGAGAGTCTTTGTTTGCATCTTTCCTCTCAGATTTCCAAGCTGCTCTGAGAGGAAATGACATCATCACTCTACTGATGATGTCACACTCTGATGTCACTGACCAGGAGCTGCTGGACTTCTACATTTCCAGCATGGAGGACAGAGAAGATCTCAGCTCTGATGAGGAGCTGGCCTGCCTTCACACTGATTGAGGGTCAAAGAAATATTTCCAGATGAAGTCAGACTAAAATGTTGGATTGTCCTGCTGTTGCAATCAGAGGCCAAGAAAGCTTCAAGTTCTTCTCCTGTTCAGCTCCACGTTCCTGTCAGAGACTTCAGCTCCTCATGAGGAGACAACTAAAGCCTGGAACAGACTGACACCAACATCCTGACATCTCATCCCTGAACAAAGCTTTGCAGCATCAAGGTGACTCTTAGCACCATATATGGACAGATTTCCTCTAAAGGGGGCGGAGCCTGGATTGGAGGAACCAGCAGCAGCTTCCAGGAACAAACCTTGGGAACCTCTGGAGGAGAACATGGAGATGAGATTCCTGCTTTAATCAGTGGATTCATTGATAGAAAACATGAAATGTCTGAGAGCTGCAGCTCCATTTTCTACAGATCTGCTGGAACATCAGATAGAAATGAAGAATTTCATCATTTCACATAAATCTGTTCATCTTCCACAGATACAACTGAATTATTGAGCTGAACTGGTTCCAAAGGTCTGGATGGTAAAAATCCATTGTTTTTCTGTCTCATTAGTTTCCAGAAAGAGTTGAAATGTTTCAGCAGCTTTTATCCAGCAGCTCAGTAAAGATCTCTCCTCTTTCCAACCTGATTTAGTCCATAAAGCAGAACATCTCTGCTGCTGCAGCAACAGGAGGAAACTTCTCCAGCTCTCAACTTCTACACTCTGACTGCTTGGAAACAGATCAGGGAGGATCAGCCTTTTCTCCAGGCTGCTCCTCCTGACTCGAGCGCCACCTAGTTGAGGACAAACTACCATACAAATAAAAATGCTGAACTCTGCCTCAAACAGTTTGCTTCATGTTTTTGTGTATTTTTGGTTTCATTAAGTCCTGAAAGTTGTGAATCTTTGTTTCACTTTTTGAGAACTTTTCCACATCCATCTGACCATTTTCTGATCTTTCCTCATTTGGGCTGATTGGTCTAGATCTCCATGAAATATTCTTTTAAAGTCCAAATTGTTTCCCAGCTGTGTCTCTACAATTACATATCATATCTTTTATATGATATCATTAATCTGCATATTTTTAAATTATTTTTAAATCAGCCAATCAGGTTCTTGTATTTCCTCATTAGATCATCAGTGGAAGCCCCGCCCAGCCCATGATGCTCCTGGTTTGTGAAGACAGAGAGACAAACTGAACTCTGATAAGAAACAGTTTCAACTGATTTTCTCTCTCCAACCTCTTGGTTCCACATGGAGCTATATTTGGCCCCCTGCTGCTCTGAATACCATGTTATTGTGGTTCAGTAGATGGGTTGGTTTCCCAGCTTCATTCAGAACCATGTGAAAGATTCTTATAGTTTAAATGAGCTGCTGTTTGAAAAGTTACACAACCAAAATGACCAGAGATAATTTGAGTTATTAAACTGTAATAAGAGATAAAATGGGGTTCAAAATGTTACCATTCATTTATAAATGATATGACTGTATACCAGCTTGAAACTAAATGTTTCCCAGCAGACTGACTAAAGACATTTCTCCCTCTTCCTCCTCTATCAGACCTTCTCTGCTCCTGCAGCAGGTTCCTCCATACCTCAGAGCTTCCAGTCTCCAGTGTGGATCCTTCAGTCCAGCCGACAGCAGCTTCACTCCTGAGTCTCCTGGATGATTGTAGCTCAGGTCCAACTCTTTCAGATGGGAGGGGTTGGAGGTCAGAGCTGAGGCCAGAGAAGCACAGCCTTCCTCTGAGACCAAACAGGCTGATAATCTGCAGACACACAATTCATCACATGATGAGAAAATGAGAACATTGAGGTAGAGACCAAGGTCTGAACTGATGGATGGATGGATGGATGGACGGACGGACGGACGGACGGACACGGACGGACGGACCGGACAGACGGACGGACGGATGGATGGCCCAGAGTTACCTGAGAGTTTCCAGGTTGCAGTTTGGACTCTTCAGTCCAGCAGAGAGAAGCTTCACTCCTGAATCCTGCAGGTTGTTGTTACTCAGGTCCAGTTCTCTGAGACTGGAGGACTGGGAGCTGAGAACTGAGGACAGAGCTTCACAGCTTCTCTCTGAGAGGTTACAGCCACTCAGTCTGAGGAGACAGGGAGGAAAATATGTTAGCAAGCCAATCACAAATATTTATTTTATTTACAGTTGTTGAAATAAGAATTTTAAAGTAGCAGAATAGTACATAAGTTAACTTTTAGGTTAAGATAAACTTAGATACAGATCCAAACTGGGACAGCTGGTGACTCTCAGAACTTACAGAAATTCCTAATCAGAAAACAGTCTTAGACGCCTTGGATCTCTTTAGATAGGGAGCCTGTCTGCCAGGCAATTAACAAATTTCTGAGCATGGTTCAAAAGTTCACTAGGATCTTAAAACTTTTTATAAATAATTTTATCTATATTAGAATTAACTATATTTCTTTAAGCATGTTTTTAATTAGTTACTTATTAGATCCAAACTTATAGTCATTATTTAGCATTACATTTTGTGCAAGCTTGGTTAAAATACAAACTACTTTTTTGTGAAAACATTTTGAGGCAGAGATAGCGCTGCAGCTGCACTCGTATATCAAACTGGACAGCATCAGAGCTGGTTTGAGGGAAAACACCAACGTCAAGCAAAGCAGAGAGAATCTAAGATTTTATATTTCCATTTTTAAACAGCTTGGATTCAGAGATGGAAAACTAACTAGCAACTGAAAAAAAAGCTATCACTGTGAGCAACGAGCTAACTATTAATCTTCATATTAAATGTTTCCCAGCAGACTGACTAAAGACATTTCTCCCTCTTCCTCCTCTATCATCTTCTCTGCTCCTGCAGCAGGTTCCTCCATACCTGAGAGCTTCCAGTCTCCAGTGTGGATCCTTCAGTCCAGCCGACAGCAGCTTCACTCCTGAGTCTCCTGGATGATTGTAGCTCAGGTCCAACTCTTTCAGATGGGAGGGGTTGAAGGTCAGAGCTGAGGCCAGAGAAGCGCAGCCTTCCTCTGAGACCAAACAGCCTGATAAGCTGCAGACACACAATTCATCACATGATGAGAGAATGAGAACATGGAGGTAGAGACCAAGGACTGGACTGGATATTTTCAGCAGGGGAAAACACACAAGGAACTGGTGCTTAAACTCTTAATAATATGAAATATTAATAAAACTGTATTTTCTTTTACAGGTAATGAAAATCAACATTTCCTGCACAATGGTTGATTAACTCCAACACCTGCTGTTTGGAAGGATCTGCAATAATGCTCCTTTGTTCAACTAGGTTGCAGCAATCTGTCAAGGAATTAGCGTTACACTATCAGTCAAAGCCTGACCTGCACTTTTCTTAATAAATCTCTTCAGCCTGGAGTAAGAGAAAATTAGCCATTATTGTATGTTGAAATTTAGCCTGGTTAACCATGTCACAAGCCATTATTATAACAAATAATTATTATGTCATCTTTGAAAGCAGGTAAACGACATAAATCTGGTTTCACCAGGATTGAGAACATTTTACCTGAGAGTTTCCAGGTTGCAGTTTGGACTCTTCAGTCCAGCAGAGAGAAGCTTCACTCCTGAATCCTGCAGGTTGTTGTTACTCAGGTCCAGTTCTCTGAGACTGGAGGACTGGGAGCTGAGAACTGAGGACAGAGCTTCACAGCTTCTCTCTGAGAGGTTACAGACACTCAGTCTGAGGAGACAAGGAGGAAAATATGAAATAGGTCTTCAAAATTTTATGTTTTATGTTCCAGTCAATGATATAGTTGGATAAATTGTGACGTAATTTGTCAAATATTTGTTATTCTTATGTATCTTTATAATGTATCTTTTCTTATATGCTTTTATTGTTTAATTTCATCTTAGCATTAAGAATGATTTTGTATTGTTGAATTACTCTGATTCTCAGAAGGCCTCACTGAAAGAAAATCAGTGACATCAGGTTTCTGTAGGGTTATCTCTCAGCGGGAAGCAAGGCCTCTTTGACCGGCTAGATTGCTATAAAACTGACCGTGAAGATGTACAACTTGCTCTGTTAAACTCTGTGTCTGGAACGAGACTATCTAGTGCAAGATACCTTGTGTTTTAGTTAGTGATTGTCATTGGCGCTGTCGCTATGTGATGAAGTGTTTTCTCCTCCCTTTAGAGTTACACTGTTTCTTTGTGATTAGGGATCCTGAAAACAATAAAAAGAGAGGAGCAGGCAAATGTGTTTTCAGAGCAGCAGAAGATTGTAACTGAAAGCACATGACTGTTCTCCTCGTGAGTAAGAAAGAATCTAACTCTCTTGTCTTTCCTGTGTTTGTTTAATAGGTGTTAATCCTGAAAGATTAACACCTATTGAACAGATTGAAAAGAATATCATATTTTCACCATCTTTAAGCCTGGCACAATACATGGCAGTTCAGATGTGTTGTGAACAGCTTTATTCTATAGTTGGGCCTAAAGTCTTAAGAGACTACAATACAGCAGCTATCAAGGAGGCTGGCAAGAGAAACATTAATTTCTGTAATGAGCTGCAGTAATCCAGTGTCAGTTTCAGTAGGAAAAATAATTTCTGCTGCTTGAATTTGCAGCATTATGAATAGTCACCAATAAGAGCTGATCTCTCTTTTGCTCATCATCTGCTAGAGGTCAATATTGAGAAGACAAACTGATGAAGCAACACTCAATATTTATCTCATCATTGACAAATTTCTATCAAAGATAACTGCATTAACAATGTGTGTCCTTACAGAGCTTTGTTGGTTTCTTTAACCACTGGCAGCAGCCTCAGAAGAACCTCCTCTGAAGCAGAGTATTTCTTCAGGTCAAACACATCCAGATCTTTTCCTGATGACACTAAGATGAAACCCAGAGCTGACCACTGAGCAGGAGACACTTTATCTGTGGAGCGACTTCCTGAACTCAGAGACTGTTGGATCTCCTCCAATAGAGAACGATCATTCAGTTCATTCAGACAGTGGAACAGATTGATGCTTTTCTCTGCAGACACATTCTCACTGATCTTCTTCTTGATGTACTGAACTGTTTCCTGATTGGTCAGTGAGCTACTTCCTGTCTTTGTCAGCAGACCTTGTAGGAGTCTCTGATTGGTCTGCAGTGAAAGTCCCAGGAGGAAACGAAGGAACAAGTCCAGGTGTCCATTTGGACTCTGTAAGGCCTGGTCAACAGCTCTCTGATGGAGAGACGTTAGATTAGGTTTATTAAATAATAAAAACTTTTTAGATGTTTGTTTTTCTTCCATCAGGTTGACACCAGAGTTGATGAAGGTCAGATGAACATGAAGAGCAGCCAGAAACTCCTGAACACTCAGATGGACAAAGCAGAACACCTTGTCCTGGTACAGACCTCTCTCCTCTTTAAAGATCTGTGTGAACACTCCTGAGTACACTGAGGCTGCTCTGATATCGATGCCACACTCTGTCAGGTCTGATTCATAGAAGATCAGGTTTCCTTTCTGCAGCTGATCAAAAGCCAGTTTTCCCAGAGACTCAATCATCTTCCTGCTCTCTGGACTCCAGTGTGGATCTGTTTCAGCTCCTCCATCATACTTGACCTTCTTCACTTTGGTCTGAACCACCAGGAAGTGGATGTACATCTCAGTCAGGGTTCTGGGCAGTTCTCCTCCCTCTCTGGTCTCCAAGACATCCTCCAGAACTGTAGCAGTGATCCAGCAGAAGACTGGGATGTGGCACATGATGTGGAGGCTTCGTGATGTCTTCATGTGGGAGATGATCCTGCTGGCCTGTTTCT
Source organism: Poeciliopsis prolifica (assembly GCF_027474105.1). Lineage (NCBI taxonomy): Eukaryota > Metazoa > Chordata > Actinopteri > Cyprinodontiformes > Poeciliidae > Poeciliopsis > Poeciliopsis prolifica. The sequence continues at coordinate 228,319 of NW_026562434.1, forward strand.
TATCTCTGAATCTCTTCCTGAAGTACTCCTCCTTCTGAGGTCATTGAACCCTCTGACCTCTGTCACCATGCGGACACACTGAGGAGGATCTGATTGGCTGCTGCAGGTCGTGTGGTTATCCAGAGGAGAGCAGAGGGAAGCAGTTTCCCCCTGATGAGGTTTGTCAGCAGAACATCCACTGAGGTGGACTCTGTAGCATCAGTCAGGATCTCCTTGTTGTGGAAGTCCAGTGGAAGTCGACTCTCATCCAAGCCATCAAAGATGAACAGAACCTGGAAGTGTTCAAAGCTGCAGATTTCTTTGGTTTCACTAAAGAAATGATGAACAAGTTCCACCAAGCTGAACTTTTTCTCTTTCAGCACATTCAGCTCTCTGAAGGTGAATGGAAATATGAAGTGGATGTTCTGGTGGGCTTTGTCTTCAGCCCAGTCCAGAGTGAACTTCTGTTAGGACTGTTTTCCCAATGCCAGCCACTCCCTTTGTCATCACTGTTCTGATTGGTTGATCTCTTCCAGGTGGGACTTTAAAGATGTCTTCTTGTCTGATTGTTGTTTCTGGTCTGTGTGGTTTCCTGGATGCTGTTTCAATCTGTCTGACCTCATGTTCATCATTGACCTCTCCAGTCCCTCCCTCTGTGATGTAGAGCTCTGTGTAGATCTGGTTCAGAAGAGTTGGACTTCCTGCTTTAGCAATCCCCTCAAACACAGACTGGAACTTTTTCTTCAGACCAGATTTAAGTTGATGTTGACAAACTGCAGCTAGATGTCCTTAATTAACACAAAAAGTAAAATCAATAATGAAACAAAGATGGAGATGACTGGATTGAATGTTATTCCATCTTTTCAGACATCAATAAATTTATGATTTATCTATCAGGTTAAATCTTTGTAAAAATCCTCTTACTGCACTGTAGGCGATCTGCCAGCTCCTCCTGATTCATTTTTTTTAGGAAGTTCAATGTGATCTTCATCACTGCCTCTGTGCTGCTCCTCCTCTGTTCTTCATCCTCACCTTCCAACACCTCATCATCTCTCTGACTCTCTGAATGTTCTGCGTAATCTGGACTCAGAACCTTCTGGATCTTCTTCAGTTCTTTCTTCATAAAAGTGACAATGTTGTCCTCCAGCAGCTGGAACAGAATAATAGATGAAGGAAACATCAGAGTTTAAATCATGGAGCCAAACACCAGATGGATGTTGAACAGACTGACAATCCTTTGGACTACAAATTGCAGCATGGAGATGAATGTGAACAGAACCCATAGAAAAGTTGCATATATACAGACCATAAATATGGAGTCCAGCTGTGTTTGATGGTGCTGGACAGATGAACTACTGGGAACCTCTGAGCTCTGCTGGTCCACTCTGTGGAGGAACCAGGAACAATTAGGAAGTCAGGAAATATTCATCCAGCAGTTTTCACTGAGAAAATCACCAGGAATTTCACACTAAAAATACTTGAAGCAGTAAAACAGAGCATCACATCAGCACAATACAAAGGAGTAAGAAAGAGGAAAATGGATTACAGTAACACTAGAATCACTCAGATTATGTAAAAAAGTTGATATTGCACTTTAAACACTCCACACTGTCAACAGACTAAATAAAAACTGGGATATTCATACTGGTTCAGTTTCCACAGTTACAGCAGTTAGAAACATCTCACCTCTCTGATGGTGGAGATCCAGGAGATTTAAAGAGAATGAGTTTACCCTTTAACATGTCACTCTTAAAGGACACACAGCTGGGTTCTGGTTCTGGTTCTGGTTTGAGTCTCTGATGGATCCTGACAGAAACATGATGATTAAAACTTAATCAGCAAAGAGGAGCAGCAGCAGCTTCATCACCACGTCTGTTCTGGCCTGATATAGTGAACGCTGTGTGAAAAGGGCTGTGGACAGTTAGAGATGGTGACCTCACCTCTGACCTTTGCTCTGGCTCTCATCTTCCCCACACAGAGTGGTTTTAGAGGGAGGGACTCCCTCCTCTCTGTCCTCACACTGATCCATGCTGCTGAATCCACATCAGCTCACACACACTTTCTAGCTTCACCTGCAGAGGAAACACACATCATTCATCTGCACATCAACTCTGATCATCCTTTACATCATTAGTGCTGGAAAAAGATCAGCTGCTCCTCCTCTGATTGGCTCTTCTTCTCTGCTTCATATCAGTGTCAGGTGAATGCAGTCAGACAGCAGAGAGGCAGAGGAAGCTGCCATCAGCTGCTGCACTTCTACTATCAGTCCACTAGATGGAGATATGGAGCAACATTTACATTGACTCGCACATTGATTCAACTTGAAGAGCAACTATTGTTTATACTTTCAATATAAAAGATACAGGTGGATTATCTGCTGCTGCAAAGATTAACTGTTTAATAATCTGACTGAATTTAACACATTTTAACATTAATATTTATAATAATAATATAAGGAAGCAACAAGATAGACTTCAATGGTGAACATTTTGATACCAGAAAATGAAATCATGAATCAGTTTGTTCAGAGAAGGAAACAAAGAAACATCAGCTGTTCATCATGTTGTTCGATTCCAGTTCATTAGTAATCTAATAATCATGTAGACTCACCTTCAAACAGCAGATGAATCTTTGACCTGAAAAAATGAACCTGTTCTCCAAACATCAGAGAGCACAAACAAGAATGAAATAAAAATGAAAAAGTTCAAGTTTGAAACAAAGCAAACTTACAGTTTGTTCAAGCAATCCAAAAAATTTGATCAAGAACATCTTAACAACAAACAGGGACAAAACAACCAGACTGGAGCCACATCGTGAAAAATGAACTGAAACTGAAAGTAAATGTGTCGGAAGTTGCATCACGTATGACATCACAGTTAAACAGGGGGGTAGTTCCTTCTTCCAGAGCTGCAGAACCAGGAATTGGAAGATCTAGGAAAATCAGAGGAAGGTTTTTAACATTGTCATGAGGAAGTAATGATAAAAATAAAGTTGTACTTACTTTTGATCATGACTATAATGATGATTGATTGTAAAAAAAAATATGTTAGTTTCTTTAGCACTTCCCAGTTTGTATGCAGGAATCCATACAAACTAAATAATTTGTTTCAAAATAAAGATTTAATTACCAAACTTAAAAATGTATTTACAAAATCAACATTTAATTTTCAAATTTAATATTTATTGTCAACATTACATGTTTCATAATCTCCTTTAATTTCTAGTTGTTCAGTCAGACGCTCCATCATGTTTGTCATGTTTCAGTTTTTCTCCATTCAGCAACAGTTGGTGAACTGGGTTTAATCCAGTTTAGGCTAATTGTCTTTCTTGCTACCAGCAGCAGAAGGTGCAACAATATGTAACATTGATGTTTAGTGAGTAAATCCTTGGTGTTTATGTCCAGCAGAAACAGAAGAGGCTCCATGGGGAGATCTGTCCTCAGAATGTCCTCAGTCTCCTGTTTCATTTCCTCCAGAAAGTCTTTATTTGTGGTCAGAACCAGAAGACGTGTGTGATGACCGACCATTCAACACATTCCTCCAACATCCATCTGTGGTTGGAATCCTGGAAATGAACGTTGTGAAAGGAGTTCTGCTTAAATGTTTGTCAAACCAAATTTATTTCCACCAGTTAATTGGTTTGATTCAGTATTCTGCAAGCTTGAATGTTTCATTGTAGCTTTGCTTTGTTTCTGTTGCATCCAAGCTGACGGTTGTTTTTTTCCAATTCCATGGATCTGAACATCTACAACCTTTATGTTGAGAACGAGCGTGAAGAGGAGAGACTGCCATTGTCACAAACTCACTTTCTGATGTCTCCGACCAAACACTTGACCCTCAACATCAATGTTGGAGAAACATTATCGTCATTGATAATGTAATAACAGCAATAGTGTTACAACAACACTATTAAATAATAGTGTTGTTGTAATTTCAAGGCTGCTGTTTCTCTGTCAGATTCCCTCAGGTCTCCACAGCAGAGAGATGGATCACGGCGCTCTTCCTCCACCTCCTCGCCGCGCCCCATCCTCATCCTCCACCACCTCCACTGAGTTCTGATGGGTTGGTTCAGATCCTCTCTGGAGATCAGACACCAGAACAGAGGCGGATCAGAACCAAAGCCAGCAGCTCTGCTGAAGCTCAGGAGAACTCTGAGTCCAGATGTGGACCCTGGTCTCCTCCAGAACCTCCTCTGTTCTGCTGTGGAGGAACTGTGTGGCTCCAGTTCTGCAGCAGGACCTTCTCAGCTGCAGCAGAAGAAGAAAGGACTTCCTGTGTTCAGGTTGGATAGAAACCTGGATATTTTCTAGCTTGTGGTTCTGCTTCCAGCGGAGATGTTCTCCAGGGTTCTGATCTGGATCTAGTGGACTGTAGAGCTCATCAGGTTTCCTCTCATCCACTTTGAGATCTTCAGCCTCCTTTAGATTCAACCTGAAGCTTCTTCTGACAGATTAGCTACAGCTGATATTTAGCATGATGTTTATTATTCTAGCCTCAGTTTTCTGTTCTTCATGTGACTCCACTGAATCCAACTCTGATGTCGTCCACTTCACAAGTGATGAAGATCCATTTTTCTTCACTTCCTGCTGATTTCTTTCCAAAGCTCCATTTGTTCCAGGAGGATCTTCAATGTTCTCTTCAGATGATGGAGGAACTCAGACTGACTCCACCCGGCTGGTGCTCCAGGTGAGCAGAACAAACCAACCCTAAAGTCATCTCTGCAGACCAGCTTTAGATTTGGACCAACTGAACATCAAGCTTCAGTATGTTGGAGAAATTGTGATATTGTTAATTAATTATTTGTTTTGTTATTTTTTATTTTATTTTATTGTGAAATTTGAAAACTGTTACAATTTTACAAAATATCCTTATAAAATCAACAAAAAACTTATTAATTTGATCATTTTAGAAACAAAACTTATTTTTAAAGGAATAACATTAAGAGACTGGTGTTTTTAGAATTTGTTATATTTAATGAATAATTACTGGGTATAGCCAGTGAAAACCACTAATTTATTTAATATTTTTACAGATTGATTGAATTAATCTAAAGATGATTGGTCTTAGAATCAATAATGATTAATTGATCAGTGGCAACTCTCTTAAATAGTTTTCTCCTGTATAAAGAGAGCTAACCATCTTTTCATACAATAAAGGAATTTAGAAAAAAAACACATTAAATTTGTACTTTCACTTTGTGTAAAGAGTATTAAGTACTAATTGAATTCATATAAAACATGCAGTTTTTTTATGTTATTGAACGTAGGCAGCCTTCAAAATGAGCGGTCCTTATTTTTCTGTGATGATTTTTTTTCCAAACATCAGAAATTAGAAACAATCAGGAAAAAGTTAAAGTGATGAAAAACTTCAATAAATAAACAAATTAAACTTACAGTTTGTTCAAAATATCCAAAGAGTTAAAGAAGAAAATTTAAACAACAGACTGAAACCCGACAAACGGACTGGAGCCACACCTGAACAGGTAAATCCAAACTGAAAGTAAATTTGAAGGATGTTGCATAACTGATGACGTCACAGCTCACCTGACCTGTAGTTTTTTCCTCCAGAGCAACAGAACCAGGAAGTAGAAGCTCTGAGGTGAAAATCAGAGGCAGGTTGATAAAATCTTCATGAGGAAGAAGAGAAGTTCTGATAAAATGAAGATGTACTTACTTTTGATCATTACTGTAGTGATGATTGATAGTAACAGAAAATACTAACAGTATTTCAGTTTATTCATCATGTCATAACGAAAAGTTGTGAAAATGCATTTTTCAAACAAATATTTTTCATCATGTCATCCAAACGTTCATTATAAACCAAATATTTAATTCACAAGCTAAATATTTACTTTGAAAACAAAATTTTTGGAAATAAAAATTTTGCTAAATACTTAGCTTGAAAATAAATATTTATTTTCCAAATATTTAATTTTCAAATTCAGTATTTATTTTCAAAGCTACATATTTAATTATCTTTTTTATGTCTAGATGTTCAGTCAGACGCTCCATCATGTTGTCATGTTTTCAGTTTTTCTCCATTCAGCAACAGTTGGTGAACTGGGTTTAATCCAGTTTAGTCTAATTGTCTTTCTTGCTACCAGCAGCAGAAGGTGCAACAATATGTAACATTGATGTTTAGTGAGTAAATCCTTGGTGTTTATGTCCAGCAGAAACAGAAGAGGCTCCATGGGGAGATCTGTCCTCAGAATGTCCTCAGTCTCCTGTTTCATTTCCTCCCAGAACGTCTTTATTTGTGGTCAGAACCAGAAGACGTGTGTGATGACCGACCATTCAACACATTCCTCCAACATCCATCTGTGGTTGGAATCCTGGAAATGAACGTTGTGAAAGGAGTAACACTTTATTTGACACAGTGTGTTCTATTAAATCTGGTTTTTACTTTCCAGTCAAACTCTTTGCACGTTTGATTTCCAATTCTTTTATGGCACAAAAATGCAAATTAGAAAACTCCACTCCTTGTTTTATCAATCTCCAGTTCAATCCAGTAAATTGATTAACTCAATTTTCCAAACAATCCACAAATGGAGAATGAAGACCCCAAACTGGACCATATTGATAGTTTTGACCTCATTCCTCTTCAGAGATACCACTGCAAACTCGTATCAATGGCTCCTCAGAATGACCAGTGGGACGCTCTGCTGGATGGAGACTGAACTACAACACTAAAAGAAGTTTTAAACTCACTTTTCAGTTAGCTAATTGAACAAATTTTATTCTGTAAGATAATAAATTGCATGGTTACACAAAACAAATAAAAAGATAATTATTGCCACATTATGGAGTAATCAATCATGGTGAATATCTGCCACAAAAATTCATTCTTGAACAAGATGGCTTTTTCCAGAAGACAGTATTACATTTTAATAAAAAGTGGGGTGGAAAGAAAAACTGGTGAAATAAAAGATGCACATATGAAATTCACCATTTCTGGAACAATGACATTCCAACATATGTGAAGTAGATTTGCTTTAAAGAAAAAATGTTTTATTTGCATCATACAGTGTTCTTTTATGTATCACATAAATGTAATTGTATCATAGTCAAGATGTTTTTCGGTGCAGCTGCAGAGGGTGTACAAACTAACTGAACAAGATGCGTCTGCTGAAGTTTCCCAGGCGGGTCGTCTGGGAACTTAATCTTCTCCTCTGTTAGCTGAGAGGTGAATAAAGCAACTATGTAACTCTGAGTTCGTTAGAGCAGATTTAGATTTTCGCCTAATGCAGTGGATTTTTTGTTTCCAGTCTGAATTGTTCAGAGGCTGAGACAATTATCAGTCTCTGAATTGTGCACTTCACACATATTCAGATAAACTTTTATGGTTAGTTCACAATGGAAAAATCTGAGTTGATTTCATCTGAACATTAATTCAATCTGGAGAGACTTAGACGGAGAAAATGGAAACCATTAGAAGAGTTTATTGACATACAAAATTTAAGTCTTTGGCGCTTGGGCCCCGGCTGAGGATATTTGTTAGAATAATTATGTTTTGTTATCATTCTTACATTGGTAGCTATAATAGATTTATTATTCACATCTCTGAGAAAAGCTCTCATACTTGTTAGACTTTGGAGCTGCAGCCACTTGTATCTTTGGGATACTCCTATCTGCCTCTCCACATTCCTTTTCTACTCTGTAATAAAAGAGAAAGCCCTAACAAAGGGTCTTCAGAGCGCTCAGTGAACGGCTGGAAGCAGCAGTTTGCTGGGTTCTCTCCTTTTGCAAAAGCTTTCATAAAATTCACTTGCGTTGTCTGTTTGTTCTTCTATTTAGATTCACAAATACCTATCATTTTGGTGCCGTGACCCGGATCTCGCGTTTTGTTCGCTGACAGATGAAGAACGACGCGCTGATACCGTGCACGGCCAGAGTCATTAGGACTTGGAGAGAAAGACCCGGGAAGTGAATTCTTCGCCAGGCCAGCGCCTTAGGTCCCACTTTGTCTGCCAGCGACGGGACTGCCGAGATCCGACCGAACAGAACGAGCCGACAGAAAGCGTAAGTGAAACAATTGATATATTGCAGTTGATGTTTATCAGCTAAAAGGTTGGAGGCCTTGTCAGAACAACTTGACTAAATTCCAAAGGGTTGGAGGCCCATCTGATGTTTTTCAGATATATTCCGAGGTTGGAGGCCTTGTCAGAACAACTTGACTAAATTCCAAAGGGTTGGAGGCCCAGCTGATGTTATTCAGCTAAATTCCCAGGTTGGAGGCCTTGTCAAATAGTATTTTTGACTAAATACCAAAGGGTTGGAGGCCCATCTGATGTTTTTCAGCTAAATTCCCAGGTTGGAGGCCTTGTCAGAACACCTTGACTAAATTCCAAAGGGTTGGAGGCCCAGCTGATGTTATTCAGCTAAATTCCCAGGTTGGAGGCCTTGTCAAATAGTATTTTTGACTAAATTCCAAAGGGTTGGAGGCCCAGCTGATGTTTTTCAGCTAAATTCCCAGGTTGGAGGCCTTGTCAGAACACCTTGACTAAATTCCGAAAGGTTGTAGAATCCCTGTTGTCTCAACTAAAATCTACAAGAGAAGTGTTTTTAGAGCCCCTCTTTTAATGAGGACTTCCCATAAGGAAGAATCCTCGCACTGATAGGAAATTGTTAGTTGCTGCGGTCTTTATTGCTGTGTCATTGCTGCCGTGCTGTGTGTGTGTGTGTGTGTGTGTGTGTGTGTGCGTGTGCATGCAAGAGCGAGTGGTGCTCATCTCTCTGTGAGTAAAACTTTCTGTCCTCAGAATTAGAATCCTAAGTGAAGAACCGGACTGAGGCTAGTCTCAGTCTAGAAGCCTGTTCTTCAGGGGACACTAAGCTCTGACCTCCAGCACTTACTTGAGAGAGAGCACAAAATATCAAGTCATTTCTAAAGTTAAATTGCAGAGTACTTAAATAATGGGAAATAAAAATTAATAAAAAGAGAAAGAAAGGAGGAAGAACTGAAATGTGCTAAACAATGGTTAGATGCAACTAAAGAAAGGAGAGAACAAATTAGAAAAAACAAAGACAAAAGGAGTAAAAGTGAGGAAGCCACTACTTTGTTTGTAAAGCCAGAAGATAACGAGCCCATACTAGGTGCAATGCAGGCCCCTCCTCCACGCACACAGACAGCGCTCCCCTCAGCTCCTCCAACTATCACTCCTGCAAAATCACCACCAGCTGAGCTGACCACAGATCCACTGTCAGTTCTCACTCCAAATACACTTTACCCACCTCTTCCTGTCTACTGGCGTTGCTATATGAGAAGGAAGGCGCAGGTCCCAGTAATCAGGGACATTCATATAATCTAAGGCAGTACAAACAGCCAAAAGTTTTGAACAGTTTTGACGGTACAGAACAATATCCAATGATCCAGGTCCCAAACCCAAATCCTAGAGATGGCCAGTCACCACATATTTATGTTTTTAGACCCTGGACTTTAGAAGAGGCCAGGAAGGCTGTGGAAGGAATAACACATGTTGCAGAGAACCCCGATAAGTGGATAGAAGACATGGCTGGATTAATTCACTCATACAGACTAAATGGGGTAGAAGTAGTAGAAGCAGACATGTCCTCATTAGGGAAAGATTGGGCAAAAGTAAGGGGAAATTATACAGGGAAAGCAACAGATGACAACATTTTCTTTTTTCTTTTTTTCAATGTAGTGATTACTTGGAAGAACCATTACAAAAGAAAATGACACCAACTTTGGTGCTGTGATCCTTTGGCTGTATGTTTGGGGGGTCAGCGATCAGAGTTCTGGTACCGACCTGGACATTATCCAGCCTCTTATCTCACTTAGGCTTAAAATGAGAAGAGGGCTGCTCGCTGACTTCACACCTCAGCATTAGGATCAACAAACTTAAAGTAATTCATTGATCCCTGATAAGATGTTTACTCAGACTAAGTAAATTTGAACTTAAATTGACTTACATTCTACATTAAAATCTAACATGGCAAAGGATAAGAGAGACTGTGGGTTTAACATGTTTCATTTTTATATGTGTTCGAATAAGTAAATGACTTTTAACTTTTAAATAAAATGTTGGGTAATAAGTGGCTAAAATTATATAATCTAAAAGAGAGAAAAGAGATATAGATATGAAATATATATATATTTAGAAAAAAAAAAAACAAAAAACAAAAAGAAAGACAAACTCTAATTGACTCCTATTTGCTTCTTTCTTTTTCCTCTCTCTGAGCCTCACTGCAGTGCGTCTGACCTCTGACCTCAACTCAAACCTGTCTTACCATGGCCAAGATGATGACCCTCCCCCCTCACCAGCTAATGACAGTGATCAAGAAGACAAAGAAGATCAGAAAGACAAAGAAGAGATCTGCTGATCCTAATTTTCTGACACCTGGAACTGTCATTGAGCAACTACTGCATGGAGTCCTGCTGGAAATTTGGACTGAAACTACATTCCTGTGTTTGGGTGCAACTGAACTCTTACAACTCCACTGGTTTACTCCCTGACATCAGCCTGGAGAAGGAAGGATAATGTGCTTCAGAGACAACAAACTGAACTGTTTGACCCTTGTTTCATTTGTGAACAGCATGGACATTGAGTGAGGGACAGTCTGGGCAACTCAAAGATCCAATACAGAACCAGTTGGACTGACAGGAAACTGCAGAGAGAGAGGAGGAGAGGACCAGGCTGCAGCGACGCCAGCAGCAGCAGGAGGAGGAGGGAGAAGTGAGCTCATCCAAGATAAGTGTTATACACATACAAACTGTTATAAACTGCTACTGCAATGAAGACTTGCTTGCTTTATAAACCTGTTCACATATTATCTAGCCAGAAAATAAAGTCTTAACGGCTTTTATGTTCAATGATAGACAAATTTCTCATTTTGTCCCTTTTAACTCTGAGTCCTGAACAGCAGGACCACTGCTAAGGATCCTCTTCGGGTCCATGAGCCACAGGTTGGGAAACCGTGAAGGGAAAATTGCATTCGCTAAAAGATCAGCAAAGAACTAATGGAAATTATGCCACTAAATTACACCAGCTAAAAATGATCAAAGATTCTAAGCTAATAATTATTTACAAAAGTTTTCTTTTTCTTTTTTTCTTTTAGGACTATCTTGATAATACATGCTAGATTGGATTTAAAATTAAATATCTCTGAATGTTAAAAAATAAATAAATAAGAAATAAATGAAATAATATTAATTTGAACAGTTATGAATCTACATTTTATTGAAATTGGTGAAGTGTTTCAGCTGCAGGAAATTCAGTTGTGGCTGGTTTCCAACACGTCTGAGATAGCTTTTAAAATCTATACATTACTTAAAAGAAAATTCTTGAAGCTTCAAAAAAATTGTATAACCATTTGAGCAAAGGAAAACAATGAAAGCAGACTATAAATTTGTGGCTGAAAAGCTGATTAATTTTTATGTTTTTTGTTTGTGTCGCATCACGTTGATGGAAATGATTATGGGAGCAAACAGATTGCTCTAAAGAACTGAGTAACTGATCAAATTATTTTAAATCATAAAATTACATTGTCAACTGGTCTGAAATGCAAGGTTAAATTAAATTGTGATATTTTATCTAACTAGTTACTCCAAATTGATGTTTGTGAATGAACATAATATTTTCTAGATAACGCTTAAAACCTTTAATCCAAGGTTGATTGATTAATGATCGTTAAATTCATAAAGAAATAATAATAAAGGTTAGCAGATTAAATATTAAAAGAATAACTAATAATAGATAAAACTATTTTAGCAGACATGCCAAATGACGTTTTCCGCAGGCAGAAAAACAATTGCAGATAACTAAAATTAATGATGAGGAAATTTTTCAAGTCAATAACAAACCAGTTCTCCCAAAGTCTTTATCTAAAGCAGCCGCAATTGTGGCACATGGGCGATGCCATGTGTCAACAGGGGGAATAGTGGGGATAATACAACAATATTTCACAACATATGGAATAAATTCTTACCTAAATTTTTTTTGTTCTGCATGTCCAGTTTGTGTTAGACACAAGGGAACACAAGGCCAAAAAAGAGGAAGTTTCCCAAAGCCTTCTTATCTATTCCAAACAATGCAAACAAATATTGTTTGGTAATTATTGATGCTTTTTCTAAATGGGTTGAAATAGTTCTAACAAAGCATCCAGATGCTTTGACAGTAGCTAAAGCTATATGTAAAAACTATTATTCCAATACCACAAACCATTTATACTGAAAAGTAGATTAAAGAAAATGTATGGAACACCGTGGTTAAAATGTTTAGATTTGGTAAAGTTGTACATGAGAATTACACCCACACAAGAAGGATTAACACCATTTGAAATAATTCATGGCAGACCATACAGATTACCAATATTTTCTCCAGATTTGCAACATGCAGATGAGGAGCAAACACTGGCAGATTACATGATCAGGACTCTGAAACAGAAGGAGGTGTCAAATGCAAATTTACTGCCCTCTGACTCTCCTCTCCTGCAGGAAACCACTCCCACCAAGCCAGGAGACTGGGTGTTTATCAAAGTCATAAAGAGGAAGAGCTGGGCCAGCCCGTGGTGGGAGGGACCATTCTAAGTGCTGATAACGACTCCAACTGCTGTAAAGATTGCTGAACGACCCAGCTGGATTCATCTCAGTCACTATAAGTTGCAGAGAGTGTTGGAAGCCTAGGTGGGAGCAGGTGGGAGTCCACCTTCACAGGGTTTTGGCTTTTTAGGGTCACTCGTCTCAACGGTGGTGAAGAAATCATCAACCCCCTGTTCTATAGAGTCCTGGGTAACTTCTAACATCTCTGTAATCTGAGCAGCAATGGGATTCTCACAGGCCAGGTGGGATCTCTGCTGCGCTGTGACTGCAGCATGTTTTTTGTTCTGGAGTGGAAGCTGCCTCAGCCTCCACAAGATGAGGAGAGAAGCACAAACACTCTTCCCCCAGTCTCATCCACATGACTACAGCACTAACCTGTGGTGGCAACTAATGAACAGGACTGCTCATGAGGTGAACGTGGTGAACTGCTATGTGTGTGCACAGCTGGCCTACGCCACACACAACTCAGGCCTTCGACCAGGTAACATCACTGATGACAAACAGATGTGTCTCTATGGCCTGAGCACACACCGACGGTACAACATCCCATACCAAAGGGCTGCAGATGGTGCAAAAAGGACTATTCTTTTTCACTTTGGACAGGAGCTGCTGCTAAAGGACTTTTTGGAGCTATGAACTGTTCACTTGCTGCTGATGTTCTTCCATTTCCACAGACTGTGATGAAAATACCAGAGACTATTTCCTTGGCAGGAGCCAAACCAGGGTCTCTCAGGAGCTGCATTTACAACAATGGAACTACAACACTAGGAATGCTCCCATGGAACCTGTGTAACACAGTTTACTCCTTCTGCGAAACAACACCGGAATTCGTCGCCTGCAGAGGTCAGGAGCCAACCTCAGGCTGCAGCATCTGGAACGACAATCCAGACTGTCACGATTTGCTTCAGGAAAGGAGGTTCGACATCACTCAGCAGACGAGAGGACGACAGAAGAAAGCTCGTTGCAGCGCCATAGTGCCAGGAGACTATGGTCAATGGGTGATGGCTGACTGGTACTTCCTGTGTGGAGATGGAGCTTACATGCTTTTGAAAACCGTGTTGTGTTGGCTTTTCTCACAATCTCTCAAGGAGGCGTCTGCAAGATCATAGGTTCAACATGAGATGAAAGAGGAACTGGTGGACAGTGCAACTCAGGGCTCACAAACTTTTGACTTTCTTTCTTGGCTGACCTCCAGACCCTGGTGGCAGCTTTTGTTTAAGATTGGAACACCCATCTTGACTGGACTGATCCTATTCTGTCTGTTCACAACCTGCATCATTTTATGTTTTCAAAGCATGCTGTTAAAGACATTTAACACTGCTCTGCTCAGCTATCAGATGGTCAGGGTAACCTCTGACACAGATGAGGACTACATGTTGCTCCAGAAGAAAGAAGATGACTGGAAAACGAGTACATGAGATGATGTCTTGTAAATTAATAAACAGATTCAATCATTTGCTTGATGACTCCTACACTGAAAATGTGAAAACAAATGGTGTTAGTGATGATAACTGCACTTGATTTTCTGCTGTTTGTTTGTTTTTGGGTTTTTTTTTTTTTTTCTGTGTTCTCATTCTTACATTCAACATTATTATATCATTAACACCACATTATATGCATTTGGTTTTTAATGTTTCTTTTATATTTCTGTTTTCTATCCTTCTTATATTATATATTATGCATTCTACAACTCTTGTATAACATGTGTAATCCATTCTTTTTCTTTTTACTATTTTTTTGCATAGTTATACGTAAGAATCATAAACAGGGGGGAATGTTAGAATGATTATGTTTTGTTATCATTCTTACATTAGTAGCTATAATAGATTTTATTCACATCCCTGAGAAAAGTTCTCATACTTGTTAGACTTTGGAGCTCCAGCCACTTGTATCTTTGGGATTCTCCTATCTGCCTCCCTCCACATTCCTTTTCTACTTTGTAATAAAAGAGAAAGCCGTAACAAAGGGTCTTCAGAGCGCTCAGTGAACGGCTTGAAGCAGAAGTTTGCTGGGTTCTCTCCTTTTGCAAAAGCTTTCATAAAATTCACTTACGTTGTCTGTTTGTTCTTCTATTTAGATTCACAAATACCTATCATCTCCATCAGTTCATCCTGGCTTTATCCATTTCACAAAGACTAAATCAAACTCAAGAGGTGTACTTGAACAGATTTCTTCAAGACTTGATGAGATCAATCACCTGTTCACCGTTGCCACAATAGTTAAATAGCATACGCCATACCTAACACAGAAAGACTAACATCTTTGACAGAGACAGTCTGTACATGTGTTAAGTTGAATGTGATTGGCTGAGGGAACTGTCAATATGAGGCCTCTAATTTTTTTTATTTTTGGTGGATGTTGTGCTGAATTAAATCATACTCAATAAAATGAATTGCTGCTACAATAGTAAATAATTGTGAATAGATTGAATGTGTAATTAGCTCAAAATATATATTTTCAAACCATTCTTAACTAAAAACCATCATAATTATGCCAACCATTTGCTCAAATAAATAACTTTAAACTTATAAATTAACATTGGAAATGAATATAAAGTGTGGACCTGATAGTGGACTTTTTTCTCTTCCTGTTCTCAGTGAAGGTGGATGCTTTTTATTTTCCAGCTACTTCCCTCATCTGCTGTGCTTTTTGCTCAGTGTCCTGTGCTATCTTTCTTTGCACATCTTCCAAATGGCAAACTATGGATCTGGTCTTGATGACAAAAAGTAGGAAATGAAAGCCCTCTTTCCTCAATGGGGCATTTGCAGCTGGACACGTGATGAATTCCTGGGAGAAGTGGAAGAATCTTTGCATGTCCACATTGTGGGTTGAGGATGTTGGAGATGAATATATAATGGAATTTTTGTTGACACAATTTCTGCTGTTTGGATTTGACGTAAACCTCGCATATCAGGAAATTCAGAAACAATTGGCAGCTGTTCTGCCCATTGAGATGCTGAAGTCTCGTAACAAGATATGTCTTGCTGTGAACACTCAGACTCAGATGCTGTGTGAGCAGAACCACAAACTGGAAGTGATTCTTGCTCAGAGCCACAGCTCAGTTGCAGTTCCTGAAACTCGCTCGATTAATGGAACAGACGTTGGAGAAGCTGCAAGCTCAGCTTGACGGGACTGATCATAAGTTCTGCTGTCTGGAGTTGCCATTGAAATGTAACAGTGAGAACTTAAAGAAGATGGAAAAATTAATGGAGTCTGCCTGATCACATACATACTTGAGAATAACTATAAACACACACTTATTCAACCCACCACCTTTGCTGGCCGCCCTTTCTCTTCCTCCCACAGTAAGGCAACCTAGACTGTTGCAATGCACCAGCTAGTTGCGTTGCTCACTTGAACCCCTTACCAGCATCACAACTTCCCTCACCTCCTGTATCACATGTCCTGTTTTTATGCTGTCAGTGTGTTTCTTTGCATGTGCAGATTTTTTGCAACCTCACACTTGTCTTTAGTGTCTTTAGTGACACAAATTATTTTAAGCTTGATAATAGTATTTTCTACAATCATAATGTTAAAAATACTAATACTACATGACTGAATACCAGAATGAATTAGCTGCGTTTTAATGCAGGGTGAAAAAAAGACCAAAACATGTACATAAGTAGGTGGAATCACTAACAAGCATTGGTTTCTGATGGTTGCTTAGTATAAATTGCCATAGTAACTATGTGCTATTACTTTTGTGAAACCAAATCAAGGCTTGATTAAACCAGGATATCTGAAAAACTCTGTCTTAATCTGCTATTCTTGTTTTGTGAAACAGCACTCAAAAATTGGAATCCATTAAATATGAAGGTGATGTCGTTAGTTCAGAGACAGAACAAAGAAACATCCGCTGTTAATTTGTTTGATTGCAGTTCATGACTAATCTAATAATGCTGTAGATTAACCTTCATAAGGAAGAGAGATTAAACTTTGAGCTGAAATGCGAAATGAACTTGCTTTTCAAACATCAAAGAGCAGAAACAAAAAGGAAAGTTCTTGAAATCAAAGTTCAAGTAGGGGAAAAAGCAAACTTACAGTTTCTTCAAATAATCCAAAGGGTTGAAGAACATCGGAACAAAAGACCGACTTTCAAACTGAAAGTAAATGTGAAGGATATTGCATGACTGATGAGATCACAACTCACATGCGTTTTAGTTTGTTCTTTCAGAGCAGCAGAAGGTCTGTAGTGAAATCAGAAAGGTTTATAATGAGGAAGGACAGAAGTTCTGATGAAAATGTTTCATGATGGAGTCATGAGGAGAAAAGAGTCCAGAGAAAAGAGCAGCTGCTTGATTCCTGCTGCAGTAACTGGTCAGAATATAAATACAAACAGGAAATAATCAGAAAAACTAAACTAAACTATAATCCTTAACATCACACACTACTGCAGCTGAAACCACACATTGTTCTAATGCAGATTTTTCCTAAAGCTCCTATATAATCATTGATCATGATGTTAGTGTGGTGAGCAGAGTGAGGACAGTCTCTGGTTAAAACCAGGATCAGCTGAGGAGGTTCTGCTGATCCAGGTTGAAATTTCATTTCAATCATCAACCTGAATTTAAAGTCAGAGTCAGATCAAGAGCAGAGAGAACAAATGCAAACAGAAGCTGAGAGTCTAGATCATATTGAATGTTTTGATACCTGAAAACACACAGAAATCACAAGGAGCCAGAGCAGACCAAAAACAGGAACCAGGAGCAAAAATAAGCAGAATATCAAAAGGCAAGTAACCAGGATATGATGGGATTTAAGAGAAGGGAACAGCAATAAGTGTGAGCAGGAGAAGAGAATAAATACTGTGAGGGTGAATGCTGGAACAAAAGACCTGGGCTGATTAACAGGTTGGAGGAAAGAGAGAGAGAAAATGGCACAGGGGGCAAAGAAGAGAACACAACAGGGAAAATAGAAAAAAAACAAGATACCACATTGTAACTGGACCTAAGAAACATAAAATAGCAAGAATAACAAGAAATTAAAGTAAAACTAGAAACAAGACTAATCTAATTAAAGAGAGGGACGAAGGACTGCAGAATAACCAAACCTCAAATTCAACTCAAACCAACCCAGGTCATAACTGCTGAACAAGGAAACACGATGAATCCAGCTGAAATAGCTCCTGTCCAGCCACTCAAAGACAAACCTCCAAACATTGTAAGTGAGCTGAGCCGGTTTCCTGTCATACAATCGGTCAAACATCCCAAACTTTTTCAGGATGTCCAAACTGCTTTACCAGATCCTGACCCGGCCCAAAGACCAGCTGCCACCACTCATGTGCGCCTGGTACAAAAAAGGTGCAAAAAATCAAAAGATGACACAACTTAACACACTCACAAGATGGAGCAAATATTCACACCCCTTTATTAAATCATGAACTAACTGTGATTAAACCACATGTTTTCAGGAATCTGAGCTAATTTTCCCAGTGAATCCAGACCTGATTATTATCTGACCTGCAGATACAATAAATTATTTTAATAGAACCTCTCTGATGGATGATGGTTTATTTTTGGTATAAGAATAAAATGTGTTCATCAGGAGGTCGATTGTTTCAGGTTTGAGCTAAAACAGAAGCAGCAGCACTTCCTCTACAGGAGAAAACACACGAGGTCATGAGGTCAAGCTTTGTGACAGTAAATAAATCACATGAATAATCTCTTGGTTTGCTAAATTATAATAAAACATGATATTTATGTTGTGAACAATTAAATAATTTTAGCTTGGATTGGCTCTGAACACATCATAAATCACTGATTCATTATAAAAACTTTGACTAGACTCAGAGTAGACTTATGTAAATATACATGATGAAGTATTTAAATTCAGCATTTCACTGAAAAAGTAATTAAAGTGTAGATACAGGGATAAAGATTAGCATGCTAACCCCTCAGGTTTCCCATCAGCCACTTGGGTTTCAGGATGACCAACATTTTTAAACATGGCTGCTAATTTTGAGCCTTTTAAACCAGATATGGACATTAAATGTTCCCTGTTAGAGATTCAGGTTTTAACTTATGGATCTTTGTCAGTAAATTTGATTTAATTATTGGGGAATAATAAAAAAAATAGTCAAGGAATAAACTAAAAATTAGGTTTTTGGAGGTGAAATGATTAATTGTTGAATAAAAATGGAAAATTAATCATGTAGGATTAATTAGATTATTTTATTGTGAAATTTGAAACTGTTACAATTTTACAGAATATCCTTATAAAATCAACAAGTAACTTATTTTAATTTGATCATTTTAGAAACAAAACTTATTTTTAAAGGAATAACATTAAGAGACTGGTGTTTTTAGAATTTGTTATATTTAATGAATAATTACTGGGTATAGCCAGTGAAAACCACTAATTTATTTTATATTTTTACAGATTGATTGAATTAATCTAAAGATGATTGGTCTTAGAATCAATAACGATTAATTGATCAGTGGCAACTCTCTTAAAAATAGTTTTCTCCTGTATAAAGAGAGCTAACCATCTTTTCATAAAATGAAGGAATTTAGAAAAAAAACACATTACATTTGTACTTTCACTTTGTGTAAAGAGTATTAAGTACTAATTGAATTCATATAAAACATGCAGTTTTTTCATGTTATTGAACGTAGGCAGCCTTCAAAATGAGCGGTCCTTATGTTTCTGTGATGCTTCCAGTCTCTGCGTTGTCCTGTTTCCCCTTGATTGTTCCCAGGTGTTTCTCGTTTCTGTGATTACCATCTGTGTATTTAATCCCACGGTTGTCCTTTGTTCCTCATCGGGTCCTCATCGTTCTTCACGTCATTTTGTCAAGCCTGTTCTTCTGTCCACCAGGATGAACAGTTGCTACCGGCGCTGAGCCCTGGCTTCAGCTCAACCATGCTGCCTGTTTTTGTGTTTCCACTTGGACTATTTTTACTATTAAAACCATCATTTAACTATATCCTGGGTTTTCTGCCTTCTGCTTCACCACCAGTATACCAGCATCTCTTGATAGAGTGAAGCTATGACAAGAAAACAAACTGAAAAACATGTGGATCCTGGAATAATCCTGGAATAATCCGGGAATAATCCTGGAATAATCCCATCTTCCATCTTTAAAGGACTGGAAGAAGAAAAAGTTTCCAAGGACTCAATCAGAATCGTTTCACCAAGAAATAGATTGCAGAGACTCAACTATCTGTTCAACAGTGAGAGAGTTTCTCTGACAGGAGGAAAAACTTTAGACTCTTTAGACTCAAATCAGCTCAGAAACACTGAAGAACCAGAACTGAACCAGAACCCAAATCCAGGAATCAGAGGTTCAGTGAATGTGGTGTTGAAGGTGTGGAGGAGGATCAGTGAGTCAGAGGAGACTCTGTAGAAGGACAGAATGCCAGCAGGACAGTCCCATACACTGCTACTCTGTTAGAGTCAGAGGAGGAGGAGAGACGAGTTTCTATGTTATTGTGCCTGACAAAGTAACCATGACCATGAGAGCAGATCAGACTCCAGGAATGATCATTACATCCAAACCAACAGTCTCCACTGTCTCCTTTCCTCTTGATTCTTCTGTAACTCACTGATATATCAACATTTCCTTTCCACTCAACCTCCCAGTAACAGCGACCAGTCAGACCAGTTCTACACAGCAGCTGATAGCAGTTATCAAATCTGTCTGGATGATCAGGATATGACTGAAACTCCATCACATATGTCACCTTCCTGTTGTCTTCAGACAGTTTGAGTTTTCTGTTCACTGTGTTTGTGTCGATGGTGAGTTGACAGGAATCTGATGGAGAACAAACACAATCCAGCTGCAGTTATTGATCATTTATTGACACTTTGACTCCTGAATGAGTGATGTGACAGTTTGAAGATGGTTGAATGTGAGCTGCTTTGTTGTCATGAATCAGATGAAAAACACACTTACATTTCCTCAGACCTGGAGTCAAGAATCGGCCTCCAGCAGGCTCCACCCTGAAAGGAGGAGGGGGGTCAGACCATCAGTCTCTTTCAGCAGCAAACATGGACATTACATGTCTCTCAGACACACATTGTCCTCGAGAGGGTCTTGACTGCAGCCTGCAGAAAGGGGCGGGACGGACCACTGTCAGTCTCAGACCTTATATGGAATTGGGACTATTGCATTCCGGAAATGAAGGGGGCGCTATTTTCACAATCACTAATACCTTAAAGAAGCGGGGTGAAGAGGTCGATTGGAAGAAGTTTGAGAGGTTTCGCCATTGACGTTCGGAACGCTATTCATAATGGAACAAGCACAAAGTCAGCAAAAGGTATTTTCTACCTTATTAAAACTTTTTTCACATAGTACATCAAAGCGCTTTTTCTAGATTAGGTTGAAAATATAATTGACAGCTGCAAACGAGTGAAATTCATAGTTCGTACAGGGGAAGGCAAATTTTAGCATGTAGCATAGCTAATTATTTCCGTGCAGGGCATCATTAGATAAAAATCGAAAAGTAGAAAAATGTATACTTGAGAAATGTATTTTATGCCCCAATTTTTTTTTTCGTTATACAGATGCACTTATCAATTTGCAACATTGGGATCGGACAGAAAATTCTTCCCGTACTGTCTGAAGACAAATACCGCTGTCCCCTTTGCTCATACAGTGCGGAGGAGTCTTAAAGGTACAGAACCACATAGCAACAACTGCTATGGTTCAACATAACAGTATGTAAAACTACACTTATGAATGTTTATTTTTACATTCTTATCAGTTTTCTAGTGTTTTTATTTCATTTTTAAAGGTTAATATTTTTTTAAATATGTTTTTGTACACCAATGTTAAATTTCTTGAAAGTCTAATATTTTTTATAAACTAACAGCTTTTTTTATAAGCTAACAGCTGCCATCATAAGTGGAACCCAGAGATGATACTGTAATGACGAGCAGCACTACTTCAATGTATTTGTAGTAACTGTGCAGCAAACTACACATTTAAAAGTAACAAAGTATTTTGTGAAATGGCTATTATTAAGTACTGTTTTACTGATTATAAATGTTAATAAAAATGAAGTTATGTGCACTGTTAGGTATTTTAATACAAGACAACAAATTAAGGTTAGAGGAAACCTAACATAAACAACATTTATCAGTTTTTATTCTTTTATGGATTAAAATGTGATCTTCATTCAGTTAAGTTACTCGCATTATGTTGCATATCAACAAAATTAACTCAAGAGTATAACATTTGGAAAAATGGTCTTAATTATTTATTTTTTTAATCAAAGTTACAGAGTAATTGAGTAAATCTGATTAGTTAATCTTTGGCTGTTCATTTTGTGCAGAACATATTTGTTATCTGGAAGCCATTAATTGTTAAATCCTACAAAACAGTTACAACAACGTTAAAGAATCTACAGTGATTAATTCAAACATGCCTTTTGTTCTTCCAATCATTTGTATATTTCCTGGTGTAATAACCTTTTTCTTTTATCTTAGTAGCTATTAGGCTGAGTCTTCGCTCTGTTCTGAGTGAGAATGAATCACATCTTGTTTAAACATATCTGCAATGTATATAGATGTTTTTTTTTTTAAATTTTATTCATTTCTTTTTTTAAGATTCATTCATAATCATGTCATAGCCATTCTTCCAGTATGAGTCTTGCATTGCACATGTTTTTTTTATTATTATTATTTTCAGATGCCTTTGATTGCACTGGAAGCTGTTTCCCAGGAGGTGATTCTGGCACAGGGAGGCACATCTTCCCTCACCTTGGCATTGACCTGCAAGTGCTTAGAAGCCATTGTGTCTGACCCAGTTTTCAGGAAGAAGACTCACTTTGCTTGGCTAGATGGTAAAGACCTTTGACTTTTTTCACCTAAAACATGTGAAATTAGATTTCAACTACATAAAATCAGTTTTTCATCAACAGGTGAGATCAGCTGGGCGACATTTTCAGAATCATTCAAGGCAGAAAACAGGATTCCTTTTGCGGTTGTAAGATGTTCTTCCTGCAACCGGCACATAAAGACTGTGTGGGCTTCACTGGACATGGAAGATGAGGAGAGTTCCCTCGTTACTACTCTGATGGCACATCTGGACACTGCCCGGAATGCCAGTACTGAATGCTAGGACAATATTAGTTGTTTTCTATAGTCTTTCACACATTTCAGTTGTCACACATTGTGTTTTTTTGTGAAATGTCATTTTAAATCATCTATGCTGAAGCACATTTGCCTTTTGACTTGTTCACATTTGTTTTCATAATGTGTTATTTCAATATTATGTACATTTTTGAATGTTTCTTTTGTTGTAGCTCAGTTGATTTACATTATTTAGTTTGTACAGAAATTGTGTTACATTGTGGCTGCATTTTGTTGGAGAGAGTAGAACCAATAAAGTAGTTGTAAATATATTGTAACAGTGTTGTTTAGCAATTGGATCACCTTGTTTTAAAAATTTGAAATACATGCTAAGATAATAACTTGCAATATTTTAAATGTGTAAATGCAATGTTTCTTATACTTTTTAAACAATGACTGGAATCATTACAAATGTTCTTTACAAACCTGACATACGGCTAAGTTGTTTGTTTTAACAGTCAGAATCAACTGTTGTTTTATAATAAAGCAAGAACATACAGAAACATTGTTTAGTTACAAAGTCATAATACAAACATAAGACTAAAGGTGAGCTGAGTGAAGGTGGAGACTAGGTGGAGGTGATGGAGGCTCAGGTGAGGAGCAGTTGCACATCAAGCCGAGTTTTGAAGGACGGAGGAGATGAGACCGGCGCCGTGATCAGAGATGAAGACGGTTACAATTTACACACAGATTTAATTTATGTATCCAGTGAATTTATTCAAAAAGGTTTTCATAGAGGAAGAAACCCAACAGCGAATCATTCTCTCTGACTGTTACCAGCTCAGTCTCTACTGCCGGGATCCGAAGATATTTCTTCTCAAATGAACTTTCTAAAACCTACTTTCTGTGAGTCTTTCCAGGTTGAAGCTACATTTAAATTTTTAAATGAATCACTTTGGGTTTTGCAACAATGGCATATTTAAGGTCTTTGGGACTCAGTTTATGAATCAATTGCAATTGGTAGAATTGATTTTGAATTTCTAAACAAAATAGTGGGACACCAATCAGTTTACTGATTAAGACATTATGGTAAACAATGATAACAGTCGAGCTTGTTAGAAGTTCAAAAGTAATTTAATTTGTTTGTAAATTATATTCACAATGTGAATAAGAAAAATATTTGCCAAATAAACAGAACAAAAGTGTTTTGTGAATGATGGACCAAGTTGGCCAAAATTGACTGAACGTTTTACTGTTAGTCAACGATTTTGACTATCGGCCTCTTTTCCATCTAGTCCTTATTAAATAAGGCAAAGGATATTCTATTTTAGATTTTAACTTATTTATTTTAAAAGTACCATTCACAACATCAAAATCTATTGTTTGAACTTCAACACCAGCAGGTATTTGTTTATATCTGTTTTCTGTGATGGACTGGCGATCTGTCCAGGGTCCCTGCAGCAGCTCTCATCACCCACTGCACGGATAACCTGAGAGTAAAATCATTGACGGATTGATAAATGTGTTTTTAATATAGTGTACATTTGTCTCTAAAATGTTAATTTATGTTTTATGACTTTTGTTTGGGAAAGTTAGGGTGTAAGGATAGATAAATACATCTCCATAATGATTCCTTATTATTGCTTATTTTAGATTGTTTGTTACTGATATAATTTTAACATCCGAAACAAAGATTTAATAAAGATCTAAAAATAAAAAGGGACATACCACGTGACGTAACACGTGGTATGTCATTTCCTTACTGTTTAATTTGTAGTTAATATGTAATTAATTTTAAATGTTAAAAGTGTTATTGGGTGTTTTTAAAGGCGTTGTCAAATAAAATGCGTAATTATTATTATAATATTGAAACACGGCTGATACAAGAAATGGTGTCACTAGCGCCCCCTTCATTTCTGGAACACAATAGTCCCATTTCCATATAAGGTCTGAGACTGACAATGGTCCGTCCCCGCCCCTTTCCGCAGGCAGCCAAGTGTAGTTTTTGTCCTCCACTGAGACAGGAACAGTCCAACATCTGGATTGCAAACTGCAGTGGATGTAGGAAGGACAGTTGGTGCTGCTGCAGCACAACTCATTTCTCCAAACACAGGAAAAGCTCCAACAGAGAGGAGAAAGGAAATCCCTCAGTAACAACCTGAAGAAACTCACTGAAGCCTAAAAGGACATCAGGAAACTAAGGAAACATTTCTGGAAGCTCCACCTGATTTAATAATCAGCATTAAAATACAATCAATCTAAACTCTGATCAACACCTGGATACCTGATCCATCCACACTCCCACACACAGAGAAGGAATGAAACACTAAACAGCCCTGCTGCTGAAAACCTGCTGTGGCCTCACTGTAATATCCAGAAATACAAACATTAAAAAGGAGAAGCTGCATCACATTCAACAAAGATTCAACAAGAATCAAAGATTTGATCTCTGAGCTCAGACTCACAAACCAGGAGAGGCTTCCATCATCACACACCTCTGACAAACACCTCCAACCTTTCAGCACTTCCTCTACCAACCAGCACCACCAGGTGGCGCTGCACACATTTACAATGAGCCCAAGAAGAAGAAGCAGCATCCTGAATCCAGCAGCTGCAGTAATGGCTTGTGAAAGTGTCCAAGGAGCATCTGGAACCAGAACCAGCAGATCCAACAGTCCAGAGAGTCTTTGTTTGCATCTTTCCTCTCAGATTTCCAAGCTGCTCTGAGAGGAAATGACATCATCACTCTACTGATGATGTCATGCTCTGATGTCACTGATCAGGAGCTGCTGGACTTCTACATTTCCAGCATGGAGGACAGAGAAGATCTCAGCTCTGATGAGGAGCTGGCCTGCCTTCACACTGATTGAGGGTCAAAGAAATATTTCCAGATGAAGTCAGACTAAAATGTTGGATTGTCCTGCTGTTGCAATCAGAGGCCAAGAAGAAGCTTCAAGTTCTTCTCCTGTTCAGCTCCACGTTCCTGTCAGAGACTTCAGCTCCTCATGAGGAGAACAACTAAAGCCTGGAACAGACTGACACCAACATCCTGACATCTCAACCCTGAACAAAGCTTTGCAGCATCAAGGTGACTCTTAGCTCCATATATGGACAGATTTCCTCTAAAGGGGGCGGAGCCTGGATTGGAGGAACCAGCAGCAGCTTCCAGGAACAAACCTTGAGAACCTCTGGAGGAGAACATGGAGATGAGATTCCTGCTTTAATCAGGATTCATTGATAGAAAACATGAAATATCTGAGAGCTGCAGCTCCATTTTCTACAGATCTGCTGGAACATCAGATAGAAATGAAGAATTTCATCATTTCACATCAAATCTGTTCATCTTCCACAGATACAACTGAATTATTGAGCTGAACTGGTTCCAAAGGTCTGGATGGTAAAACATCCATTGTTTTTCTGTCTCATTAGTTTCCAGAAAGAGTTGAAATGTTTCAGCAGCTTTTATCCTGCAGCTCAGTAAAGATCTCTCCTCTTTCCAACCTGATTTAGTCCATGAAGCAGAACATCTCTGCTGCTGCAGCAACAGGAGGAAACTTCTCCAGCTCTCAACTTCTACACTCTGACTGCTTGGAAACAGATCAGGGAGGATCAGCCTTTTCTCCAGGCTGCTCCTCCTGACTCTAGCGCCACCTAGTTGAGGACAAACTACCATACAAATAAAACTGCTAAACTCTGCCTCAAACAGTTTGCTTCATGTTTTTGTGTATTTTTGGTTTCATTAAGTCCTGAAAGTTGTGAATCTTTGTTTCACTTTTTGAGAACTTTTCCACATCCATCTGACCATTTTCTGATCTTTCCTCATTTGGGCTGATTGGTCTAGATCTCCATGAAATATTCTTTTAAAGTCCAAATTGTTTCCCAGCTGTGTCTCTACAATTACATATCATATCTTTTATATGATATCATTAATCTGCATATTTTTAACTTATTTTAAATCAGCCAATCAGCTTCTTGTATTTCCTCAGTAGATCATCAGTGGAAGCCCCGCCCAGCCCATGATGCTCCTGGTTTGTGAAGACAGAGAGACAAACTGAACTCTGATAGGAAACAGTTTCAACTGATTTTCTCTCTCCAACCTCTTGGTTCCACATGGAGCTATATTTGGCCCCCTGCTGCTCTGAATACCATGTTATTGTGGTTCCAGTAGATGGGTTGGTTTCCCAGCTTCATTCAGAACCATGTGAAAGATTCTTATAGTTTAAATGAGCTGCTGTTTGAAAAGTTACACAACCAAAATGACCAGAGATAATTTGAGTTTAAACTGTAATAGAGATAAAATGGGGTTCAAAATGTTATCCATTCATTTATAAATGATATGACTGTATACCAGCTTCAAACTAAATGTTTCCCAGCAGACTGACTAAAGACATTTCTCCCTCTTCCTCCTCTATCAGACCTTCTCTGCTCCTGCAGCAGGTTCCTCCATACCTGAGAGCTTCCAGTCTCCAGTGTGGATCCTTCAGTCCAGCCGACAGCAGCTTCACTCCTGAGTCTC
Organism: Poeciliopsis prolifica; assembly: GCF_027474105.1. NCBI lineage: Eukaryota > Metazoa > Chordata > Actinopteri > Cyprinodontiformes > Poeciliidae > Poeciliopsis > Poeciliopsis prolifica. Next base: position 255,385 of record NW_026562434.1, read on the forward strand.
CTGGATGATTGTAGCTCAGGTCCAACTCTTTCAGATGGGAGGGGTTGGAGGTCAGAGCTGAGGCCAGAGAAGCACAGCCTTCCTCTGAGACCAAACAGCCTGATAAGCTGCAGACACACAATTCATCACATGATGAGAAAATGAGAACATTGAGGTAGAAACTAAGGTCTGAACTGATGGATGGATGGATGGATGAATGGCCCAGAGTTACCTGAGAGTTTCCAGGTTGCAGTTTGGACTCTTCAGTCCAGCAGAGAGAAGCTTCACTCCTGAATCCTGCAGGTTGTTGTTACTCAGGTCCAGTTCTCTGAGACTGGAGGACTGGGAGCTGAGAACTGAGGACAGAGCTTCACAGCTTCTCTCTGAGAGGTTACAGCCACTCAGTCTGAGGAGACAGGGAGGAAAATATGTTATTAATCCATCAAAATGTATTTTCCAGTCAACAATGTTTTTTGTTGATTTGAAAGAACAATTTTATTTACATATTTGCATTTGTTATGAACTGTTTAATTTATAGTTTATATAAAGCAGGAGGAAGTCGTTTCTTTTTTACAGAAACCCCCAATGTTTAAGAAATCATCAAATGTTTGTGTTACTTTCCAGTCAACAATATTCTTGGACTTATTGAAGAATATGTCATATTTTTCAAAACTTTATTCTATAGTTGGGACTCTGACCTTGAAGACTGAACTACAGGCAATAAGGAGCTGGCAAGAGAAATATTACTACATTAATCCAGTGTCAGTTTTAACAGAAAGAGTCCATTGAAAATCTAGTCTGAATATCAGCATCAGAGCTGGTTTGAGGGAAAACACCAGCTTCAACAAAAGCAGAGAGAATCTCAGATTATATCTTTCCATTTTTAACTGGTTGGATTCAGAGATGGAAAACGCAGTGACTGACAAAAACTGTTCCTTTGAGCAACAAGTTAACTATTAATCTTCAAACTAAATGTTTTCCAGCAGACTGACTAAAGACATTTCTCCCTCTTCCTCCTCTATCAGACCTTCTCTGCCCTGCAGCAGGTTCCTCCATACCTGAGAGCTTCCAGTCTCCAGTGTGGATCCTTCAGTCCAGCCGACAGCAGCTTCACTCCTGAGTCTCCTGGATGATTGTAGCTCAGGTCCAACTCTTTCAGATGGGAGGGGTTGGAGGTCAGAGCTGAGGCCAGAGAAGCACAGCCTTCCTCTGAGACCAAACAGCCTGATAAGCTGCAGACACACAATTCATCACATGATGAGAAAATGAGAACATTGAGGTAGAGACAAGGTCTGAACTGATGGATGGATGGATGGATGGATGGATGGATGGATGGATGGATGGATGGATGGATGGATGGATGGATGGATGGATGGATGGATGGATGGATGGATGGATGGATGGATGGATGGATGGATGGATGGATGGCCCAGAGTTACCTGAGAGTTTCCAGGTTGCAGTTTGGACTCTTCAGTCCAGCAGAGAGAAGCTTCACTCCTGAATCCTGCAGGTTGTTGTTACTCAGGTCCAGTTCTCTGAGACTGGAGGACTGGGAGCTGAGAACTGAGGACAGAGCTTCACAGCTTCTCTCTGAGAGGTTACAGCCACTCAGTCTGAGGAGACAGGAGGAAAATATGGTATTAATCCATCAAATGTCTTTTGGGTGTGGAGGGAGGGATGAGGGGGGAAAAAAATGTCAGATTTCAGCATACTTAAGAAAGACATTATGTCAGAGCTCATGTGCCTTTTGCATGTAAACTGACTGCTATTATGTCTGCACTTAATATTTGTACATGGAATGTTAATGGTATTCACACACCTCTTAAACGGAGAAAGGTCCTAACTTATCTTGAAAGGGAACATGTTCACATAGCTTTGCTACAAGAAACCCATATGGATGCCAAAGAAACATGCAAAATTACAACAGGGTCCTTTCATCAGGCCTTCTTTTCCTCCTTTACATCTAGAAGTAGAGGTGTTATCATTCTGATCCGGAAAAATGTACCATTTAAATTTATAGATTGCATAAAAGACACTGGTGGGAGGTATATTATTGTGAAAGGTATTTTGTTTGGGGAGGAGATTGCCTTTATGAATGTATAATTTCCCCTGGTCAGCCAGGTACATTTCTAATGTCTGCTTTTACAAAACTTGTGGATCTGAATATTAAGAATACGATTGTGGGTGGAGATTTAACTGTCATCTCTCCCCTGGTGGATAAATCCCCTGTTGGTAAATGTCGTACCTCATCTCAAGCTAAAATGGTCTCGACTCTGTGTGAGGAGTTGGCCTATGTAGATGTGTGGAGGACACAACATATAGCAGGTAAAGAATTTACATTTTTCTCTAAAGTACATTCTTGTTATACAAGAATTGATTATTTTTTTGTTCCAGGCAGTTCTTGCCATCAGTCATTTCTAGTTCAATCGGCAACATAATAATCAGACCATGCGCTGTATATTAAATGTAACATTTGAACTGGGGCCAGGCAAACAAGACGGTGGTACTTTGACTCTTCCATTTTATATGACGAAAAATTTAGAACCTACTTTGCAGCGGAATTCAAACACTTTCTTTCAGTCAATGCATCTTCTACTGATGATCCATCTTTACTGTGGGAGACCTCCAAAGCTTACTGCAGAGGCCTCATTACTACTTATACAAATGGCAAAAGACGCAGGCAAGCAGAACAAAGACTTATTCTGGACTCTAAATTGAAGTCAGCTGAGCAAGCCTATCAGATCAGACCTACCCTGGCGAAACTTAAAGAGATTCAGACTCTCCGCTCAGCGCTGGACTGCCTACTAACAAATGAAGCGGAAAAAAAAATTAGATTTGCTAAACAAAAACTATATGAACACGATGACAAGCCTGGGAAACATTTGTCATACCTGATCAAAAAGAAATCGGACTCCCAAAATATTGCATTCATTAATGACAGGAATGGCAAACAGCTCTTTTGATTCAAATGGTATTAATAACACTTTCAAATGTTTTTACGAGAACCTTTATAAATCCCAGGTCTCTAGTGACACTACAGAGTTGATGAACACCTTTTTTCCAACTTCAACCTTCCTTGTCTGACAGAAATTCAAAAGTCAACGTTAGATAGCCCTATAACCATTTGAAGAAGTCAGGGAGGCCATTAAAGGTCTGCAGTCTGGTAAAGGCAGGGCCTGACTTTCTTACTGTAGAATTTTACAAAGAGTTCGCTACCCTCCTAGTCGAACCACTGCTGCACATGTTTAACGACTCTTCCCGAAAGGGTCACTTGCCCATGTCATTGAGGGAAGCCAATATATCCTTAATACTTAAAAGGAACAAACCACCGGAAGATTGTGCCTCATACAGGCCAATTTCCTTATTAAATGTGGACTTAAAGATCCTTTCAAAAATATTAGCAAGACATTTGGAGACTTTACTCCCAACACTTATCAATGAGGATCAAACTGGCTTTATTAAGGGACGTAGTTCATTCAATAACATGCGTAGCTGCTCAACGTGATCCAGTTCTTCAATCAAGTGCAATGTCCTGGTTTAGTGGTCTCCCTAGACGCCGAAAAGGCATTTGATCGTGTGAAGTGGTCATACCTTTTTACACTTTGAGAAAGTTTGGTTTGGGGGAAAATTTTGTTTAACTGGATCAGAATACTTTACAGTGAGCCCTGTTCAGCTGTTGTCACTAATGGTCTACGATCACCAAATTTCAGGTGCGGAGGGGAAACACGCCAAGGCTGCCCCCTTTCGCCCCTGCTTTTCGCTTTAGCTATAGAGCCTCTGGCAGAGGCAGTACGGACCCATGGGGGTATAGGCAGTCTGACCATTGGAGAGAGACAACACAAGATTACTTTATATGCTGACGACGTGCTCAGATTTTTATCTCGGCCTGAGGACTCTATTCCACTTCTCATAGAGACCATTAATAGGTTTGGGGATTTTTCGGGTTATAAATCAATTTTAACAAATCAGAGGTTATGCCACTAGGCTTATTAAAACATCAACCGTCTATGCCTACCCCATTCCCTTTCACTTGGTCCCAGAAGGATTCACATATTTGGGAATAAAAATCACCCCTTCTTTTGACACAATATATAAGGTGAATTTCACTCCCTTATTCCAACGTATCCAGCTGGACCTTGAAAGATGGAAAACATTGCCTCTCTCTTGGTTGGGCCGCGTGTCTCTCTTAAAAATGAATGTCTTACCCAGGCTTTTATATCCCATACAAATGATCCCAGTTCTTTTTCTCCGTAAGACGATTAAGACTTTAAATGGGTGGTTAAGTTCTTTCATATGGGCAGGAAGGAAACCACAGCTAAAATTTCTACACTGTGTCTCTCGTCCGCAAGTGGAGGCCTTGATCTCCCAGACATACGAAAGTATCAGATCAGCGCTCACATGCGTGTTGCCGCTGATTGGATAAGGGGTTCTGCCTCTCTGTGGCTTGATATAGAAAGCTCTATGTCCAGGTTTCCTTTACAAAATTTATTATTCCTGAAGAAAAAGGATACTATAAAAAAGTACTGCAGTAATCCCATTACTATTAACACTGTGAGAGCTTGGCAAATGGTTAAAAAAATTGGAGGGCAGGTTCCAAATTATATCACCTCTTACACCCATTTGTGATAACCCTATGTTCCTACCAGGCACTATGGACTCTGGCTTTAAAACATGGTCAATGAAGGGAATTCGAACACTTTCGGACTTGAAGGGAGGTGCTGCGTTATTATCGTTCTCTCAGCTAAAGGATAGATATGATATTGGGAGGCAGGATTTCTTTCATTATCTACAAATTAGAGATTTCATACAGAAAAAACCACACTCGAAGCAGACCAAACGATTTCGGTGTGTGAAAAACAGTTATTCTCCCCTAGGGTACAAATTTTAATTAAAACCTTTTACAACTTATTGAAAGAGTACCCCTTGTCAAATACAACACATTTGAAAGAAGTTTGGGAAAGGGAATTACAGTGGGAAATAAATCCGGAGGAATGGGACGAGGCTTGGAAGAATGCAAAGTCTCTAAGTATTTGTAATCGGGTTAAGGCCATTCAATTGAAAATCTTACACCGGGCGCACATCTCTCCTTCTCAACGAAGTAAGTTCAGTGTTAGCCTCTCGCCATTGTGTCTAAAATGTAAAATAGAGACTGGTAGCCTTACACATTGTTACTGGTCCTGTCGGAAAATTCAACATTTTTGGTGTATAATAAAATGTGAATTAGATAAGATTTTTTCTGTTTGCACACAATTCAATCCATTGTATTTCCTACTCGGTTTGACTGACACCAGTTTACCTGGCAAATATCAGCGTCAACTTTACAGAATGCTTACTTTTTGTGCAAGAAAATGTGTGATACTGAACTGGATTTCTGACAAAGCACCAAGTAAATCACAATGGCTAAATACAGTACTGGGTTATATATCCTTGGACTACTTAACGAGCAAACTGCACGATAAAGAAGACAACTTTCATAAAGTTTGGGAGCCTTTTATGTCCTATGTAGGATTTGAAATTTCTGCATCTTTCTGGAGAGGATTTGTAATTTGAGGGGGACTGAATTGCAAACATCTGAAATGCTTTGGTGTAGACCATTTGTATTACACTGCTATTATTGCTGTTGTTTTTCCTTTTTCTTTTTTCTTTCCTCTTTTTGTATGCAACTGTAAGAGCTGGACTGTTCTTTTGTTTTTGTATTGTATTTGTTCATTTGTCAAAACATTGAAAACTAATAAATATACTTATTAAAAAAAATAAATGTCTTTTTTCCAATCAACAATGTTCCTCTTTACTGATTTAATGAACTGTTTTATATATAATCATGTTGCCTTTTGTTGTGAACTGGTTCAGTCTATATTTGGGTCTCCAGCCATGAAGGACTGAACTAAAGGCAACAAGGAGGCTGGCAAGAGAAATATTAAATTCCTCTATGAACTAAATGAATCCCTGTCAGTTTTAACAGAAAGAGTCCAATGAAGCCTGAGAATCAAGGCTGGGCTGAAGATCAGCATCAGGCTCAGTTTGAGGATCAGCATCAGAGCTGGTTTGAGGGAAAACAGCAGCTTGAATCAAAGCAGAGCAAATCTAGTTTCATCTTTACATGTTTAACTGTTGGATACAGAGATGGAAAACTGAGCAGCAACTGACAAAAACTATTTGAACAAGAATCAAATTGTTCTATAAAAGGAACAGAAACTGCTCCAATTTAAACTCATGTTTGGAAAAAAAACATTGAGAAAACCAATAGGGGGAAATACCCATCTAACAGTAAGACATCTATTATCATTTTCTTCTATTATTGAAAAAACATTTGCATCATAACTGATAAAATATAATGGACAGAAATCTGGTTTCACTAGGATTGAGAACATTTTACCTGAGAGTTTCCAGGTTGCAGTTTGGACTCTTCAGTCCAGCAGAGAGAAGCTTCACTCCTGAATCCTGCAGCTTGTTGTTACTCAGGTCCAGTTCTCTGAGACTGGAGGACTGGGAGCTGAGAACTGAGGACAGAGCTTCACAGCTTCTCCATGAGAGGTTACAGCCACTCAGTCTGAGGAGACAGGGAGGAAAATATGTTAATACAATTCTACAAAAATTTATATTTTTCAAGGTTTTTCTTGGACAGAGAAGGATCAATCTTATTTTACACATGTTTATGATGCCTTTTGTTGCGAAATGGTTCATTTTATAGTTAGTCCTCCATCCTTAAAGTTTATAACTACAGGAAACAAGAAGTCTGGAAAGAGAATGATAAAATTCCACAATTAACAAAATTACTACAATTTAAATTTTAACATAAAGAGGACGAGTTTTGCTGCTTTAATATGTATCACTATGTCAGCTGCTGAAGGGAGTCTGTGTCTCCTTCACACATCACCCCCAGTGAGAAACTTTGAGGAGACAATGCAACAATATATAAGCTGAAAAATTAACATATATATTTACCTCATCATTAGTATATTTCTATCAAAGATAACTGTATTAACAATGTGTGTCCTTACAGAGTTTTGTTGGAGGCTTTAACCACTGGCAGCAGCCTCAGAAGAACCTCCTCTGAAGCAGAGTATTTCTTCAGGTCAAACACATCCAGATCTTTTCCTGATGACACTAAGATGAAACCCAGAGCTGACCACTGAGCAGGAGACAGTTTATCTGTGGAGAGACTTCCTGAACTCAGAGACTGTTGGATCTCCTCCACTAGAGAACGATCATTCAGTTCATTCAGACAGTGGAACAGATTGATGCTTTTCTCTGCAGACACATTCTCACTGATCTTCTCCTTGATGTACTCAACTGTTTCCTGATTGGTCTGTGAGCTACTTCCTGTCTTTGTCAGCAGACCTTTTAGGAGTCTCTGATTGGTCTGCAGTGAAAGTCCCAGGAGGAAACGGAGGAACAAGTCCAGGTGTCCATTTGGACTCTGTAAGGCCTGGTCAACAGCTCTCTGATGGAGAGATTGTAGATCAGATGTATTAAGTAATGAAGATGTATTAGATCTTTGTATTTCTTTGATCATGTCAGAACCAGAGTTGATGAAGGTCAGATGAACATGAAGAGCAGCCAGAAACTCCTGAACACTCAGATGGACGAAGCAGAACACCTTGTCCTGGTACAGACCTCTCTCCTCTTTAAAGATCTGTGTGAACACTCCTGAGTATACTGAGGCTGCTCTGATATCGATGCCACACTCTGTCAGGTCTGATTCATAGAAGATCAGGTTTCCTTTCTGCAGCTGATCAAAAGCCAGTTTTCCCAGAGACTCAATCATCTTCCTGCTCTTTGGACTCCAGTGTGGATCTGTTTCAGCTCCTCCATCATACTTGACCTTCTTCACTTTGGTCTGAACCACCAGGAAGTGGATGTACATCTCAGTCAGGGTTCTGGGCAGCTCTCCTCCCTCTCTGGTCTCCAACACATCCTCCAGAACTGTAGCAGTGATCCAGCAGAAGACTGGGATGTGGCACATGATGTGGAGGCTTCGTGACGTCTTCATGTGGGAGATGATCCTGCTGGCCTGTTCCTCATCTCTGAATCTCTTCCTGAAGTACTCCTCCTTCTGAGGGTCATTGAACCCTCTGACCTCTGTCACCATGCCAACACACTGAGGAGGGATCTGATTGGCTGCTGCAGGTCGTGTGGTTATCCAGAGGAGAGCAGAGGGAAGCAGTTTCCCCCTGATGAGGTTTGTCAGCAGAACATCCACTGAGGTGGACTCTGTAGCATCAGTCAGGATCTCCTTGTTGTGGAAGTCCAGTGGAAGTCGACTCTCATCCAAGCCATCAAAGATGAACAGAACCTGGAAGTGTTCAAAGCTGCAGATTTCTTTGGTTTCACTAAAGAAATGATGAACAAGATCCACCAAACTGAACTTTTTCTCTTTCAGAACATTCAGCTCTCTGAAGGTGAATGGAAATATGAACTGGACGTTCTGGTGGGCTTTGTCTTCAGCCCAGTCCAGAGTGAACTTCTGTGTTAGGACTGTTTTCCCAATGCCAGCCACTCCCTTTGTCATCACTGTTCTGATTGGTTGATCTCTTCCAGGTGGGACTTTAAAGATGTCTTCTTGTCTGACTGTTGTTTCTGGTCTGTGTGGTTTCCTGGATGCTGTTTCAATCTGTCTGACCTCATGTTCATCATTGACCTCTCCAGTCCCTCCCTCTGTGATGTAGAGCTCTGTGTAGATCTGGTTCAGAAGGGTTGAACTTCCTGCTTTAGCAATCCCCTCAAACACAGACTGGAACTTCTTCTTCAGACCAGATTTAAGTTTATGTTGACAAACTGGAGCAAAATGTCCTAAATTAACACAATAAGAAAAATCAGATATGAAAGAAAATCATGTTTTGATTTTGATTACATCACTTCAGCAAATGTGTAATTTATAATTTCAAATCTCTTTAGAAATGCTCTTACTGGTCTGCAGATGGTCAGCCAGCTTTTCCTGCTTCATCTTCCTCAGGATGTTCAATGTGATCTTCATCACTGCCTCTCTGCTGCTCCTCCTCTGCTCTTCATCATCACCTTCCAACAACACATCATCATCTCTCTGACTCTGAATGTTCTGGGTAATCTGGACTCAGAACCTTTTTAATCTTCTTCAACTCGTTCTTCACAAAAGTGACAATGTTTTCCTCCAGCAGCTGGAACAGAATAATAGATGGACACATGGGACTGAAATCATGGAGTCAAACCAGATGGATGTTGGACAGACTGACAGTCCTCTGGTCTACAAAGTGCAGCATGGAGATGAATGTGAACAGAACTCGTGGAAAATTAATTGTTGTTCATATACAGACCATAAATATGGAGTCCAGCTGTGTTTGATGCTGCTGGGCAGATGGACCCCTGGGAACCTCTGAGGTCTGCCGGTCCAAACTGTGGAGGAACCAGGAACAATTAGGAAGTGTTGAGAATATAAGTCTCATTAGCATAACTTTAAAGACAGTCAACCTTTATGCATATGAAATATTAGATGTTGCATGAACATTTAGAGTAGATTTCAAGTTAGGTAAACTTAGACAAAGATCCAAACTAAAACAACTGGTGACTCTCTGAACTTACATAAATTTCTAAGGAGGGTTTTCTGACAGGCAGTGTTGGAGTCCCATAAGGAGTCTGCAGACAGGGAGTCTATCTGTCATCAGCATCAATACATTTTTTGTTGTCGGTTCAAGAGTTCAGTGAAATATTAAAACTTTAAAAAGTCTTCTCCAAAGTATAATCAAACGCATTAAGATATTTCCTTTAAGCATTAACAGCATGTTTGAATTAGTTAGCTTTTAACCATACTATTTGCATGCATTTTATATTATTGAAATACGATAGGATCAGGAAACTACTTTACTTCTAAATTTCAGGTATTCTAAAAAATAGCTTTTCCAAAAGTGGATAACCCTGTTATTGTTAGATCCAAACTTATAGTTATTATTTGGCATTTCATTTTTGTGCCAGTTTGTTTAAAATAGAATCAGTTTCTTGCTGAATCTCTGAGGCAGAGAGGACTGTCCAGCTGCAGGTCATAAATCATGGCCTGTAACGTAAAAAGGAGGAGACTGGCACTGGAAGATCTGGGTGTTTTAGCAGGTCTCAGAGGTAATAAAATTAACTTTGAGACAGCCCTATGAGGGGAACAACACACCTCCTAATGCATATATTTAAATGAAGGGAATACACGTTCTTATAAAAAGCTCTGTTTTACAGCAGAAGCTCTAATCACTTTGTGCCCGAGTGAGCAACTCTCAAAAATGCAATTTTGTTTTGTTTTTCTTTTCAACTCGTCCCAGGGAACGCTTTCTGTGTTGTTATGTGTCAGACTTTTTGATGATCTGGGTGTAATGCTGATGTAACATTCTGTATGAATTGAATTCTCTGGAGAAAGCTCTTATATGTCTGAAGTCTCATGTCGTATGATTGTTCTTTATTATTCCTCTGCGCTTGGCGGAGACTGATGCACCTGGGAAAAAGTGAAGCTATTTTCTCTGTTCTTAACAGAAGTCAGGAAATATTCATCCAACAGTTTTCATGGAGGAAATCACCAGGAGTTTCACATTAGAAATACTTGAAGCAGTAAAACAGAGCATCACATCAGCACAATACAAAGGACTTCGAAAGAGGAAAATGGATCACAGTAACACCGGAATCACTCAGATTATGTTAAAAAGTTGATATTGCACTTTAAACACTCCACACTGTCAGCAGAATAAATAAAAACTGGGATATTCATACTGGTTCAGTTTCCACAGTTACAGCAGTTAGAAACATCTCACCTCTCTGATGGTGGAGATCCAGGAGATTTAAAGTTAATGAACTCTCCTTTGACCAGTCGCTCTTAAAGGACACACAGCTGGGTTCTGTTTCTGGTTCTGGTTTGCATCTCTGATGGATCCTGACAGAAACATGATGATTAAAACTTAATCAGCAAAGAGGAGCAGCAGCAGCTTCATCACCACGTCTGTTCTGGCCTGATATAGTGAACGCTGTGTGAAAAGGGCTGTGGACAGTTAGAGATGGTGACCTCACCTCTGACCTTTGCTCTGGCTCTCATCTTCCCCACACAGAGTGGTTTTAGAGGGAGGGACTCCCTCCTCTCTGTCCTCACACTGATCCATGCTGCTGAATCCACATCAGCTCACACACACTTTCTAGCTTCACCTGCAGAGGAAACACACATCATTCATCTGCACATCAACTCTGATCATCCTTTACATCATTAGTGCTGGAAAAAGATCAGCTGCTCCTCCTCTGATTGGCTCTTCTTCTCTGCTTCATATCAGTGTCAGGTGAATGCAGTCAGACAGCAGAGAGGCAGAGGAAGCTGCCATCAGCTGCTGCACTTCTACTATCAGTCCACTAGATGGAGATATGGAGCAACATTTACATTGACTCGCACATTGATTCAACTTGAAGAGCAACTATTGTTTATACTTTCAGTATAAAGATACAGGTGGATTATCTGCTGCTGCAAAGATTAACTGTTTAATAATCTGACTGAATTTAACACATTTTAACATTAATATTTTATAATAATAATATATAAGGAAGCAACAAGATAGACTTCAATGGTGAACAGTTTGATACCAGAAAATGAAATCATGAATCAGTTTGTTCAGAGAAGGAAACAAAGAAACATCAGCTGTTCATCATGTTGTTCGATTCCAGTTCATTAGTAATCTAATAATCATGTAGACTCACCTTCAAACAGCAGATGAATCTTTGACCTGAAAAAATGAACCTGTTCTCCAAACATCAGAGAGCACAAACAAGAATGAAATAAAAATGAAAAAGTTCAAGTTTGAAACAAGCAAACTTACAGTTTGTTCAAGCAATCCAAAAAATTTGATCAAGAACATCTTAACAACAAACAGGGACAAAACAACCAGACTGGAGCCACATCGTGAAAAATGAAATGAAACTGAAAGTAAATGTGTCGGAAGTTGCATCACGTATGACATCACAGTTAAACGGGGTGGTAGTTCCTTCTTCCAGAGCTGCAGAACCAGGAAGTGGAAGATCTAGGAAAATCAGAGGAAGGTTTTTAACATTGTCATGAGGAAGTAATGATAAAAATAAAGTTGTACTTACTTTTGATCATGACTATAATGATGATTGATTGTAAAAAAAATATGTTAGTTTCTTAGCACTTCACAGTTTGTATGCAGGAATCCATACAAACTAAATAATTTGTTTCAAAATAAAGATTTAATTACCAAACTTAAAAACGTATTTACAAAATCAACATTTATTTTTCAAATTTAATATTTATTGTCAACATTACATGTTTCATAATCTCCTTTAATTTCTAGTTGTTCAGTCAGACGCTCCATCATGTTGTCATGTTTCAGTTTTTCCTCCATTCAGCAACAGTTGGTGAACTGGGTTTAATCCAGTTTAGTCTAATTGTCTTTCTTGCTACCAGCAGCAGAAGGTGCAACAATATGTAACATTGATTTTTAGTGAGTAAATCCTTGGTCTCCTGTTTCATTTCCTCCCAGAAAGTCTTTATTTGTGGTCAGAACCAGAAGACGTGTGTGATGACCGACCATTCAACACATTCCTCCAACATCCATCTGTGGTTGGAATCCTGGAAATGAACGTTTTAAAGGAGTTCTGCTTAAATGTTTGTCTAACCAAATTTATTTCCACCAGTCCATTGGTTTGATTCAGTATTCTGCAAGCTTGAATGTTTCATTGTAGCTTTGCTTTGTTTCTGTTGCATCCAAGCTGACGGTTGTTTTTTTCCAACTCCATGGATCTGAACATCTACAACCTTTATGTTGAGAACGAGCGTGAAGAGGAGAGACTGCCATTGTCACAAACTCACTTTCTGATGTCTCCGACCAAACACTTGACCCTCAACATCAATGTTGGAGAAACGTTATCGTCATTGATAATGTAATAACAGCAATAGTGTTACAACAACACTATTAAATAATAGTGTTGTAATTTCAAGGCTGCTGTTTCTCTGTCAGATTCCCTCAGGTCTCCACAGCAGAGAGATGGATCACGGCGCTCTTCCTCCACCTCCTCGCCACGCCCCATCCTCATCCTCCACCACCTCCACTGAGTTCTGATGGGTCGGTTCAGATCCTCTCTGGAGATCAGACACCAGAACAGAGGCGGATCAGAACCAAAGCCAGCAGCTCTGCTGAAGCTCAGGAGAACTCTGAGTCCAGATGTGGACCCTGGTCTCCTCCAGAACCTCCTCTGTTCTGCTGTGGAGGAACTGTGTGGTTCCAGTTCTCCAGCAGGACCTTCTCAGCTGCAGCAGAAGAAGAAAGGACTTCCTGTGTTCAGGTTGGATAGAAACCTGGATATTTTCTAGCTTGTGGTTCTGCTTCCAGCGTAGATGTTCTCCAGGGTTCTGATCTGGATCTAGTGGACTGTAGAGCTCATCAGGTTTCCTCTCATCCACTTTGAGATCTTCAGCCTCCTTTAGATTCAACCTGAAGCTTCTTCTGACAGATTAGCTGCAGCTGATATTTAGCATGATGTTTATTATTCTAGCCTCAGTTTTCTGTTCTTCATGTGACTCCACTGAATCCAACTCTGATGTCGTCCACTTCACAAGTGATGAAGATCCATTTTTCTTTCACTTCCTGCTGATTTCTTTCCAAAGCTCCATTTTTTCCAGGAGGATCTTCAATGTTCTCTTTAGATGATGAAGGAACTCAGACTGACTCCACCCGGCTGGTGCTCCAGGTGAGCAGAAACAAACAAACCCTGAAGTCATCCAGCTTTAGATTTGGACCAACTGAACATCAAGCTTCAGTAACGTCTCAGTTAAAGTTTGTATCCAGATCTGAGATCAGAAAGTTCTGGAACAAACTGGTTGCTCTCCAGTTTGATGATGTTTCCAACCTGAATGTACATCCATTTTTCTTCTCTCAGCCTGGAAAGAAAATCCTCTAAATTATCTGGCTTGATAAAAAACTGTTTTATTAGTAAAATCTTTGAATCTTGACTCACTCTTTGTGTATCAGGACTTTCACCTTGCAGTTATTCACCTGAAATGAAGAGGAATTGTTTATTTTTGGTCAAAGAATAAAATGTTTTTGTAAGGATCATGTAATCACATCCTGGAAAGTCCTTCAGAGTTTATCTTTGCTCTAAAATTATGAAAACCCGAAACCTCTCCCTTTTTAACAGAGATCAATAACCAAACACTCTGATCTTTGCTTAATCTGCCAGTTTGACAAATATAAATGAACATCGCTTCAAAATGTGTGTATTTTATTACTTCTGAGTGGGAAAGTGTTTCTGAAATGGAGCAGGAAATACATTTCATAACAGCTGATTTGCATGTGATCAAGACAAGAAGGCAGCGGTCAACACACACACACCCAGTGGTGTGTTCACACACACTCTGCAGAACTTTGTGTTCATCAGGAGGTCGATTGTTTCAGGTTTGAGCTAAAACAGAAGCAGCAGCACTTCCTCTACAGGAGAAAACACACGAGGTCATGAGGTCAAGCTTTGTGACAGTAAATAAAACACATGAATAATCTCTTGGTTTGCCAAATTATAATTAAACATGATATTTATGTTATGAACAATTAAATAATTTTAGCTTGGATTGGCTCTGAACCCATCATAAATCACTGATTCATTATAAAAACTTTGACTAGACTCAGAGTAGACTTATGTAAATATACATGATGAAGTATTTAAATTCAGCATTTCACTGAAAGAGTAATTAAAGTGTAGATACAGGGATAAAGATTAGCATGCTAACCCCTCAGGTTTCCCATCAGCCACTTGGGTTTCAGGATGACCAACATTTTTAAACATGGCTGCTAATTTTGAGCCTTTTAAACCAGATATGGACATTAAATGTTCCCTGTTAGAGATTCAGGTTTTAACTTATGGATCTTTGTCAGTAAATTTGATTTAATTATTGGGGAATAATAAAAAAATATCAAGGAATAAACTAAAAATTAGGTTTTTGGAGGTGAAATGATAAATTGTTGAATAAAAATGGAAAATTAATCATGTAGGATTAATGAGATTATTTTATTGTGAAATTTTAAACACATTACATTTGTACTTTCACTTTGTGTAAAGAGTATTAAGTACTAATTGAATTCATATAAAACATGCAGTTTTTTCATGTTATTGAACGTAGGCAGCCTTCAAAATGAGCGGTCCTTATTTTTCTGTGATGCTTCCAGTCTCTGCGTTGTCCTGTTTCCCCTTGATTGTTCCCAGGTGTTTCTCGTTTCTGTGATTACCATCTGTGTATTTAATCCCACGGTTGTCCTTTGTTCCTCATCGGGTCCTCATCGTTCTTCACGTCATTTTGTCAAGCCTGTTCTTCTGTCCACCAGGATGAACAGTTGCTACCGGCGTTGAGCCCTGGCTTCAGCTCAGCCATGCTGCCTGTTTTTGTGTTTCCACTTGGACTATTTTTACTATTAAAACCATCATTTAACTATATCCTGGGTTTTCTGCCTGCTGCTTCACCACCAGTATACCAGCATCTCTTGATAGAGTGAAGCTATGACAAGAAAACAAACTGAAAAACATGTGGATCCTGGAATTATCCTGGAATAATCCTGGAATAAACCTGGAATAATCCCATCTTACATCTTTAAAGAACTAGAAGAAGAAAAAGTTTCCAAGGACTCAATCAGAATCGTTTCACCAAGAAATAGATTGTAGAGACTCAACTATCTGTTCAACAGTGAGAGAGTTTCTCTGACAGGAGGAAAAACTTTAGACTCTTTAGACTCAAATCAGCTCAGAAACACTGAGGAACCATAAAACCAGAACCAGAATCCAGGAATCAGAGGTTCAGTGAATGTGGTGTTGAAGGTGTGGAGGAGGATCAGTGAGTCAGAGGAGACTCTGTAGAAGGACAGAATGCCAGCAGGACAGTCCACATACACTGCTACTCTGTTAGAGACAGAGGAGGAGAGAGACGAGTTGCTATGTAATTGTGCCAGACAAAGTAACCATGACGATCAGAGCAGCTCAGACTCCAGGAATGATCATTACATCCAAACATACAGTCTCCACTGAATCCTTTCCTCTTGATTCTTCTGTAACTCACTGATATAAAAACATCTCCTCTCCACTCAACCTCCCAGTAACAGCGACCAGTCAGACCAGTTCTACACAGCAGCTGAGGAAAATCAAATCTGTCTGGATGATCAGGATATGACTGAAGCTCCATCACATATGTCACCTTCCTGTTGTCTTCAGACAGTTTGAGGTTTCTGCTCACTGTGTTTGTGTCGATGGTGAGTTGACAGGAATCTGATGGAGAACAAACACAATCCAGCTGCAGTTATTGATCATTTATTGACACTTTGACTCCTGAATGAGTGATGTGACAGTTTGAAGATGGTTGAATGTGAGCTGCTTTGTTGTCATGAATCAGATGAAAAACACACTTACATTTCCTCAGTCTCCATGGACCTGGTGTCAAGAATTGGACTCCAGCAGGCTCCACCCTGAAAGGAGGAGGGGGGTCAGACCATCAGTCTCTTTCAGCAGCAAACATGGACATTACATGTCTCTCAGACACACATTGTCCTCGAGAGGGTCTTGGCTGCAGCATGCAGAAAGGGGCGGGGACGGACCACTGTCAGACTTTATATGGAAATGGGACTATTGCATTCCGGAAATGAAGGGGGCGCTATTTTCACAATCACTAGTATAAATACCTTAAAGAAGCGGCGATAAGAGGTGGATTAGAAGAAGTTTGAGAGGTTTCGCCACTGACGTTCGGAACGCTATTCATAATGGAAAAAGCACAAAGTCAGCAAAAGGTATTTTCTACCTTATTAAAACTTTTTTTACATCAAAGCGCTTTTTCTAGATTAGGTTGAAAATATAATTGACAGCTGCAAACGAGTGAAATTCATAGTTCGTACAGGGGAAGGCAAATTTTAGCATGTAGCATAGCTAATTATTTCCGTGCAGGGCACCATTAGATAAAAATCGAAAAGTAGAAAAATGTATACTTGAGAAATGTATTTTATGCCCCAATTTTTTTTTTCGTTATACAGATGCACTTATCAATTTGCAACATTGGGATCGGACAGAAAATTCTTCCCGTACTGTCTGAAGACAAATACCGCTGTCCCTTTGCTCATACAGTGCGGAGGAGTCTTAAAGGTACAGAACCACATAGCAAGAACTGCTATGGCTCAACATAACAGTATGTAAAACTACACTTATGAATGTTTTTTTTTTTTTACATTCTTATCAGTTTTTCTAGTGTTTTTATTTCATTTTTAAAGGTTAATATTTTTTTAAATATGTTTTTGGACACCAATGTTAAATTTCTTGAAAGTCTAATATTTTTTATAAACAGCTTTTTTTATAAGCTAACAGCTGCCATCATAAGTGGAACCCAGAGATGATACTGTAATGACGAGCAGCACTACTTCAATGTATTTTTAGTAACTGTGCAGCAAACTACACATTTAAAAGTAACAAAGTATTTTGTGAAATGGCTATTATTAAGTACTGTTTTACTGATTATAATGTGCAATGTAATATTACCCATTTATTTCAGCAGACATTAATAAAAATGAAGTTATGTGCACTGTTAGGTATTTTAATACAAGACAACAAATTAAGGTTAGAAGAAACCTAACATAAACAACATTTATCAGTGTATCGTGTTTTAATTCTTTTATGGATTAAAATGTGTTCTTCATTCAGTTAAGTTTCTCGCATTATGTTGCATATCAACAACATTAACTCAAGAGTATAACATTTGGAAAAATGGTCCTGATTATTTATTTTTTTTAATCATAGTTACAGAGTAATTGAGTAAATCTGATTAGTTAATCTTTGGCTGTTCATTTTGTGCAGAACATATATGTGTTATCTGGAAGCCATTAATTGTTAAATCCTACAAAACAGTTACAACAATGTTAAAGAATCTACAGTGATTAATTCAAACATGCCTTTTGTTCTTCCAATCATTTGTATATTTCCTGGTGTAATAACCTTTTTCTTTTACCTTAGTAGCTATTAGGCTGAGTCTTCGCTCTGTTCTGAGTGAGAATGAATCACATCTTGTTTAAACATATCTGCAATGTATATAGATGTTTATTTTTAATTTTATTCATTTCTTTTTTTAAGATTCATTCATAATCATGTCATAGCCATTCTTCCAGTATGAGTCTTGCATTGCACATGTTTTTTTTATATTATTATTTTCAGATGCCTTTGATTGCACTGGAAGCTGTTCTCCAGGAGGTGATTCTGGCACAGGGAGGCACATCTTCCCTCACCTTGGCATTGACCTGCAAGTGCTTAGAAGCCATTGTGTCTGACCCAGTTTTCAGGAAGAAGACTCACTTTGCTTGGCTAGATGGTAAAGACCTTTGACTTTTTTCACCTAAAACATGTGAAATTAGATTTCAACTACATAAAATCAGTTTTTCATCAACAGGTGAGATCAGCTGGGTGACATTTTCAGAATCATTCAAGGCAGAAAACAGGATTCCTTTTGCGGTTGTAAGATGTTCTTCCTGCAACCGGCAACATAAAGACTGTGTGGGCTTCACTGGACATGGAAGATGAGGAGAGTTCCCTCGTTACTACTCTGATGGCACATCTGGACACTGCCCTGAATGCCAGTACTGAATGCTAGGACAGTATTAGTTGTTTTCTATAGTCTTTCACACATTTCAGTTGTCACACATTGTTTTTTTGTGAAATGTCATTTTAAATCATTTATGCTGAAGCACATTTGCCTTTTGACTTGTTCAGTCATTTGTTTTCATAATGTGTTATTTCAATATTATGTACATTTTTGAATGTTACTTTTGTTGTAGCTCAGTTGATTTACATTATTTAGTTTTTGAAGAAATGATGTTACATTGTGGCTGCATTTTGTTGGAGAGAGAAGATCCAATAAAGTAGTTGTAAATATATTGTAACAGTGTTGTTTAGCAATTGGATCACCTAGTTTTAAAAATTTGAAATACATGCTAAGTTAATAACTTGCAATATTTTAAATGTGTAAATGCAATGTTTCCTATACTTTTTAAACAATGACTGGAATCATTACAAATGTTCTTTACAAACCTGACATACGGCTAAGTTGTTTGTTTTAACAGTCAGAATCAACTGTTGTTTTATAATAAAGCAAGACCATACAGAAACATTGTTTAGTTACAAAGTCATAATACAAACATAAGACTAAAGGTGAGCTGAGTGAAGGTGGAGACCAGGTGGAGGTGATGGAGGCTCAGGTGAGGAGCAGTTGCACATCAAGCCGGAGTTTGTGAAGGATGGAGGAGATGAGACCGGCGCCGTGATCAGAGATGAAGACGGTTACAATTTACACACAGATTTAATTTATGTATCCAGTGAATTTATTCAAAAGGTTTTCATAGAGGAAAAGAAACCCAACAGCGAATCATTCTCTCTGACTGTTACCAGCTCAGTCTCTACTGCCGGGATCCGAAGATTATTTCTTCTCAAATGAACTTTCTAAAACCTACTTTCTGTGAGTCTTTCCAGGTTGAAGCTACATTTAAATTTTTAATGAATCACTTTGGGTTTTGCAACAATGGCATATTTAAGGTCTTTGGGACTCAGTTTATGAATCAATTGCAATTGGTAGAATTGATTTTGAATTTCTAAACAAAATAGTGGGACACCAATCAGTTTACTGATTAAGACATTATGGTAAACAATGATAACAGTCGAGCTTGTTAGAAGTTCAAAAGTAATTTAATTTGTTTGTAAATTATATTCACAATGTGAATAAGAAAAATATTTGCCAAATAAACAGAACAAAAGTGTTTTGTGAATGGATGGACCAAGTTGGCAAAAATTGACTGAACGTTTTACTGTTAGTCAACGATTTTGACTATCGGCCTCTTTTCCATCTAGTCCTTATTAAATAAGGCAAAGGATATTCTATTTTAGATTTTAACTTATTTATTTTAAAAGTACCATTCACAACATCAAAATCTATTGTTTGAACTTCAACACCAGCAGGTATTTGTTTATATCTGTTTTCTGTGATGGACTGGCGATCTGTCCAGGGTCCCTGCAGCAGCTCTCATCACCCACTGCACGGATAACCTGAGAGTAAAATCATTGACGGATTGATAAATGTGTTTTTAATATAGTGTACATTTGTCTCTAAAATGTTAATTTATGTTTTATGACTTTTGTTTGGGAAAGTTAGGGTGTAAGGATAGATAAATACATCTCCATAATGATTCCTTATTATTGCTTATTTAGATTGTTTGTTACTAATATAATTTTAACAT
This sequence comes from Poeciliopsis prolifica, assembly GCF_027474105.1. NCBI lineage: Eukaryota > Metazoa > Chordata > Actinopteri > Cyprinodontiformes > Poeciliidae > Poeciliopsis > Poeciliopsis prolifica. The sequence continues at coordinate 275,607 of NW_026562434.1, forward strand.
CCAAAACAAAGATTTAATAAAGATTTAAAAATAAAAAAGGGACATACCACGTGACGTAACACGTGGTATGTCATTTCCTTACTGTTTAATTTGTAGTTAATATGTAATTAATTTTAAATGTTAAAAGTGTTATTGGGTGTTTTAAAGGGCTTGTCAAATAAAATGCGTTATTATTATTATAATATTGAAACACGGCTGATACAGGAAATGGTGTCACTAGCGCCCCCTTCATTTCTGGAACGCAATAGTCCCATTTCCATATAAGGTCTGAGACTGACAATGGTCCGTCCCCGCTCCTTTCCGCATGCTGCAGCCAAGTGTAGTTTTTGTCCTCCACTGAGACAGGAACAGTCCAACATCTGGATTGTAAACTGCAGTGGATGTAGGAAGGACAGTTGGTGCTGCTGCAGCACAACTCATTTCTCCAAACACAGGAAAAGCTCCAACAGAGAGGAGAAAGGAAATCCCTCAGTAACAACCTGAAGAAACTCACTGAAGCCTAAAAGAACATCAGGAAACTAAGGAAACATTTCTGGAAGCTCCACCTGATTTAATAATCAGCATTAAAATACAATCAATCTAAACTCTGATCAACACCTGGATACCTGATCCATCCACACTCCCACACACAGATGAAGGAATGAAACACTAAACAGCCCTGCTGCTGAAAACCTGCTGTGGCCTCACTGTAATATCCAGAAATACAAACATTGAAAAGGAGAAGCTGCATCACATTCAACAAAGATTCAACAAGAATCAAAGATTTAATCTCTGAGCTCAGACTCACAAACCAGGAGAGGCTTCCATCATCACACACCTCTGACAAACACCTCCAACCTTTCAGCACTTCCTCTACCAACCAGCACCACCAGGTGGCGCTGCACACATTTACAATGAGCCCAAGAAGAAGAAGCAGCATCCTGAATCCAGCAGCTGCAGTAATGGCTTGTGAAAGTGTCCAAGGAGCATCTGGAACCAGAACCAGCAGATCCAACAGAACAGAGAGTCTTTGTTTGCATCTTTCCTCTCAGATTTCCAAGCTGCTCTCAGAGGAAATGACATCATCACTCTACTGATGATGTCATGCTCTGATGTCACTGATCAGGAGCTGCTGGACTTCTACATTTCCAGCATGGAGGACAGAGAAGATCTCAGCTCTGATGAGGAGCTGGCCTGCCTTCACACTGATTGCGGGTCAAAGAAATATTTCCAGATGAAGTCAGACTAAAATGTTGGATTGTCCTGCTGTTGCAATCAGAGGCCAAGAAGAAGCTTCAAGTTCTTCTCCTGTTCAGCTCCACGTTCCTGTCAGAGACTTCAGCTCCTCATGAGGAGAACAACTAAAGCCTGGAACAGACTGACACCAACATCCTGACATCTCATCCCTGAACAAAGCTTTGCAGCATCAAGGTGACTCTTAGCGCCATATATGGACAGATTTCCTCTAAAGGGGCGGAGCCTGGATTGGAGGAACCAGCAGAAGCTTCCAGGAACAAACCTTGAGAACCTCTGGAGGAGAACATGGAGATTAGATTCCTGCTTTAATCAGTGGATTCATTGATAGAAAACATGAAATATCTGAGAGCTGCAGCTCCATTTTCTACTGATCTGCTGGAACATCAGATAGAAATGAAGAATTTCATCATTTCACATCAAATCTGTTCATCTTCCACAGATACAACTGAATTATTGAGCTGAACTGGTTCCAAAGGTCTGGATGGTAAAAACATCCATTGTTTTTCTGTCTCATTAGTTTCCAGAAAGAGTTGAAATGTTTCAGCAGCTTTTATCTGCAGCTCAGTAAAGATCTCTCCTCTTTCCAACCTGATTTAGTCCATGAAGCAGAACATCTCTGCTGCTGCAGCAACAGGAGGAAACTTCTCCAGCTCTCAACTTCTACACTCTGACTGCTTGGAAACAGATCATGGAGGAACAGCCTTTTCTCCAGGCTGCTCCTCCTGACTCTAGCGCCACCTAGTTGAGGACAAACTACCATACAAATAAAAATGCTAAACTCTGCCTCAAACAGTTTGCTTCATGTTTTTGTGTATTTTTGGTTTCATTAAGTCCTGAAAGTTGTGAATCTTTGTTTCACTTTTTGAGAACTTTTCCACATCCATCTGACCATTTTCTGATCTTTCCTCATTTGGGCTGATTGGTCTAGATCTCCATGAAATATTCTTTTAAAGTCCAAATTGTTTCCCAGCTGTGTCTCTACAATTACATATTATATCTTTTATATGATATCATTAATCTGCATATTTTTAACTTATTGTTAAATCAGCCAATCAGCTTCTTGTATTTCCTCAGTAGATCCATCAGTGGAAGCCCCGCCCAGCCCATGATGCTCCTGGTTTGTGAAGACAGAGAGACAAACTGAACTCTGATAGGAAACAGTTTCAACTGATTTTCTCTCTCCAACCTCTTGGTTCCACATGGAGCTATATTTGGCCCCCTGCTGCTCTGAATACCATGTTATTGTGGTTCAGTAGATGGTTGGTTTCCCAGGTTCATTCAGAACCATGTGAAAGATTCTTATAGTTTAAATGAGCTGCTGTTTGAAAAGTTACACAACCAAATGACCAGAGATAATTTGAGTTATTAAACTGTAATAAGAGATAAAATGGGGTTCAAAATGTTATCATTCATTTATAAATGATATGACTGTATACCAGCTTCAAACTAAATGTTTCCCAGCAGACTGACTAAAGACATTTCTCCCTCTTCCTCCTCTATCAGACCTTCTCTGCTCCTGCAGCAGGTTCCTCCATACCTGAAAGCTTCCAGTCTCCAGTGTGGATCCTTCAGTCCAGCCGACAGCAGCTTCACTCCTGAGTCTCCTGGATGATTGTAGCTCAGGTCCAACTCTTTCAGATGGGAGGGGTTGGAGGTCAGAGCTGAGGCCAGAGAAGCACAGCCTTCCTCTGAGACCAAACAGCCTGATAAGCTACAGACACACAATTCATCACATGATGAGAAAATGAGAAGATGGAGGTAGAGACCAAGGTCTGAACTGATGGATGGATGGATGGATGGATGGATGGATGGATGGATGGATGGACGGACGGACGGACGGACGGACGGACGGCCCAGAGTTACCTGAGAGTTTCCAGGTTGCAGTTTGGACTCTTCAGTCCAGCAGAGAGAAGCTTCACTCCTGAATCCTGCAGGTTGTTGTTACTCAGGTCCAGTTCTCTGAGACTGGAGGACTGGGAGCTGAGAACTGAGGACAGAGCTTCACAGCTTCTCTCTGAGAGGTTACAGCCACTCAGTCTGAGGAGACAGGGAGGAAATATGTTATTAATACAATTCTACAAAAATTTATATTTTTCAAGGTTTTTCTTGGACAGAGAAGGATCAATCTTATTTTACACATGTTTATGATGCCTTTTGTTGCGAAATGGTTCATTTTATAGTTAGTCCTCCATCCTTAAAGTTTATAACTACAGGAAACAAGAAGTCTGGAAAGAGAATGATAAAATTCCACAATTAACAAAATTAATACAATTTAAATTTTAACATAAAGAGGACGAGTTTTGCTGCTTTAATATGTATCACTATGTCAGCTGCTGAAGGGAGTCTGTGTCTCCTTCACACATCACCCCAGTGAGAAACTTTGAGGAGACAATGCAACAATATATAAGCTGAAAAATTAACATATATATTTACCTCATCATTAGTATATTTCTATCAAAGATAACTGCATTAACAATGTGTGTCCTTACAGAGCTTTGTTGGAGGCTTTAACCACTGGCAGTAGCCTCAGAAGAGCCTCCTCTGAAGCAGAGTATTTCTTCAGGTCAAAACACATCCAGATCTTTTCCTGATGACACTAAGATGAAACCCAGAGCTGACCACTGAGCAGGAGACAGTTTATCTGTGGAGAGACTTCCTGAACTCAGAGACTGTTGGATCTCCTCCACTAGAGAACGATCATTCAGTTCATTCAGACAGTGGAACAGATTGATGCTTTCTCTGCAGACACATTCTCACTGATCTTCTTCTTGATGTACTGAACTGTTTCCTGATTGGTCTGTGAGCTACTTCCTGTTTTTGTCAGCAGACCTTGTAGGAGTCTCTGATTGGTCTGCAGTGAAAGTCCCAGGAGGAAGCGAAGGAACAAGTCCAGGTGTCCATTTGGACTCTGTAAGGCCTGGTCAACAGCTCTCTGGTGGAGAGAAATTATTTTACGTTTATTAAATAGTGAAGATTTCTTAGATGTTGATGTTTCTTTCATCAGGTTGACACCAGAGTTGATGAAGGTCAGATGAACATGAAGAGCAGCCAGAAACTCCTGAACACTCAGATGGACGAAGCAGAACACCTTGTCCTGGTACAGACCTCTCTCCTCTTTAAAGATCTGTGTGAACACTCCTGAGTACACTGAGGCTGCTCTGATATCGATGCCACACTCTGTCAGGTCTGATTCATAGAAGATCAGGTTTCCTTTCTGCAGCTGATCAAAAGCCAGTTTTCCCAGAGACTCAATCATCTTCCTGCTCTCTGGACTCCAGTGTGGATCTGTTTCAGCTCCTCCATCATACTTGACCTTCTTCACTTTGGTCTGAACCACCAGGAAGTGGATGTACATCTCAGTCAGGGTTCTGGGCAGCTCTCCTCCCTCTCTGGTCTCCAACACATCCTCCAGAACTGTAGCAGTGATCCAGCAGAAGACTGGGATGTGGCACATGATGTGGAGGCTTCGTGATGTCTTCATGTGGGAGATGATCCTGCTGGCCTGTTTCTCATCTCTGAATCTCTTCCTGAAGTACTCCTCCTTCTGAGGGTCATTGAACCCTCTGACCTCTGTCACCATGCCAACACACTGAGGAGGGATCTGATTGGCTGCTGCAGGTCGTGTGGTTATCCAGAGGAGAGCAGAGGGAAGCAGTTTCCCCCTGATGAGGTTTGTCAGCAGAACATCCACTGAGGTGGACTCTGTAGCATCAGTCAGGATCTCCTTGTTGTGGAAGTCCAGTGGAAGTCGACTCTCATCCAAGCCATCAAAGATGAACAGAACCTGGAAGTGTTCAAAGCTGCAGATTTCTTTGGTTTCACTAAAGAAATGATGAACAAGTTCCACCAAGCTGAACTTTTTCTCTTTCAGCACATTCAGCTCTCTGAAGGTGAATGGAAATATGAACTGGATGTTCTGGTGGGCTTTGTCTTCAGCCCAGTCCAGAGTGAACTTCTGTGTTAGGACTGTTTTCCCAATGCCAGCCACTCCCTTTGTCATCACTGTTCTGATTGGTTGATCTCTTCCAGGTGGGACTTAAAGATGTCTTCTTGTCTGACTGTTGTTTCTGGTCTGTCTGGTTTCCTGGATGCTGTTTCAATCTGTCTGACCTCATGTTCATCATTGACCTCTCCAGTCCCTCCCTCTGTGATGTAGAGCTCTGTGTAGATCTGGTTCAGAAGGGTTGAACTTCCTGCTTTAGCAATCCCCTCAAACACAGACTGGAACTTTTTCTTCAGACCAGATTTAAGTTGATGTTGACAAAAAGCAGCAAGATGTTCTAAATTAACACAAAACATAAAATCATTAACAAAAAAAAGATGAAGATGACTGGAATAAATGTTATTTCATCTCTTCAGACATAAGAAATCAGTAAATGTCTGATTTATCTATCAGATTAAATCTCTGTAGAAATCCTCTTACTGCTCTGCAGATGGTCAGCCAGCTCCTCTAGTTTCATCCTCCTCAGGAAGTTCAGTGTGATCTTCATCACCGCCTCACTGCTGCTCCTCCTCTGCTCTTCATCATCACCTTCCAACACCTCATCATCTCTCTGACTCTCTGAATGTTCTAGGTTCTGCAATCAGAACCTTCTGGATCTTCTTCAGTTCTTTCTTCACATAAGTGACAATGTTGTCCTCCAGCAGCTGGAACAGAATAATAGATGAAGGAAACATCAGAGTTTAAATCATGGAGCCAAACACCAGATGGATGTTGGACAGACTGACAGTCCTCTGGTCTAAAACACATAGAAAAGTAGTTGTACATTTACAGACCATAAATATGGAGTCTAACTGTGTTTGATGCTGCTGGGCAGATGAACCACTGGGTACCTCTGAGCTCTGCTGGTCCACTCTGTGGAGGAACCAGGAACAATTAGGAAGTCAAAAAATATTCATCCAGCAGTTTTCAGAGAAAATCACCAAGAGATTCACACTAAGTGTACTTGAAGGAGAAAAACACAAACATCACAATACACACTTACAGCAGTTAGAAACATCTCACCTCTCTGATGGTGGAGATCCAGGAGATTTAAAGTCAATGGGACGATGCTTTGACCAGTCACTCTTAAAGGACACACAGCTGGGTTCTGGTTCTGGTTCTGGTTTGAGTCTCTGATGGATCCTGACAGAAACATGATGATTAAAACTTAATCAGCAAAGAGAAGCAGCAGCAGCTTCATCACCACGTCTGTTCTGGCCTGATATAGTGAACACTGTGTGAAAAGGGCTGTGGACAGTTAGAGATGGTGACCTCACCTCTGACCTTTGCTCTGGCTCTCATCTTCCCCACACAGAGTGGTCTGTCCTCACACTGATCCATGCTGCTGAATCCACATCAGCTCACACACACTTTCTAGCTTCACCTGCAGAGGAAACACACATCATTCATCTGCACATCAACTCTGATCATCCTTTACATCATTAGTGCTGGAAAAAGATCAGCTGCTCCTCCTCTGATTGGCTCTTCTTCTCTGCTTCATATCAGTGTCAGGTGAATGCAGTCAGACAGCAGAGAGGCAGAGGAAGCTGCCATCAGCTGCTGCACTTCTACTATCAGTCCACTAGATGGAGACATGGGAGCAACATTTACATTCACTGATTCAACCTGAACAACAGGAAGTATTTTAGTTAGTTAATTATTAATCTCTACAAGTGGATATCTGCTGCATTAAATGTTACTATTTAATAATTTGACTGAATCAATAATAATATTTTAATAATATTTTATTTTGAAAGAGGAAACTGTTGCTGACATTAATGGTGGAGACTAGAGTTCAGTACCAGGAAATAAAAAACATAAATTAGTTTGGAGAAGAAAACAGTGAAACATCAGCTGTTCATCATGTTGATTGATTCCAGTTCATCAATAATCTAATAATCCTGTAGATTAGCCTTCAAACAGCAGATATTAAAGTTTCAGCTGAAATCAAAAGTTAAACTTTTCTCCAAACATCAGAGAATAGAAACAATCAAGAAAAAGTTAAAGTGATGAAAAAGTTCAATAAATAAACAAATTAAACTTACAGTATGTTCAAAATATCCAAAGAGTTAAAGAAGAAAATTTAAACAACAAACTGAGACTCTACAAACGGACTGGAGTCGCACCTGAACAGGTGATTCAAACTGAAAGTAAATGTGACGAATGTTGTATAACTGATGACGTCACAGCTCACCTGACTTGTAGTTTTTTCCTCCAGAGCAACAGAACCAGGAAGTAGAAGCTCTGAGGTGAAATCAGAGGCAGGTTGATAAAATCTTAATGAGGAAGAAGAGAAGTTCTGATAAAATGAAGGTGTACTTACTTTTGATCATTACTGTAGTGATGATTGATAGTAACAGAAAATACTAAGACTATTTAGTTTATTCATCATGTCATAAAGAAAAAGTTGTGAAAATGCATTTTTCAAACAAATATTTCATCATGTCATCCAAACGTTCATTATAAACTAAATATTTAATTCACAATCTAAATATTTACTTGGATTGAAAACTTAATTTTTGGAAATCAAACTTTAGCTAAATGTTTGGCTTCAAAAAAATATTTATTTTACAAACTAAACATTTAATTTCAAATTCAGTATTTATTTTCCAAACTACATATTTAATTATCTTTTTCATCTAGTTGTTCAGTCAGACGCTCCATCATGTTGTCATGTTTCAGTTTTTCCTCCATTCAGCAACAGTTGGTGAACTGGGTTTAATCCAGTTTAGTCTAATTGTCTTTCTTGCTACCAGCAGCAGAAGGTGCAACAATATGTAACATTGATGTTTAGTGAGTAAATCCTTGGTGTTTCTGTCCAGCAGAAACAGAAGAGGCTCCATGGGGAGATCTGTCCTCAGAATGTCCTCAATCTCCTGTTTCATTTCCTCCCAGAAAGTCTTTATTTGTGGTCAGAACCAGAAGACGTGTGTGATGACCGACCATTCAACACATTCCTCCAACATCCATCTGTGGTTGGAATCCTGGAAATGAACGTTTTGAAAGGAGTAATACTTTATTTGACACAGTGTGTTCTATTAAATCTGGTTTTTACTTTCCAGTCAAACTCTTTGCACGTTTGATTTCCAATCATTTTATGGCACAAAAATGCAAATTAGAAAACTCCACTTCTTTTTTATCAAGCTCCAGTTCAATCCAGTAAATTTATGTTCTCAATTTGACAAACAATCCACAAATGGAGAAAACTGGACCATATTGATAGTTTTGACCTCATTCCTCTTCAGAGATACCACTGCAAACTCGTATCAATGGCTCCTCAGAATGACCAGTGGGACGCTCTACTGGATGGAGACTGAACTACAACACTAAAAGAAGTTTTAAACTCACTTTCAGTTAGCTAATTGAACAAATTTTATTCTGTAAGATAATAAATTGCATGGTTACACAAAACCAATAAAAAAGGTAATAATTGCCACATTATGGAGTAATCAATCATGGTGAATATCTGCCACAAAAATTCATTCTTGAACAAGATGACTTTTCCCAGAAGACAGTATTACATTTTAATAAAAAGTGGAGTGGAAAGAAAACTGGTGAAATAAAAGATGTACATATGAAATTCACCATTTTGGAACAATGACATTCCAACATATGTGAAGTAGATTTTTCTTTAAAGAAAATGTTTATTTGCATCATACAGTCTTCTTTTATGTATCACATAAATGTAATTGTATCATAGTCAAGATGTTTTTCGGTGCAGCTGCAGGGGTGTACAAACTAACTGAACAAGATGCGTCTGCTGAAGTTTCCCAGGCGGGTCGTCTGGGAACTTAATCTTCTCCTCTGTTAGCTGAGAGGTGAATAAAGCAACTATGTAACTCTGAGTTCGTTAGAGCAGATTTAGATTTTCGCCTAATGCAGAGTATATTTTTCCCTCTGTCTGCAGATGTATTAAAGATTGTTTTGCTCCCTGAACTTGGACTAGAATTGTGCACTTCACACATATCAAGATAAACCTTTATGGTTAGTTCACAATGGAAAAATCTGGGTTGATTTCATCTGAACATTAATTCAATCTGGAGAGACTTAGACGGAGAAAATCAAAACCATTAGAAGAGTTTATTGACATACAAAATTAAGTCTTTGGCGCTTGGGCCCCGGCTGAGGACATCGATCATCACAATCTTTGCGATGAGCTTGGATGAGCATTCCATATGCTGAAAGGAACGTCATCCCCCGAGACGAGACATTGGTGATGGAGGTGAAGAAAGGATGCAGCCGGAGAGCCGAGTGAGTGGAGGTGAAGGGGTGGAGGAGGGTTGAGCTCTGCTGGACAGCAGAAGACGCCATGGACGGTGCTATTTATCAGCTGGGACTTGGACAGTGATTGGACGTGACGCGTCTTGGACCAGCGTTGATTAATCAATGGTGATGAACAGGAAGCAACGGTTGGATGATGCAGGTGGGTTAGAAGAGACTTCCAGTTGAATTTGCACCTTTTTCCTCACAAAGTGCAATAAGATCTATTATAAATTTGCCCAGTAAAAATACACTGATTTCACTGTGAAAATTACGTTTTTAGTCTGTAGTGTAAGAAATAAAAGACATTTCCATACAAGTCTTAAATACTTTATACAAAATATTGAGTGGAAATCATACACAGTGAGACAGGTTTAAAGAGACGTGACAGTCCAATGAAAACTCCAGATAAATGCAGTGATTTTATGGTCAAAAGTTACAAAAATGTGCAATAAAAAAAAACCTAAAGTGAAAACTTAACTTGGCACAAGGAAATATTTGCTCCCATCAACAGAAACATTGAATTACTGAGGAAGGTAAGAGGCTGGATCTGTAGTTTAATTTCATCCATTAAAAGCTGCTGAAACAAAAAGAGTTCAAAATAAATCGCTGTCTACAGAAAATACAAAGAAATGGTAAATAAAAAAACATGGGATTGATACTCAGCATGACAGATTACAGCTTACATAAAATCACTAAAATGAAAAATACAAAATGTTAAGGACATCAGTCTGGAGAAACAAGATGCAAATTATAACAATTACAAGGTAAAGAGATTGAAAATAAACAAAAAATAAACATCATTTTTATAATTAAGGCCACTCGTATGAAGAGCAGAATAAAAAAAAAGGAGAGAAATGTAAACTTGTAATTATTCCAACTCAAGTCCTGCTGTGCAACTCAGTTTGTAACAAAACCCCAAAAAACTCAAAAATGTCAAAAAATGGAGCAGAAATCAGATCAAATCTTTAAAAGGTAAATAAATATACAAAAATATAAATAAAATGGCCATGACATGCAGAAAACAGAGAGAAATAAAAATTACTACCAATAGAGGATGAAATGAAGCGATGAGTTAAATTCAAACATTTTTCATGTGAAAACGAGGATTAGCATCGTTTCTGCATGACAAGGCATTTTCCTGCTCAAACTGTTAGAAAACAAATTGTGATTTGTAGTTTTTCTTTGCTAAGTGAAGTGAAATGGACTTGTGTTCATTAAAAACAGGGATTTCTTTCCTTTTACATGAACACACATTCACAGCTTGCAGAGTGTAAGGCTTGAACCACTTGGCCACACTTTGGGAGGGTGGGTTGGATTTTGCACAAGAACACTCGGGGCGGGTGGGTTCTTATTCGGCCCTTTGACAGGTTCTGGATGGGTTCTGTCTCCTCAGTAGAGGCGGACGAGACTTAAAAAAATGTGAAGTTGAAGAACACTGGAAGGTGAGGTTTTACACAGCAGCCAAGACAGGTCAGAGGTCAAAGCAGTGCCACTGCATCAAGCAGAGCCTCATCTTCCCTCCTCTGCTGATCGGGTCTCGGACTTGAGCCGGACGAACTCCTTGGCGACGTCGTCGTTGGAGCGCTGGGAGAGGATCCGCATGGCGGTCAGGCCCGTGTCGTCCATGGAGATGCGCTGCCCAGGGGCACCAGCAGGCGCAGTTGCCCCTCTCCATGATGTCCCTCAGCTGCACCACGGCCAGGCCCACCACCCGGTCGGCGCGGCCAAAGCAGTAGTCCTTGACGCAGGCTTGAACCTCGTAGCACTCGAACCCGTCCTGAACACCCAGAACGCTGCAGAGCGAGAGCAGAACACAGGAGTGGGAGCACATGGGCTAGGGCGCTAATTGCAGAGCTAATTCCTGATTTTGTGCTTTTTCTGAAACTTTAAAAACATTCGTACACCTAGCTTTTGCTGATCTAATTTTCCATTTTAAATCAAAACATTTTACTTTGATTTGAGGTCCACATCTGCAGTGGTAGATTACACTATTGCTAATCTGCTAATCTGCTAATAGCAGAACAACTTTGTTGTGCAACACATTTTGATTCCCCTAAATCAGTTTTCAAGTTAAATTCTAAAGCACTAATGTACTTTTGCTGTTTTCCAGACTTTCAGTTGAATAAAGTTTGACATCTGCAGAAGGGACACTTCCATTAAGCTGCTAATGTGCTAATAGTAGAGCTAATTTTAGCTTTTTTATAACTTTTAAAACTATTGCCACACAATTAATTTCTTAAAATAAATCCAGATTTTATTTGGAAAAGTTAAATTTGAGGAAGTTCACTAAATGTTTAGCAGAAACACTAAATGAACAATTAGCTGTGCTGCTAGCGCATTAGCTGACATTGTCCAGTAATTTCACAAGGACTTTGTTTTGTGTAACCAACAGTTTATGAAGTCAGAATTAAAAGAGCTTCAAATCCTAAATGTGTCACGACGTTTGGTTTTGAACTTACAAGTGAAAGGTCTCGTTGTATTTGGGAGACCAGCTGTTGTTCTTGGATTTGGTCTGAAATCGGCGCTTCTTGTCGCTGAGGTGCGGCCCGATCATCGTGACTTCCACGAAGGGTCTGAACATCCCAGACGTCTGCCACTTCAAATCACTGGCTGCAATCACTGCATCAATGACACAAACATTTAAACAGAAATGACACTAAAATGCTCCAGCTTTGATTTTATTGGTTCAAAATGAGCCCAAACGGACCTTTGAGAGTAACTTTCCGCTCTCCGCTCTTGGGATGAGTGTACAGCTCAATCTGCAGGGAAACCTCTCCGATGGGTTTGTCCACAGCTGAGCCTGGTTTAACACAAACAACATTTGGTCCAATGCAGGCAAAGAAAACCACGTTTTATAGAGTCATGCGACGGAAACGCAGGTTTCACAAAACAGAAGAGAGAAAACGATGAAGGGAAGTTGGGCTGATGATGATTTCATGGAGACCTACCCCTGCTGGGCTGGATTTTCTCATTAGGGGTTAACCTAATACCTTCCCATTGTGCACTGGCACAGAGAGCAGCAGGAGATAAAAACAAGACAGCAACTTAAACAACCAAATCCAGGAGATAAAAGCAGCGAGGAATCTGAAACTCTCCCGTATTTAATCTCCTTTGAGGCGTTTTGGATCTACCCTGTGAATGCTGCGTGGTCACGAAGGTTTTGATGAGCGTGTCGGTGGTCTGGGTGTAGAGCGACAGAGCGTGGCGGAGCGACGAAAGCTCAGCGCTCTTCTCCAGGAAAGTCTTCTTCAAGCCGTTCCCGCCCGCATGAAAGTATTGCTGCGTAGGAAACAAAACGAGAGGAATCAGCGTTCTACAACCTGAATGATTAAACTTAAAGTGGAGTTAATCAGACTTTTAGTTAATCAACTAAAAGACTCTTAAAATGTGAATGAATTGTACTTTTCTGTTTGACCAGAGGTCAACGTTTCGCTCTCACCTTGATGGTATCCAGAGCCACATCCATGACGGCACACTGCCTGGGCGTCAGGCTTTTAGCGTCTCCTGCCATGTGATCCTAAACAACCCAAACCAAGACTTTGACTAGACCAATTCACAGGAGAAAGCAAACTCAAAGGCAACCTGATACCTTCAGTTTGGAAAGGTGTCCCAGTTCTTTAGCAGCAGAAAGGATCTGTGCTCCCTTCAGGAAAAACAGAAAAATGAATGATTCTTTTAGTTTTCAGAAGCCTTGTTTCAATTTTAAGTATCATATTAGTAAAGTTTGATGGAGATGGAAAAAAAGCATCGATACAACTCATGTTTATGCATAAAGTGAGTTATTTATCTACTCTATATGTGATTGGATGATGTTCAGTTTGTTGACTAATAATTAAACTGAATATGCCACAGTCATCATTTTAAAACATAATGGATAAAAATACTTTTTGTGTTTGGTCACGTCTGTCAAAATGTTTACATCTCATCATCTGACACAATTACGAGTTGATCCATTTCAAAATGGCAGCCATGTTTCCATCCAGCTGTGATTCAAATTTTGAGGAGATTTTTATAATAATGTATAAAAGAAAATGCAAATTACACTGCAAAACCATAAACTCTTCCCAAGTATTTTTGCTCTAGTTTCTAGTGCAAATTTGACTAATGTGAATTACAACATTTAACTTTTCTTTTGGGATCAATAAAGTATGTTTGAATTTGAATTTTAAAATATCTCAGCACATTTTAAATAAGACAAAAGTAACTTAGTAGTAACTTATCAGAAGAAGAAGCTTGTTTTAAGTCGATAATTCCTTAATATTGATTAAAAAAAAGTAGTTGGCAGATTATTTAATTTAAGGGACGAACAGATTATCGTGAAATAATCTGTTCAAAATTATTGATATAAAATGAGATTTTAGTCTGGTTATTATTTCCCTTATAACATTGCAAAAATATCTTGATTTAGGTGAAATAATCAATGTTGGAGAAACATTATCGTCATTGATATTGTAATAACAGCAATAGTGTTACAACAACACTATTAAATAATAGTGTTGTTGTAATTTCAAGGCTGCTGTTTCTCTGTCAGATTCCCTCAGGTCTCCACAGCAGAGAGATGGATCACGGCGCTCTTCCTCCACCTCCTCGCCGCGCCCCATCCTCATCCTCCACCACCTCCACTGAGTTCTGATGGGTCGGTTCAGATCCTCTCTGGAGATCAGACACCAGAACAGAGGCGGATCAGAACCAAAGCCAGCAGCTCTGCTGAAGCTCAGGAGAACTCTGAGTCCAGATGTGGACCCTGGTCTCCTCCACAACCTCCTCTGTTCTGCTGTGGAGGAACTGTGTGGCTCCAGTTCTGCAGCAGGACCTTCTCAGCTGCAGCAGAAGAAGAAAGGACTTCCTGTGTTCAGGTTGGATAGAAACCTGGATATTTTCTAGCTTGTGGTTCTGCTTCCAGCGTAGATGTTCTCCAGGGTTCTGATCTGGATCTAGTGGACTGTAGAGCTCATCAGGTTTCCTCTCATCCACTTTGAGATCTTCAGCCTCCTTTAGATTCAACCTGAAGCTTCTTCTGACAGATTAGCTGCAGCTGATATTTAGCATGATGTTTATTATTCTAGCCTCAGTTTTCTGATCTTCATGTGACTCCACTGAATCCAACTCTGATGTCGTTCACTTCACAAGTGATGAAGATCCATTTTTCTTTCACTTCCTGCTGATTTCTTTCCAAAGCTCCATTTTTTCCAGGAGGATCTTCAATGTTCTCTTTAGATGATGGAGGAACTCAGACTGACTCCACCCGGCTGGTGCTCCAGGTGAGCAGAAACAAACAAACCCTGAAGTCATCTCTGCAGACCAGCTTTAGATTTGGACCAACTGAACATCAAGCTTCAGTATGTTGGAGAAATTGTGATATTATTAATCAATTATTTGTTTTATTATTTTTTATTTTATTTTATTGTGAAATTTGAAACTGTTACAATTTTACAAAATATCCTTATAAAATCAACAAGTAACTTATTTTAATTTGATCATTTTAGAAACAAAACTTATTTTTAAAGGAATAATATTAAGAGACTGGTGTTTTTAGAATTTGTTATATTTAATGAATAATTACTGGGTATAGCCAGTGAAAACCACTAATTTATTCAACACTTTTACAGATTGATTGAATTAATCTAAAGATGATTGGTCTTAGAATCAATAACGATTAATTGATCAGTGGCAACTCTCTTAAAAATAGTTTTCTCCTGTATAAGAGAGTTAACCATCTTTTCATACAATGAAGGAATTTAGAAAAAAACACATTACATTTGTACTTTCACTTTGTGTAAAGAGTATTAAGAACTAATTGAATTCATATAAAACATGCAGTTTTTTTCATGTTATTGAACGTAGGCAGCCTTCAAAATGAGCGGTCCTTATTTTTCTGTGATGCTTCCAGTCTCTGCGTTGTCCTGTTTCCCCTTGATTGTTCCCAGGTGTTTCTCGTTTCTGTGATTACCATCTGTGTATTTAATCCCACGGTTGTCCTTTGTTCCTCATCGGGTCCTCATCGTTCTTCACGTCATTTTGTCAAGCCTGTTCTTCTGTCCACCAGGATGAACAGTTGCTACCGGCGTTGAGCCCTGGCTTCAGCTCAGCCATGCTGCCTGTTTTGTGTTTCCACTTGGACTATTTTATTTTTACTATTAAAACCATCATTTAACTATATCCTGGGTTTTCTGCCTGCTGCTTCACCACCAGTATACCAGCATCTCTTGATAGAGTGAAGCTATGACAAGAAAACAAACTGAAAAACATTTGGATCCTGGAATAATCCTGGAATAATCCTGGAATAATCCCATCTTCCATCTTAAAAGGACTAGAAGAAGAAAAAGTTTCCAAGGACTCAATCAGAATCGTTTCAACAAGAAATAGATTTTAGAGACTGAACTATCTGTTCAACAGTGAGAGAGTTTCTCTGACAGGAGGAAAAACTTTAGACTCTTTAGACTCAAATCAGCTCAGAAACACTGAAGAACCATAAAACCAGAACCTAAATCCAGGAATCAGAGGTTCAGTGAATGTGGTGTTGAAGGTGTGAGAGGATCAGTGAGTCAGAGGAGACTCTGTAGAAGGACAGAATGCCAGCAGGACAGTCCACATACACTGCTACTCTGTTAGAGACAGAGGAGGAGGAGAGACGAGTTTTATGTTATTGTGCCAGACAAAGTAACCATGACGATCAGAGCATCTCAGACTCCAGGAATGATCATTCAATCCAAAACACAGTCTCTACTGAATCCTTTCCTCCTGATTCTTCTGTAACTCACTGATATATTAACATCTCCTCTCCACTCAACCTCCCAGTAACAGCGACCAGTCAGACCAGTTCTACACAGAAGCTGAAGATAATTATCAAATCTGTCTGGATGATCAGGATATGACTGAAGCTCCTCCTCAAATGTCACCTTCCTGTTGTCTTCAGACAGTTTGAGTTTTCTGTACACTGTGTTTGTGTCGATGGTGAGTTGACAGGAATCTGATGGAGAACAAACACAATCCAGCTGCAGTTATTGATCATTTATTGACACTTTGACTCCTGAATGAGTGATGTGACAGTTTGAAGATGGTTGAATGTGAGCTGCTTTGTTGTCATGAATCAGATGAAAAACACACTTACATTTCTTCAGACCTGGAGTCAAGAATCGGCCTCCTGCAGGCTCCACCCTGAAAGGAGGAGGGGGGTCAGACCATCAGTCTCTTTCAGCAGCAAACATGGACATTACATGTCTCTCAGACACACATTGTCCTCGAGAGGGTCTTGACTGCAGCCTGCAGAAAGGGGCGGGACGGACCACTGTCAGTCTCAGACCTTATATGGAATTGGGACTATTGCATTCCGGAAATGAAGGGGGCGCTATTTTCACAATCACTAATACCTTAAAGAAGCGGGTGAAGAGGTCGATTGGAAGAAGTTTGAGAGGTTTCGCCATTGACGTTCGGAACGCTATTCATAATGGAACAATCACAAAGTCAGCAAAAGGTATTTTCTACCTTATTAAAACTTTTTTCACATAGTAAATCAAAGCGCTTTTTCTAGATTAGGTTGAAAATATAATTGACAGCTGCAAACGAGTGAAATTCATAGTTTGTACAGGGGAGGCAAATTTTAGCATGTAGCATAGCTAATTATTTCCGTGCAGGGCATCATTAGATAAAAATCGAAAAGTAGAAAAATGTATACTTGAGAAATGTATTTTATGCCCCAATTTTGTTTTTCGTTATACAGATGCACTTATCAATTTGCAACATTGGGATCGGACAGAAAATTCTTCCCGTACTGTCTGAAGACAAATACCGCTGTCCCCTTTGCTCATACAGTGCGGAGGAGTCTTAAAGGTACAGAACCACATAGCAAGAACTGCTATGGTTCAACATAACAGTATGTAAAACTACACTATGAATGTTTATTTTTACATTCTTATCAGTTTTCTAGTGTTTTTATTTCATTTTTAAAGGTTAATATTTTTTAAATATGTTTTTGTACACCAATGTTAAATTTCTTGAAAGTCTAATATTTTTTATAAACTAACAGCTTTTTTTATAAGCTAACAGCTGCCATCATAAGTGGAACCCAGAGATGATACTGTAATGACGAGCAGCACTACTTCAATGTATTTTTAGTAACTGTGCAGCAAACTACACATTTAAAAGTAACAAAGTATTTTGTGAAATGGCTATTATTAAGTACTGTTTTACTGATTATAATGTGCAATGTAATATTACCCATTTATTTCAGCAGACATTAATAAAAATGAAGTTATGTGCACTGTTAGGTATTTTAATACAAGACAACAAATTAAGGTTAGAAGAAACCTAACATAAACAACATTTATCAGTGTATCGTGTTTTAATTCTTTTATAGATTAAAATGTGTTCTTCATTCAGTTAAGTTTCTCGCATTATGTGCATATCAACAACATTAACTCAAGAGTCAAGAGTATAACATTTGGAAAAATAGTCCTAATTATTTATTTTTTTTAATCAAAGTTACAGAGTAATTGAGTAAATCTGATTAGTTAATCTTTGGCTGTTCATTTTGTGCAGAACATATATGTGTTATCTGGAAGCCATTAATTGTTAAATCCTACAAAACAGTTACAACAAAGTTAAAGAATCTACAGTGATTAATTCAAACATGCCTTTTGTTCTTCCAATCATTTGTATACTTCCTGGTGTAATAACCTTTTTCTTTTATCTTAGTAGCTATTAGGCTGAGTCTTTGCTCTGTTCTGAGTGAGAATGAATCACATCTTGTTTAAACATATCTGCAATGTATATAGATGTTTTTTTTTTTAATTTGATTCATTTCTTTTTTTTAAGATTCATTCATAATCATGTCATAGCCATTCTTCCAGTATGAGTCTTGCATTGCACATGTTTTTTTTTATTATTATTATTTTCAGATGCCTTTGATTGCACTGGAAGCTGTTCTCCAGGAGGTGATTCTGGCACAGGGAGGCACATCTTCCCTCACCTTGGCATTGACCTGCAAGTGCTTAGAAGCCATTGTGTCTGACCCAGTTTTCAGGAAGAAGACTCACTTTGCTTGGCTAGATGGTAAAGACCTTTGACTTTTTTCACCTAAAACATGTGAAATTAGATTTCAACTACATAAAATCAGTTTTTCATTAACAGGTGAGATCAGCTGGGCGACATTTTCAGAATCATGCAAGGCAGAAAACAGGATTCCTTTTGCGGTTGTAAGATGTTCTTCCTGCAACCGGCAGCATAAAGACTGTGTGGGCTTCACTGGACATGGAAGATGAGGAGAGTTCCCTCGTTACTACTCTGATGGCACATCTGGACACTGCCCTGAATGCCAGTACTGAATGCTAGGACAATATTGGTTGTTTTCTATAGTCTTTCACACATTTCAGTAGTCACACATTTTTATTTTTTTGTGAAATGCCATTTTAGATCATTTATGCTGAAGCACATTTGCCTTTTGACTTGTTCAGTCATTTGTTTTCATAATGTGTTATTTCAATATTATGTACATTTTTTAATGTTTCTTTTGTTGTAGCTCAGTTGATTTACATTATTTAGTTTGTACAGAAATTGTGTTACATTGTGGCTGCATTTTGTTGGAGAGAGTAGATCCAATAAAGTAGTTGTAAATATATTGTAACAGTGTTGTTTAGCAATTGGATCACCTTGTTTTAAAAATTTGAAATACATGCTAAGATAATAACTTGCAATATTTTAAATGTGTAAATGCAATGTTTCCTATACTTTTTAAACAATGACTGGAATCATTACAAATGTTCTTTACAAACCTGACATACGGCTAAGTTGTTTGTTTTAACAGTCAGAATCAACTGTTGTTTTATAATAAAGCAAGAACATACAGAAACATTGTTTAGTTACAAAGTCATAATACAAACATAAGACTAAAGGTGAGCTGAGTGAAGGTGGAGACCAGGTGGAGGTGATGGAGGCTCAGGTGAGAAGCAGTTGCACATCAAGCCGGAGTTTGTGAAGACGGAGGAGATGAGACCGGCGCCGTGATCAGAGATGAAAGACGGTTACAATTTACACAGATTTAATTTATGTATCCAGTGAATTTATTCAAAAGGTTTTCATAGAGAAAAAGAAACCCAACAGCGAATCATTCTCTCTGGCAGTTTACCAGCTCAGTGTCTACTGCCGGGTCCGAAGATTATTTCTTCTCAAATAAACTTTCTAAAACCTACTTTCTGTGAGTCTTTCCAGGTTGAAGCTACATTTAAATTTTTAAATGAATCACTTTGGGTTTTGCAACAATGGCATATTTAAGGTCTTTGGGACTCAGTTTATGAATCAATTGTAATTGGTAGAATTGATT
The DNA here is from genome assembly GCF_027474105.1 of Poeciliopsis prolifica. Taxonomy (NCBI): domain Eukaryota; kingdom Metazoa; phylum Chordata; class Actinopteri; order Cyprinodontiformes; family Poeciliidae; genus Poeciliopsis; species Poeciliopsis prolifica. The sequence goes on from NW_026562434.1 coordinate 295,406, forward strand.
TTGAATTTCTAAACAGAATAGTGGGACACCAATCAGTTTACTGATTAAGACATTATGGTAACGATGATAACAGTTGAGCTTGTTAGAAGTTCAAAAGTAATTTAATTTGTTTGTAAATTATATTCACAATGTGAATAAGAAAAAATATTTGCCAAATAAACAGAACAAAAGTGTTTTGTGAATGGATGGACCAAGTTGGCCAAAATTGACTAAACGTTTTACTGTTAGTCAACATTTTGACTATCGGCCTCTTTTCCATCTAGTCCTTATTAAATAAGGCAAAGGATATTCTATTTTAGATTTAACTTATTTATTTTAAGAGTACCATTCACAACATCAAAATCTATTGTTTGAACTTCAACACCAGCAAGTATTTCTTTATATCTGTTTTCTGTGATGGACTGGCGATCTGTCCAGGGTCCCTGCAGCAGCTCTCATCACCCACTGCACGGATAACCTGAGAGTAAAATCATTGATGGATTGATAAATGTGTTTTTAATATAGTGTACATTTGTCTCTAAAATGTTAATTTATGTTTTATGACTTTTGTTTGGGAAAGTTAGGGTAAGGATAGATAAATACATCTCCATAATGATTCCTTATTATTGCTTATTTTAGATTGTTTGTTACTAATATAATTTTAACATCCAAAACAAAGATATAATAAAAATTTAAAAATAAAAAAGGGACATACCACGTGACAGACATACCACGTGACATAACACGTGGTATGTCATTTCCTTACTGTTTAATTTGTAGTTAATATGTAATTAATTTTAAATGTTAAAAGTGTTATTGGGTGTTTTTTAAAGGCGTTGTCAAATAAAATGCGTTATTATTATTATAATATTGAAACACGGCTGATACAGGAAATGGTGTCACTAGCGCCCCCTTCATTTCCGGAACGCAATAGTCCCATTTCCATATAAGGTCTGAGACTGACAATGGTCCGTCCCCGCCCCTTTCCGCATGCTGCAGCCAAGTGTAGTTTTTGTCCTCCACTGAGACAGGAACAGTCCAACATCTGGATTGCAAACTGCAGTGGATGTAGGAAGGACAGTTGGTGCTGCTGCAGCACAACTCATTTCTCCAACACAGGAAAAGCTTCAACAGAGAGGAGAAAGGAAATCCCTCAGTAACAACCTGAAGAAACTCACTGAAGCCTAAAAGGACATCAGGAAACTAGGAAACATTTCTGGAAGCTCCACCTGATTTAATAATCAGCATTAAAATACAATCAATCTAACTCTGATCAACACTGGATACCTGATCCATCCACACTCCCACACACAGATGAAGGAATGAAACACTAAACAGCCCTGCTGCTGAAAACCTGCTGTGGCCTCACTGTAATATCCAGAAATACAAACATTGAAAAGGAGAAGCTGCATCACATTCAACAAAGATTCAACAAGATCAAAGATTTGATCTCTGAGCTCAGACTCACAAACCAGGGAGAGGCTTCCATCATCACACACCTCTGACAAACACCTCCAACCTTTCAGCACTTCCTCTACCAACCAGCACCACCAGGTGGCGCTGCACACATTTACAATGAGCCAAGAAGAAGAAGCAGCATCCTGAATCCAGCAGCTGCAGTAATGGCTTGTGAAAGTGTCCAAGGAGCATCTGGAACCAGAACCAGCAGATCCAACAGTCCAGAGAGTCTTTGCTTGCATCTTTCCTCTCAGATTTTCAAGCTGCTCTCACAGGGAAATGACATCATCACTCTACTGATGATGTCATGCTCTGATGTCACTGACCAGGAGCTGCTGGACTTCTACATTTCCAGCATGGAGGACAGAGAAGATCTCAGCTCTGATGAGGAGCTGGCCTGCCTTCACACTGATTGAGAGTCAAAGAAATATTTCCAGATGAAGTCAGACTAAAATGTTGGATTGTCCTGCTGTTGCAATCAGAGGCCAAGAAGAAGCTTCAAGTTCTTCTCCTGTTCAGCTCCACGTTCCTGTCAGAGACTTCAGCTCCTCATGAGGAGAACAACTAAAGCCTGGAACAGACTGACACCAACATCCTGACATCTCATCCCTGAACAAAGCTTTGCAGCATCAAGGTGACTCTTAGCGCCATATATGGACAGATTTCCTCTAAAGGGGGCGGAGCCTGGATTGGAGGAACCAGCAGCAGCTTCCAGGAACAAACCTTGGGAACCTCTGGAGGAGAACATGGAGATGAGATTCCTGCTTTAATCAGTGGATTCATTGATAGAAAACATGAAATGTCTGAGAGCTGCAGCTCCATTTTCTACAGATCTGCTGGAACATCAGATAGAAATGAAGAATTTCATCATTTCACATCAAATCTGTTCATCTTCCACAGATACAACTGAATTATTGAGCTGAACTGGTTCCAAAGGTCTGGATGGTAAAAACATCCATTGTTTTTCTGTCTCATTAGTTTCCAGAAAGAGTTGAAATGTTTCAGCAGCTTTTATCCTGCAGCTCAGTAAAGATCTCTCCTCTTTCCAACCTGATTTAGTCCATGAAGCAGAACATCTCTGCTGCTGCAGCAACAGGAGGAAACTTCTCCAGCTCTCAACTTCTACACTCTGACTGCTTGGAAACAGATCAGGGAGGAACAGCCTTTTCTCCAGGCTGCTCCTCCTGACTCTAGCGCCACCTAGTTGAGGACAAACTACCATACAAATAAAAATGCTAAACTCTGCCTCAAACAGTTTGCTTCATGTTTTTGTGTATTTTTGGTTTCATTAAGTCCTGAAAGTTGTGAATCTTTGTTTCACTTTTTGAGAACTTTCCACATCCATCTGACCATTTTCTGATCTTTCCTCATTTGGGCTGATTGGTCTAGATCTCCATGAAATATTCTTTAAAGTCCAAATTGTTTCCCAGCTGTGTCTCTACAATTACATATCATATCTTTTATATGATATCATTAATCTGCATATTTTTAATTTTTAAATCAGCCAATCAGGTTCTATTTCCTCAGTAGATCATCAGTGGAAGCCCCGCCCAGCCCATGATGCTCCTGGTTTGTGAAGACAGAGAGACAAACTGAACTCTGATAGGAAACAGTTTCAACTGATTTTCTCTCTCCAACCTCTTGGTTCCACATGGAGCTATATTTGGCCCCCTGCTGCTCTGAATACCATGTTATTGTGGTTCCAGTAGATGGGTTGGTTTCCCAGCTTCATTCAGAACCATGTGGAAGATTCTTATAGTTTAAATGAGCTGCTGTTTGAAAAGTTACACAACCAAAATGACCAGAGATAATTTGAGTTATTAAACTGTAATAAGAGATAAAATGGGGTTCAAAATGTTATCCATTCATTTATAAATGATATGACTGTATACCAGCTTCAAACTAAATGTTTCCCAGCAGACTGACTAAAGACATTTCTCCCTCTTCCTCCTCTATCAGACCTTCTCTGCTCCTGCAGCAGGTTCCTCCATACCTGAGAGCTTCCAGTCTCCAGTGTGGATCCTTCAGTCCAGCCGACAGCAGCTTCACTCCTGAGTCTCCTGGATGATTGTAGCTCAGGTCCAACTCTTTCAGATGGGAGGGGTTGGAGGTCAGAGCTGAGGTCAGAGAAGCACAGCCTTCCTCTGAGACCAAACAGCCTGATAAGCTGCAGACACACAATTCATCACATGATGAGAAAATGAGAACATGGGGGTAGAGACCAAGGTCTGAACGGATGAATGGATGGATGGATGGATGGATGGATGGATGGATGGATGGATGGATGGATGGATGGATGGATGGATGGATGGATGAACAGTTGGATGGATGGATGATGGATGGATGGATGGATGGATGAACAGATGGATGGATGGATGGATGGATGGGTTAGGGTTAGGGTTAGGGTAAGGGTTAGGGTTAGGGTTAGGTCATCCGTTCAGACCAAGGTCTGAACGGATGAATGGATGGATGGATGGATGGATGGATGGATGGATGGATGGATGGATGGATGGATGGATGGATGAACGGATGGATGGATGGATGGATGGATGGATGGATGGACGGATGGACGGATGGATGGATGGATGGATGGATGGATGGCCAGAGTTACCTGAGAGTTTCCAGGTTGCAGTTTGGACTCTTCAGTCCAGCAGAGAGAAGCTTCACTCCTGAATCCTGCAGCTTGTTGTTACTCAGGTCCAGTTCTCTGAGACTGGAGGACTGGGAGCTGAGAACTGAGGACAGAGCTTCACAGCTTCTCTCTGAGAGGTTACAGCCACTCAGTCTGAGGAGACAGGGAGGAAAATATGTTAGCAAGCCAATCACAAATATTTATTTTATTTACAGTTGTTGAAATAAGAATTTTAAAGTAGCAGAATAGTACATAAGTTAACTTTTAGGTTAAGATAAACTTAGATACAGATCCAAACTGGGACAGCTGGTGACTCTCAGAACTTACAGAAATTCCTAATCAGAAACAGTCTTAGACGCCTTGGATCTCTTTAGATAGGGAGCCTGTCTGCCAGGCAATTAACAAATTCCTGAGCATGGTTCAAAAGTTCACTAGGATCTTAAAACTTTTTATAAATAATTTATCTATATTAGAATTAACTATATTTCTTTAAGCATGTTTTTAATTAGTTACTTATTAGATCCAAACTTATAGTCATTATTTAGCATTACATTTTGTGCAAGCTTGGTTAAAATACAAACTACTTTTTTGTGAAAACATTTTGAGGCAGAGATAGCGCTGCAGCTGCACTCGTATATCAAACTGGACAGCATCAGAGCTGGTTTGAGGGAAAACACCAACGTCAAGCAAAGCAGAGAGAATCTAAGATTTTATATTTCCATTTTTAAACAGCTTGGATTCAGAGATGGAAAACTAACTAGCAACTGAAAAAAAAGCTATCACTGTGAGCAACGAGCTAACTATTAATCTTCAAACTAAATGTTTCCAGCAGACTGACTAAAGACATTTCTCCCTCTTCCTCCTCTATCAGACCTTCTCTGCTCCTGCAGCAGGTTCCTCCATACCTGAGAGCTTCCAGTCTCCAGTGTGGATCCTTCAGTCCAGCCGACAGCAGCTTCACTCCTGAGTCTCCTGGATGATTGTAGCTCAGGTCCAACTCTTTCAGATGGGAGGGGTTGAAGGTCAGAGCTGAGGCCAGAGAAGCACAGCCTTCCTCTGAGACCAAACAGCCTGATAAGCTGCAGACACACAATTCATCACATGATGAGAAAATGAGAACATGGAGGTAGAGACCAAGGACTGAACTGGATATTTTCAGCAGGGGAAAACACACAAGGAACTGGTGCTTAAACTCTTAATAATATGAAATATTAATAACACTGTATTTTCTTTTACAGGTAATGAAAATCAACATTTCCTGCACAATGGTTGATTAACTCCAACACCTGCTATTTGGAAGGATCTGCAATAATGCTCCTTTGTTCAACTAGGTTGCAGCAATCTGTCAAGGAATTAGCGTTACACTATCAGTCAAAGCCTGACCTGCACTTTTCTTAATAAATCTCTTCAGCCTGGAGTAAAAGAAAATTAGCCATTATTGTATGTTGAAATTTAGCCTGGTTAACCATGTCACAAGCCATTATTATAACAAATAATAATTACAACATATTGGAAAGCAGGTAAACAACAGATATCTGGTATTGAAAACATTTTACCTGAGAGTTTCCAGGTTGCAGTTTGGACTCTTCAGTCCAGCAGAGAGAAGCTTCACTCCTGAATCCTGCAGGTTGTTGTTACTCAGGTCCAGTTCTCTGAGACTGGAGGACTGGGAGCTGAGAACTGAGGACAGAACTTCACAGCTTCTCTCTGAGAGGTTACAGCCACTCAGTCTGAGGAGACAGGGAGGAAAATATGAAATAGGTCTTCAAAATTTTATGTTTTATGTTCCAGTCAATGATATAGTTGGATAAATTGTGACGTAATTTGTCAAATATTTGTTATTCTCATGTATCTTTATAATGTATCTTTTCTTATATGCTTTTATTGTTTAGTTTCATCTTAGCATTAAGAATGATTTTGTATTGTTGAATTACTCTGATTCTCAGAAGGCCTCACTGAAAGAAATCAGTGACAACAGGTTTCTGTAGGTTTATCTCTCAGCGGGAAGCAAGGCCTCTTTGACTGGCTAGGTTGCTATAAAACTGACCGTGAAGATGTACAACTTGCTCGGTTTAACCCTGTGTCTGGATCGAGACTATCTAGTGCAAGATACCTTGTGGTTTAGTTAGTGATTGTCATTGGCGCTGTCGCTATGTGATGAAGTGTTTTCCCCTCCCTTTAGAGTTACAGTGTTTCTTGTGATTAGGGATCCTGAAAACAATAAAAAGAGAGGAGCAGGCAAATGTTTTTCAGAGCAGCAGAAGATTGTAACTGAAAGCACATGACTGTCTGTTCTCCTCGTGAGTAAGAAAGAATCTAACTCTCTTGTCTTTCCTGTGTTTGTTTAATAGGTGTTAACCCTGAAAGATTAACACCTATTGAACAGATTGAAAAGAATATCATATTTTTCCACATCTTTAAGCCTGGCACAATACATGGCAGTTCACATGTGTTGTGAACAGCTTTATTCTATAGTTGGGCCTAAAGTCTTAAGAGACTACAATACAGCAGCTATCAAGGAGGCTGGCAAGAGAAACATTAATTTCTGTAATGAGCTGCATTAATCCAGTGTCAGTTTCAGTAGGAAAAAATATTTCTGCTACTTGAATTTGCAGCATTATGAATAGTCACCAATGAGAGCTGATCTCTCTTTTACTCATCATATGCTAGAGGTCAATATTGAGAAGACAAACTGATGAAGCAACACTCAATATTTATCTCATCATTGACAAATTTCTATCAAAGATAACTGCATTAACAATGTGTGTCCTTACAGAGCTTTGTTGGTTTCTTTAACCACTGGCAGCAGCCTCAGAAGAACCTCCTCTGAAGCAGAGTATTTCTTCAGGTCAAACACATCCAGATCTTTTCCTGATGACACTAAGATGAACCCAGAGCTGACCACTGAGCAGGAGACAGGTTATCTGTGGAGAGACTTCCTGAACTCAGAGACTGTTGGATCTCCTCCAATAGAGAACGATCATTCAGTTCATTCAGACAGTGGAACAGATTGATGCTTTTCTCTGCAGACACATTCTCACTGATCTTCTTCTTGATGTACTGAACTGTTTCCTGATTGGTCTGTGAGCTACGTCCTATCTGTGTCACCAGACCTTGTAGGAGTCTCTGTTGGTCTGCAGTGAAAGTCCCAGGAGGAAACGAAGGAACAAGTCCAGGTGTCCATTTGGACTCTGTAAGGCCTGGTCAACAGCTCTCTGATGGAGAGACGTTAGATTAGGTTTATTAAATAATAAAAACTTTTTAGATGTTTGTTTTCTTCCATCAGGTTGACTCCAGAGTTGATTAAGGTCAGATGAACATGAAGAGCAGCCAGAAACTCCTGAACACTCAGATGGACGAAGCAGAACACCTTGTCCTGGTACAGACCTCTCTCCTCTTTAAAGATCTGTGTGAACACTCCTGAGTACACTGAGGCTGCTCTGATATCGATGCCACACTCTGTCAGGTCTGATTCATAGAAGATCAGGTTTCCTTTCTGCAGCTGATCAAAAGCCAGTTTTCCCAGAGACTCAATCATCTTCCTGCTCTTTGGACTCCAGTGTGAATCTGTTTCAGCTCCTCCATCATACTTGACCTTCTTCACTTTGGTCTGAACCACCAGGAAGTGGATGTACATCTCAGTCAGGGTTCTGGGCAGCTCTCCTCCCTCTCTGCTCTCCAACACATCCTCCAGAACTGTAGCAGTGATCCAGCAGAAGACTGGGATGTGGCACATGATGTGGAGGCTTCGTGATGTCTTCATGTGGGAGATGATCCTGCTGGCCTGCTCCTCATCTCTGAATCTCTTCCTGAAGTATTCCTCCTTCTGAGGGTCATTGAACCCTCTGACCTCTGTTACCATGCCAACACACTGAGGAGGGATCTGATTGGCTGCTGCAGGTCGTGTGGTTATCCAGAGGAGAGCAGAGGGAAGCAGTTTCCCCCTGATGAGGTTTGTCAGCAGAACATCCACTGAGGTGGACTCTGTAGCATCAGTCAGGATCTCCTTGTTGTGGAAGTCCAGTGGAAGTCGACTCTCATCCAAGCCATCAAAGATGAACAGAACCTGGAAGTGTTCAAAGCTGCAGATTTCTTTGGTTTCACTAAAGAAATGATGAACAAGTTCCACAAGCTGAACTTTTTCTCTTTCAGCACATTCAGCTCTCTGAAGGTGATTGGAAATATGAACTGGATGTTCTGGTGGGCTTTGTCTTCAGCCCAGTCCAGAGTGAACTTCTGTGTTAGGACTGTTTTCCCAATGCCAGCCACTCCCTTTGTCATCACTGTTCTGATTGGTTGATCTCTTCCAGGTGGGACTTTAAAGATGTCTTCTTGTCTGACTGTTGTTTCTGGTCTGTGTGGTTTCCTGGATGCTGTTTCAATCTGTCTGACCTCATGTTCATCATTGACCTCTCCAGTCCCTCCCTCTGTGATGTAGAGCTCTGTGTAGATCTGGTTCAGAAGGGTTGGACTTCCTGCTTTAGCAATTCCCTCAAACACAGACTGGAACTTCTTCTTCAGGCCAGATTTAAGTTGATGTTGACAAACTGCAGCAAGATTATCTAAATAAATAGAAAAAGTAATATCAAAATCATATTCCTAAGAGGTTTTAAAAGTATGATTCCATCTTTTCAGACATCAGTAAATGTCTGATTAATCCACCAGGTTAAATCTTTGTATAAATCCTCTTACTGCTCTCCAGATGGTCAGCCAGCTCCTCCTGCTTCATTCTCCTCAGGAAGTTCAGTGTGATCTTCATCACTGCCTCTCTGCTGCTCCTCCTCTGCTCTTCTTCCTCACCTTCCAACACCTCAACATCCTCACTCTGACTCTCTGAGCATTCATGGTATTCTGGATTCAGAACCTTTTTAATCTTCTTCAACTCAGTCTTCACAAAAGTGACAATGTTTTCTTCCAGCAGCTGGAACAGAATAATAGATGGACACATGGGACTGAAATCATGGAGTCAAACACCAGATGGAGTTTGGACAGACTGACAGTCCTCTGGTCTACAAAGTGCAGTATGAAGGTGACTTTGAAAAGAACCCATAGAAAATAATTGTTGTTCATATACAGACCATAAATATGGAGTCCAGCTGTGTTTGATGCTGCTGGTCAGATGGACCACTAGGATTCTCTGAGCTCTGCTGGTCCACTCTGTGGAGGAACCAGAAACAATTACGAAATCAGGAAATATTTATTCAGCAGTTTTCACAGAGGAAATCACCAAGAGTTTCACAGTAAAAATACTTGAAGCAGAAAAACAGAGCATGACATGAACACAATACAAAGGAGTTAGAAAGAGGAAAATGGATTACAGTAACACCAGAATCACTGAGATGAAGTAAAAAAGTTGATATTGCACTTTAAACACTCCACACTGTCAACAGAATAAATAAAAACTGGGAACATCTTAGTTCTTACTGGTTCAGCTTCCGCACTTACAGCAGTTAGAAACATCTCACCTCTCTGATGGGGGAGATCCAGGAGATTTAAAGTCAAAGAAGTCACCCTTTGACTTGTCACTCTTAAAGGACACACAGCTGGGTTCTGGTTCTGGTTTGAGTCTCTGATGGATCCTGACAGAAACATGATGATTAAAACTTAATCAGCAAAGAGGAGCAGCAGCAGCTTCATCACCACGTCTGTTCTGGCCTGATATGGTGAACGCTGTGTGAAAAGGGCTGTGGACAGTTAGAGATGGTGACCTCACCTCTGAACTTTGCTCTGGCTCTCATCTTCCCCACACAGAGTGGTTTTAGAGGGAGGGACTCCCTCCTCTCTGTCCTCACACTGATCCATGCTCCTGAATCCACATCAGCTCACACACACTTTCTAGCTTCACCTGCAGAGGAAACACACATCATTCATCTGCACATCAACTCTGATCATCCTTTACATCATTAGTGCTGGAAAAAGATCAGCTGCTCCTCCTCTGATTGGCTCTTCTTCTCTGCTTCATATCAGTGTCAGGTGAATGCAGTCAGACAGCAGAGAGGCAGAGGAAGCTGCCATCAGCTGCTGCACTTCTACTATCAGTCCACTAGATGGAGACATGGAGCAACATTTACATTCACTGATTCAACCTGAACAAGTCTTATAGTTCACAATTAGTAATTTATTCGCTTCATTAAATATTAACTATTTAATAATTTGACTGAATCAATAATAATATTTTAATAATATTTTATTTTGAAAGGAAGCAACAGGAAACTGTTGCTGACATTAATGGTGGAGACTAGAGTTCAGTACCAGGAAATAGAAACATAAATCAGTTCAGAGAAGAAAACAGTGAAACATCAGCTGTTCATCATGTTGATTGATTCCAGTTCATCAATAATTTTATAATTCTGCAGATTAGCCTTCAAACAGCATATATTAAAGTTTCAACTGAAATCAGAAGTGAAACTTTTCTCCAAACATCAGAGATTAGAAACAATCAAGAAAAAGTTAAAGTGATGAAAAAATTCAAGAAATAAACAAATTAAACTTACAGTTTGTTCAAAATATCCAAAGAGTTAAAGAAGAAAATTTAAACAACAAACTGAGACCCGACAAACAGACTGGAGCCACACCTGAACAGGTGAATTCAAACTGAAAGTAAATGTGAAGGATGTTGCATAACTGATGACGTCACAGCTCACCTGATTTGTTGTTTTTTCCTCCAGAGCAGCAGAACCAGGAAGTAGAAGCTCTGAGGTGAAATCAGAGGCAGGTTGATAAAATCTTCATGAGGAAGAAGAGAAGTGCTGATAAAATGAGGGTGTACTTACTTTTGATCATTACTGTAGTGATGATTGATAGTAACAGAAAAACTAACAGTATTTCAGTTCATTCATCATGTCATAAAGAAAAAGTTGGGAAAATGCATTTTTCAAACAAATATTTTTCATCATGTCATCCAAACGTTCATTATAAACTAAAATATTTAATTCACAATCTAAATATTTACTTGGATTGTAAACAAAATTTTGGGAAATAAAACTTTAGCTAAATATTTGGCTTCAAATTAAATATATATTTTACAAACTAAACATTTCATTTTCAAATTCAGTTTTTATTTTTAAAACTACATATTTTTATCTTTTCATGTCTAGTTGTTCAGTCAGACGCTCCATCATGTTGTCATGTTTCAGTTTTTCTCCATTCAGCAACAGTTGGTGAACTGGTTTTAATCCAGTTTTAGTCTAATTGTCTTTCTTGCTACCAGCAGCAGAAGGTGCAACAATATGTAACATTGATGTTTAGTGAGTAAATCCTTGGTGTTTATGTCCAGCAGAAACAGAAGAGGCTCCATGGGGAGATCTGTCCTCAGAATGTCCTCAGTCTCCTGTTTCATTTCCTCCCAGAAAGTCTTTATTTGTGGTCAGAACCAGAAGACGTGTGTGATGACCGACCATTCAACACATTCCTCCAACATCCATCTGTGGTTGGAATCCTGGAAATGAACGTTTTGAAAGGAGTAACACTTTATTTGACACAGTGTGTTCTAGTAAATCTGGTTTTTACTTTCCAGTCAAACTCTTTGCACGTTTGATTTCCAATCCTTTTATGGTACAAAAATGCAAATGAGAAAACTCCACTCCTTGTTTTATCAATCTCCAGTTCAATCCAGTAAATTTATGTTCTCAATTTGACAAACAATCCACAAATGGAGACCCCAAACTGGACCATATTGATAGTTTTTGACCTCATTCCTCTTCAGAGATACCACTGCAAACTCGTTTCAATGGCTCCTCAGAATGACCAGTGGGACGCTCTACTGGATGGAGACTGAACTACAACACTAAAATAAGTTTTAAACTCACTTTTCAGTTAGCTAATTGAACAAATTTTATTCTGTAAGATAATAAATTGCATGGTTACACAAAACCAATAAAAAGGTAACTATTGCCACATTATGGAGTAATCAATCATGGTGAATATCTGCCACAAAAAGTCATTCTTGAAGAAGATGGCTTTTTCCAAAAGACAGTATTACATTTTAATAAAAAGTGGGGTGGAAAGAAAAACTGGTGAAATAAAATGCACATATGAAATTCACCATTTCTGGAACAATGACATTCCAACTATTTGAAGTAGATTTGCTTTAAAGAAAAAAATGTTTTATTTGCATCATACAGTCTTCTTTTGGTACCTACCTGGACATTATCCAGCCTCTTATCTCACTTAGGCTTAAAATGAGAAGAGGGCTGCTCGCCGACTTCACACCTCAGCATTAGGATCAACAAACTTGAAGTAATTCATTGATCTCTGATAAGATGTTTTTACTCAGACTAAGTAAATTTGAACTTAAATTAACTTACATTCTACATTAAAATCTAACATGGCAAAGGATAAGAGACTGTGGGTTTAACATGTTTCATTTTTATATGTGTTCGAATAAGTAAATGACTTTTAACTTTTAAATAAAATGTTGGGTAATAAGTGGCTAAAATTATATAATCTAAAGAGAGAAAAGAGATATAGATATGAAATATATATATTTAGAAATAAATAAAAAAACAAAAAACAAAAAGAAAGACAAACTCTAATTGACTCCTATTTGCTTCTTTCTTTTTCCTCTGTCTGAGCCTCGCTGCAGTGCGTCTGACCTCTGACCTCAACTCAAACCTGTCTTACCATGGCCGAGATGATGTCCCTCCCCCCTCACCAGCTAATGACAGTGATCAAGACAAAGAAGATCAGAAAGACAAAGAAGAGATCTGCTGATCCTAATTTTCTGACACCAGGAACTGTCATTGAACAACTACTGCATGGAGTCCTGCTGGACATTTGGACTGAAACTACATTCCTGTGTTTGGGTGCAACTGAACTCTTACAACCTCCGCTGGTTTACTCCCTGACATCAGCCTGGAGAAGGAAGGATAATGTGCTTCAGAGACGACAAACTGAACTGTTTGACCCTTGTTTCATTTGTGGACAGCATGGACATTGACTGAGGGACAGTCTGGGCAACTCAAAGATCCAATACAGAACCAGTTGGACTGACAGGAAACTGCAGAGAGAGAGGAGAGAGGACCAGGCTGCAGCGACGCCAGCAGCAGGAGGAGGAGGAGGGAGAAGTGAGCTCATCCAAGATAAGTGTTATACACATACACAACTGTTATACACTGCTACTGCAATGAAGACTTGCTTGCTTTATAACCCTGTTCACATATTATCTACCAGAAAATAAAGTCTTAACGGCTTTTATGTTCAATGATAGACAAATTCTCTCAGTTTGTCCCTTTTAACTCTGAGTCCTGAACAGCAGGACCACTGCTAAGGATCCTCTTAGGGTCCATGAGCCACAGGTTGGGAAACCGTGAAGGGAAAATTACAATCGCTAAAAGATCAGCAAAGAACTAATGGAAATTATGCCACTAAATTACACCAGCTAAAAATGATCAAAGATTCTAAGCTAATAATTATTTACAAAAGTTTCTTTTTCTTTTTTTCTTTTAGGACTATCTTGATAATACATGCTAGATTGGATTTAAAATTAAATATCTCTGAATATTAAAAAATAAATAAATAAGAAATAAATGAAATAATATTAATTTGAACAGTTATGAATCTACATTTTATTGAAATTGGTGAAGTGTTTCAGCAGCAGGAAATTCAGTTGTGGCTGGTTTCCAACACGTCTGAGATAGCTTTTAAAATGTATACATTACTTAAAAAAAAATTCTTGAAGCTTCAAAAAATTGTATAACCATTTGAGCAAAGGAAAACAATGAAAGCAGACTATAAATTTGTGGCTGAAAAGCTGATTAATTTTTATGTTTTTGTTTGTGTCGCATTACGTTGATGGAAATGATTATGGGAACAGATTGCACTCAAGAACTGAGTAACTGATCAAATTATTATTTAAATCATAAAATTTCATTGTCAACTGGTCTGAAATGCAAGGTTAAATTAAATTGTGATATTTTATCTAACTAGTTACTCCAAATTGATGTTTGTGAATGAACATAATGTTTTCTAGATAACGCTTAAAACCTTTAATTCAAGGTTGTTGATTGATGATCATTAAATTCATAAAGGAATAATAACAAAGGTTAGCAGATTAAATATTAAAAGAAGAACTAATAATAGATAAAAACTATTTTAGCAGACATGCCAAATGACGTTTTCCACAGGCAGAAAAACGATTGCAGATAACTAAAATTAATGATGAGGAAATATTTCAAGTCAATAACAAACCAGTTCTCCCAAAGTCTTTATCTAAAGCAGCCGCAATTGTGGCACATGGGCGATGCCATGTGTCAACAGGGGGAATAGTGGGGATAATACAACAATATTTCACAACATATGGAATAAATTCTTACCTAAAAATTTTTGTTCTGCATGTCCAGTTTGTGTTAGACACAAGGGAACATAAGGCCAAAAAGAGGAAGTTTCCCAAAACCTTCTTATCTATTCCAAACAATGCAAACAAATATTGTTTGGTAATTATTGATGCTTTTTCTAAATGGGTTGAAATAGTTCTAGCAAAGCATCTAGATGCTTTGACAGTAGCTAAAGCTATATGTAAACTATTATTCCAACTCCACAAACTAGACTGAAAAGTAGATTAAAGAAAATGTATGGAACACCGTGGTTAAAATGTTTAGATTTGGTAAAGTTGTACATGAGAATTACACCCACACAAGAAGGATTAACACCATTTAAAATAATTCATGGCCATACAGATTACCAATATTTTCTCCAGATTTGCAACTTGCAGATGAGGAGCAAACACTGGCAGATTACATGATCAGGACTCTGAAACAGAAGGAGGTGCAAATTTACTGCCCTCTGACTCTCCTCTCTCCGCAGGAAACCACTCCCACCAAGCCAGGAGACTGGGTGTTCATCAAAGTCATAAAGATGAAGAGCTGGGCCAGCCCCGCGGTGGGAGGGACCGTTCCAAGTGCTGATAACGACTCCAACTGCTGTAAAGATTGCTGAACGACCCAGCTGGATTCATCTCAGTCACTGTAAGTTACAGAGAGTGTTGGAAGCCTAGGTGGGAGCAGGTGGGAGTCCACCTTCACAGGGGTTTGGCTTTTTAGGGTCACTCGTCTCAACGGTGGTGAAGAAATCATCAACCCCCTGTTCTATAGAGTCCTGGGTAACTTCTAACATCTCTGTAATCTGAGCAGCAATGGGATTCTCACAGGCCAGGTGGAATCTCTGCTGCGCTGTGACTGCAGCATGTTTTTTGTTCTGGAGTGGAAGCTGCCTCAGCCTCCACAAGATGAGGAGAGAAGCACAAACACTCTTCCCCCAGTCTCATCCACATGACTACAGCACTAACCTGTGGTGGCAACTAATGAACAGGACTGCTAATGAGGTGAACGTGGTGAACTGCTATGTGTGTGCACAGCTGGCCTACGCCACACACATCTCAGGCCTCCGACCAGGTAACATCACTGATGACAAACAGATGTGTCTCTATGGCCTGAGCACATACCCACGGTACAGCATCCCCATACCAAAGGGCTGCAGATGGTACAAAAAGGACTATTCTTTTTCACTTTGGACAGGAGCTGCTGCTAAAGGACTTTTTGGAGCTATGAACTGTTCACTTGCTGCTGATGTTCTTCCATTTCCAAAGACTGTGATGAAAATACCAGAGACTATTTCCTTGGCAGGAGCCGAACCAGGGTCTCTCAGGAGCTGCATTTACAACAATGGAACTAGAACACTAGGAATGCTCCCATGGAACCTGTGTAACACAGTTTACACCTTCTGCGAAACAACACCGGAATTCGTCGCCTGCAGAGGTCAGGAGCCAACCTCAGGCTGCAGCATCTGGAACGACAATCCAGACTGTCACGATTTGCTTCAGGAAAGGAGGTTCGACATCACTCAGCAGACGAGAGGACGACAGAAGACAGCTCGTTGCAGCGCCTTAGTGCCAGGAGACTATGGTCAACGGTGATGGCTGACTGGTACTTCCTGTGTGGAGATGGAGCTTACATGCTTTTGAAAACTGTGTTGTGTTGGCTTTTCTCACAACCTCTCAAGGAGGCGTCTGCAAGATCATAGGTTCAACATGAGATGAAAGAGGAACTGGTGGAACTATTCATGATGCCCTGCATGATTTGGAAGAGCTTAAGAACTATGTGGACAGTGCAACTCAGGGCTCACAACTTTTGACTTTCTTTCTTGGCTGACCTCCAGACCCTGGTGGCAGCTTTTGTTTAAGATTGGAACACCCATCTTGACTGGACTGATCCTATTCTGTCTGTTCACAACCTGCATCATTTTATGTTTTCAAAGCATGCTGTTAAAAACATTTAACACTGCTCTGCTCAGCTATCAGATGGTCAGGGTAACCTCTGACACAGATGAGGACTACATGTTGCTCCAGAAGAAAGAAGATGACTGGAAAACGAGTACATGAGATGATGTCTTGTAAATTAATAAACAGATTAAATCATTTGGTTGATGACTCCTACACTGACAATGTGAAAACAAATGGTGTTAGTGATGATAACTGCACTTGATTTTCTGCTGTTTGTTTGTTTTTTGGGTTGTTTTTTTCTGTGTTCTCATTCTTACATTCAACATTATTATATCATTAACACAACATTATATGCATTTGGTTTTTTAATGTTTCTTTTACATTTCTTTTTTTCTATCCTTCTTATATTATATATTATGCATTCTACAACTCTTGTATAACATGTGTAATCCATTCATTTTCTTTTATACTATTTTTTTGCATAGTTATTACGTAAGAATTATAAACAGGGGGAATGTTAGAATAATTATGTTTTGTTATCATTCTTACATTGGTAGCTATAATAGATTTATTATTCACATCCCTGAAAAAAGTTCTCATACTTGTTAGACTTTGGAGCTGCAGCCACTTGTATCTTTGGGATACTCCTATCTGCCTCCCCACATTCCTTTTCTACTTTGTAATAAAAAGAAAGCCCTAACAAAGGGTCTTCAGAGCGCTCAGTGAACGGCTTGAAGCAGCAGTTTGCTGGGTTCTCTCCTTTTGCAAAAGCTTTCATAAAATTCACTTACGTTGTCTGTTTGTTCTTCTATTTAGATTCACAAATACCTATCATCTCCATCAGTTCATCCTGGCTTTATCCGTTTCACAAAGACTAAATCAAACTCAAGGTGTACTTGACAGATTTCTTCAAGACTTAATGAGATCAATCACCTGTTCACCGTTGCCACAATAGTTAATAGCATACGCCATACCTAACACAGAAAGACTAACATCTTTTGACAGAGACAGTCTGTACATGTGTTAAGTTGAATGTGATTGGCTGAGGGAACTGTCAATAAGAGGCCTCTAATTTTTTTTATTTTTGGTGGATGTTGTGCTGAATTAAATCATACTCAATAAAATGAATTGCTGCTACAATAGTAAATAATTGTGAATAGATTGAATGTGTAATTAGCTCAAAATATATATTTTCAAACCATTCTTAACTAAAAAACCATCATAATTATGCCAACCATTTGCTCAAATAAATAACTTCAAACTTATAAATTAACATTGGAAATGAATATAAAGTGTGGACCTGATAGTGGACTTTTTTTCTCTTCCTGTTCTCAGTGAAGGTGGATGCTTTTTATTCTCCAGCTACTTCCTCATCTGCTGTGCTTTTTGCTCAGTGTCCTGTGCTATCTTTCTTTGCACATCTTCCAATGGCAAACTATGGATCTGGTCTTGTTGACAAAAAGTAGGAAATGAAAGCCCTCTTTCCTCAATGGGGCATTTGCAGCTGGACATGTGATGAATTCCTGGGAGAAGTGGAAGAATCTTTGCATGTCCACATTGTGGGTTGAGGATGTTGGAGATGAATATATAATGGAATTTTTGTTGACACTGTTACGGTCACTGACCTCTAGGGGCTCTCTTCATGAGAGAGTCCTCTCTCTCTGTGTTTCAGATGCACAGGTGAAATGTGTTGGAGCTCATCAGCCACTCCATAAAGAGCTTCATACAACCAGTGTTGGATCCCTTCTTGTTTGGGCCTTGACCTGATCTGACACTTTACTGGTGACTGAGTGATTTTGGCTGTGAGCCTTTGAAGTGTGTTAACCAAAACCTGTTGTTTTGTTTTTTTTTCACAGTGGAAGCTGGTAGGGGTTCTCTGCCATTTGTGTTCAACCATTTTTCTCCTGTTTTGATGGCTAGCCAGGGAGTTCAGGTTTTGTACTTTCTTTTTCCTATTTACCATTAGAAAGTTCTTTTTAATTTCTTAGCTAGACAGGGGGGGGGGGTGTTTTGTTTGTTATTTTGGCCTTGGAGACCCTGAAGATAAATACTTCCCTGTGTTCTGTTCTTTGTTTTAGTTGACTTACCTGCACTGTAAATAAATGATCCACATTTTGCTACAGACAACTGTTTGTTTTTTTTTTGTGTTACAACCAGCGCCAGATTTTACCCTTATTGGTCTTGGGGGGGGTTGTAACATAAGTGGGGGCTCGTCCGGGATTATTTTGTTTGTGTATGGCGCAATTTAGTTTGAAGGAGTTTTTAGATACTCCAACTGTACAACAGTTTAATGTCTGTAGAAAGGATGATTTGTATGAAATTGCTTCGTATTTTGGTCTCCATGTCCCTAAGTCTTTGCTCAAACGTGAACTGAAGTCTCTTGTCTTTAGTGTCTTGGTTGAAAAAGGTGTGCTCTCAGGAGAAATGGAGAAAGAGGACACCACCTGTTCTGAATCTGCTGATAGGCCTGAGGAGGTAGAGAAGACACCACCTGTTATCAAGCCGGATGGAAAAAAACCACCAGCCTCTCTCCCACGGTTTGAGCCCTTCTCTATTGAATCAAGTCCGACTGTTGAGTCACGTCTGAAGGTACGTCTAGTTCGTCTAGAACTTGAAGCTAAAGAACGAGAACGGAAAGATGAATTTGAATTCCAGCTTAACTGCCGGAGAATTGAAGCTGAAACTGCCATTAAGTTGCGTCAGCTGGAGCTACAGTCTCATAAGCCAGCCACTGTTCACACTACAGGTTCTGGTGACAATGAAGACATCATTATGTCACCAGATAAACCTCCCTCTTCTCTAGCGTCGTCTACATTTGACCTCAGCAAAAATATTTCCCTGGTCCCACCATTCCGGGAGACGGAGGTGGAGGCATATTTTAATGCGTTTGAACGTGTTGCTGTTGCCCTTCACTGGCCCACAGATGTCTGGTCTCTTTTGTTGCAGTGTAAACTGGCTGGTAAGGCACAGGAAGTATGTGCAGCACTCACAATTGAAGACAGTCTTGTGTATGACAAAGTTAAAGCTGCCATACTCAGGGCATATGAGTTGGTGCCTGAGGCCTACAGGCAACGATTCAGAGCCTTAAGAAAATCCTCTACACAAACATTTGTTGAATTTGCAAGGGAAAAAGGAATGTTATTTGACAGATGGTGCCAGGCAACTAAAGCTGCTGATTTTACCTCACTACGTGAGCTGGTATTGTTGGAGGAGTTCAAAAACTGCCTTCCAGACCGCACAGTTTTATACCTAAATGAGCAAAAAGCCTCCACCCTACAAGAGGCAGCTGTCCTGGCTGAGGAGTTTGCCCTTACTCACAAAAATGTTTTTGTGTGTAAATCTGACCAACCGTCTCGTGACAAGACATGGAAAGATGTGCCACCATCTCCAATTAAGAACCCTCCAATTTCCAAATCAGAAAGACAATGTTTTTATTGCCACAAGATGGGGCATATTGTTTCTGACTGTTTGGCCCTGAAACGTAAACAGGCACCCCAACCACCAAAACCAGCTAAGGGGGTTGGCCTAGTCAAGACGCTCAGATCTTCCCCACAACTTTCAAACCTGAGTGAACCTGATGACTGTTTTAAGCCCTTCATTTTTGATGGTCTTGTCTCATTAACAGGTCGTCCTGAGGATGAGAAACCAGTGAGAATACTGAGGGACACGGGTGGTTCCCAGTCATTCATCCTGTCTGGTTTTCTGCCATTCAATGCTGATACTTCCTGTAATGCAAGTACAGTGGTACAAGGAATTGGAATGGCTTATGTACCGGCACCTTTACATCATGTTCACCTAAAGTCCAGGTTGGCCTCTGGATTCTTTAAAGTTGCGGTGAGAAACTCATTCCCTGTTCAGGGGGTTGAATTTATAATGGGGAATGATCTTGCTGGAGACAAGGTTCTTCCTGTACCTGAGGTGGTGGATAAACCCAGTTGCATGATGGGTGAAGATGAGTTGTTGGAAGCCCATCCTGATGTGTTTGCTGTCAGTGCTCTTACCAGGTCCCAAGCCCGTAAGCTGAAGGAAGTGAACTTGGAAGACTCTGTTCTAGGCTCTGCTTTGATGGAGGACAAGCTGCCAGCAGATGACCTTGTAGAACCAGCACCCCTCAAGGAGGACTTCACCCAAAAGTCTGAGGTTTTTATCCCGCAATCAATGTCGCGTGAGAGTTTGAGCCAAGCTCAGAAAAGTGATGAAACTCTCATTAAATGCTTTGAAAGTGTGAGTGATTCAGTAAATAATAAGGCCCATAAATTTTATGTTGAGAATGAATTACTCATGAGGAAATGGATCTCAAGACCTGCCTTGCAACAGAAAGGTATTGGAGAGGATTGGGGAGTAGTATATCAAATTGTTATTCCTCAAGGTTATCGTGAACAAATACTGCAGATGGCACATGACCACTCATGGTCAGGTCATTTGGGAATCACTAAAACCCATGACCGTATTCTGCAGCATTTTTTCTGGCCAGGCCTGAAAAAGGATGTTGCCAGGTTCTGTAGGACATGTAAAGTTTGCCAAATAGTGGGTAAACCTAATCAGAGGGTACCACCTGTTCCTCTTAAACCCATTCCTGCAGTTGGTGAGCCTTTTGAGCGTGTCCTAGTGGATTGTGTAGGTCCTCTGCCCAGAACAAAAGCTGGTAATCAATTTCTCCTGACTGTCATGTGTGTTGCCACTCGTTTCCCTGAAGCCATTCCACTGCGGAAGATTACAGCGCCCACCATAACGAAAGCTCTTCTGAAGTTTTTTGCAACTTTTGGTCTGCCTAGAATCATACAAACTGATCAAGGTAGCAATTTTCAATCCAAAATCTTCAAGCAGACACTACAGTCTTTTGGCATTAAACATGTTCCCTCAAGTCCGTACCATCCCCAGTCACAAGGTGCTCTAGAAAGGTGGCATCAAACTATCAAGGCCATGATGAGAAAATATTGCCATGAAACAGACAAAAGCTGGGATGAAGGCCTTCCTTTTCTGCTGTTTGCAGCCCGAGAAGCTAAACAGGAGTCTCTTGGTTTTAGCCCTGCTGAACTTGTATTTGGGCATGTGTAAGGGGACCACTGAAGGTTCTGAAGGAGCAACTCCTGTCAGCTGAGACGCAGCCACAATCTAATGTCCTTGAGTTTGTCACACAGTGTCGGGAGCGTCTATACCATGCTTGTTCGATAGCAAGAGAGTCTTTATCAGCTGCCCAAGGGAAAATGAAACATCTATATGACAAAAAGACTGTAAAGCGGTCATTTGAGCCAGGTGATAAAGTGCTCATGTTGGTGCCCACACCTGGCCCATCACTTTCAGCCCAATTTGCAGGCCCATATGTGGTAAAAAGCAAAGTCAATGACACTGACTACATTGTCCATACTCCTGATAGGAGGCGCAAAATGCGTCTGTGTCATATAAATATGTTGAAGTTGTTTCACTCCAGAGAAGAAGACAAGGACACTGGTCGTGAGGACTCTCCGCAACCTGCATCAATCTCTCTGGTGTCTGGACATACTCCCCATGATGGTTTGAAGAAGAATGATGAGGGCCAATGTGGTAGGCTTTCGAACTCTGTCATTTTGGATTCCTTGGATGCATATTTGTCCTATCTTCCCCAGGGTGAGAAGGAGGATGTGGAAGGACTGATCAAGCTGCACCCTATGCTTTTTGGCGATGTGCCCTCTAGGACCTCAGTACTGGAGCATGACATTGATGTGGGTAATACCCCACCCATTAAACAACATGCGTACCGTTGTCCCCCAGTCAAGAGGGAAATGATGAAGAAAGAGGTTCAGTACTTACTGGAAAATGGGTTGGCTGTACAGAGTCATAGCTCCTGGAGCTCTCCATGTCTTCTGACACCAAAGTCAGATGGTTCTCAACGTTTCTGTACAGACTTTCGAAGAGTAAATGCAGTTACAGTCCCAGATTCACATCCATTGCCTCGTATGGAAGACTGCATAGACAGTATTGGTGCAGCCATCTATATAACAAAATTAGATCTGCTGAAAGGGTACTGGCAAGTTCCTCTGACTGCCAGAGCTTCTGACATTTCAGCTTTCGTCACACCAGACCATTTTTTGCAATATACCGTGATGGCATTTGGAATGCGAAATGCACCAGCTACCTTTCAGCGACTGATGAACGTTGTATTGGGAGACATTAAGAACTGTAATGTCTACTTGGACGACATTGTAATCAATTCATCAACCTGGACTGATCACATTAACACTCTGAAAACTGTGTTTGCTCGTCTAGCTCAAGCCTCCCTCACCTTAAATCTGGCAAAGTGTGAGTTTGCCAAAGCGGTGGTGACGTACCTTGGAAAGGAAGTGGGCCATGGCCAGGTACGTCCGGTGAATGCAAAGGTGGAGGCTATCCTAAACTACCCTGTGCCCACCACAAGACGTGAGCTACGCCGTTTCTTAGGATTGGTTGGCTATTATAGGTGTTTCTGCAGGAACTTCTCAGTGGTGGTGGCTCCTCTGACAAATTTGTGTAGTCCAAAGATGCCATTCAAATGGACTACTGCATGTCAACATGCATTTGACTGTGCAAAGTCCTTTCTATGCAGTGCTCCTGTATTGGCAGCTCCAGATTTCAGCAAGACCTTCAAGCTGGAGGTAGATGCAAGTGCCACTGGGGCTGGGGCAGTGTTGCTCCAAGACGGGACAGATGACATCAGTCACCCAGTTTCCTACTACTCAGCTAAGTTCAAGCCTCATCAATTAAACTATTCCACAATTGAGAAGGAAACATTAGCCATGCTATTGGCTTTGCAGCATTTTGAAGTTTATGTGGGTTCAACAAGTCCTGTGATAGTCTATACGGACCATAATCCACTGGTTTTCCTGAACCGCATGTATAACCACAACCAGCGGTTAATGCGTTGGGCTTTATTGGCCCAAGAATACAACCTAGACATTAGGCATAAGAAAGGGGTGGACAATGTGATAGCTGATGTACTATCCAGGATATAATGTTGTTTATCTCACTGTGATATTGTAAGTTGAAGAAATGTTTTATGTAGGATTTTATGGGGGAGGGTGTTACAGTCACTGACCTCTAGGGGCTCTCTTCATGAGAGAGTCCTCTCTCTGTGTTTCAGATGCACAGGTGAAATGTGTTGGAGCTCATCATCCACTCCATAAAGAGCTCCATAGAACCAGAGTTGGATCCCTTCTTGTTTGGGCCTTGATCTGATCTGACACTTTGACTGTTTTGACTGAGTGATTTTGGCTGTGATCCTGTTGAAATGTTTGTTTAACCAAAACCTGTTTTTTTTTCACAGTGGAAGCTGGTAGGGGTTCTCTGCCATTTGTGTTCAATCATTTTTTTCCTGTTTTGATGGCTAGTCAGGGAGTTCAGGTTTTGTACTTTCTTTTTCCTATTTACCATTAGAAAGTTCTTTTTAATTTCTTAGCTAGACAGGGGGGGGGGGTGTTTTGTTTGTTATTTTGGCCTTGGAGACCCTGAAGATAAATACTTCCCTGTGTTCTGTTCTTTGTTTTAGTTGACTTACCTGCACTGTAAATAAATGATCCACATTTTGCTACAGACAACTGTTTGTTTTTTTTTTGTGTTACAACCAGCGCCAGATTTTACCCTTATTGGTCTTGGGGGGGGTTGTAACAGACACAATTTCTGCTGTTTGGATTTGACGTAAACCTCACATATCAGGAAATTCAGAAAACATTGGCAGCTGTTCTGCCCATTGAGATGCTGAAGTCTCGTAACAAGATATGTCTTGCTGTGAACACTCAGACTCAGATGCTGTGTGAGCAGAACCACAAACTGGAAGTGATTCTTGCTCAGAGCCACAGCTCAGTTGCAGTTCCTGAAACTCGCTCGATTAATGGAACAGACGTTGGAGAAGCTGCAAGCTCAGCTTGACGGGACTGATCATAAGTTCTGCTGTCTGGAGTCGCCATTGAAATGTAACAGTGAGAACTTAAGGAAGATGGAAAAATTAATGGAGTCTGCCTGATCACATACATACTTGAGAATAACTATAAACACACACTTATTCAACCCACCACCTTTGCTGGCCGCCCTTTCTCTTCCTCCCACAGTAAGGCAACCTAGACTGTTGCAATGCACCAGCTAGTTGCGTTGCTCACTTGAACCCCTTACCAGCATCACAACTTCCCTCACCTCCTGTATCACATGTCCTGTTTTTATGCTGTCAGTGTGTTTCTTTGCATGTGCAGATTTTTTGCAACCTCACACTTGTCTTTAGTGTCTTTAGTGACACAAATTATTTTAAGCTTGATAATAGTATTTTCTACAATCATAATGTTAAAAATACTAATACTACATGACTGAATACCAGAATGAATTAGCTGCGTTTTAATGCAGGGTGAAAAAAAGACCAAAACATGTACATAAGTAGGTGGAATCACTAACAAGCATTGGTTTCTGATGGTTGCTTAGTATAAATTGCCATAGTAACTATGTGCTATTACTTTTGTGAAACCAAATCAAGGCTTGATTAAACCAGGATATCTGAAAAATTCTGTCTTAATCTGCTATTCTTGTTTTGTGAAACAGCACTAAAAAATTGGAATCCACTAAATATGAAGGTGATGTCGTTAGTTCAGAGACAGAACAAAGAAACATCAGCTGTTAATTTTGTTTGATTGCAGTTCATGATTAATCTAATAATGCTGTAGATTAACCTTCATAAGGAAGAGAGATTAAACTTTGAGCTGAAATGCGAAATGAACTTGCTTTTCAAACATCAAAGAGCAGAAACAAAAAGGAAAGTTCTTGAAATCAAAGTTCAAGTAGGGAAAAAGCAAACTTACAGTTTCTTCAAATAATCCAAAGGGTTGAAGAACATCGGAACAAAAGACCGACTTTCAAACTGAAAGTAAATGTGAAGGATATTG
The DNA here is from genome assembly GCF_027474105.1 of Poeciliopsis prolifica. Lineage (NCBI taxonomy): Eukaryota > Metazoa > Chordata > Actinopteri > Cyprinodontiformes > Poeciliidae > Poeciliopsis > Poeciliopsis prolifica. The sequence continues at coordinate 320,571 of NW_026562434.1, forward strand.
CATGACTGATGAGATCACAACTCACATGCGTTTTAGTTTGTTCTTTCAGAGCAGCAGAAGGTCTGTAGTGATATCAGAGAAAGGTTTATAATGAGGAAGGACAGAAGTTCTGATGAAAATGTTTCATGATGGAGTCATGAGGAGAAAAGAGTCCAGAGAAAAGAGCAGCTGCTTGATTCCTGCTGCAGTAACTGGTCAGAATATAAATACAAACAGGAAATAATCAGAAAAACTAAACTAAACTATAATCCTTAACATCACCACACTACTGCAGCTGAAACCACACATTGTTCTAATGCAGATTATTCCTAAAGCTCCTATATAATCATTGATCATGATGTTAGTGTGGTGAGCAGAGTGAGGACAGTCTCTGGTTAAAACCAGGATCAGCTGAGGAGGTTCTGCTGATCCAGGTTGAAATTTCATTTCAATCATCAACCTGAATTTAAAGTCAGAGTCAGATCAAGAGCAGAGAGGACAAATGCAAACAGAAGCTGAGAGTCTAGATCATATTGAATGTTTTGATACCTGAAAACACACAGAAATCACAAGGAGCCAGAGCAGACCAAAAACAGGAACCAGGAGCAAAAATAAGCAGAATATCAAAAGGCAAGTAACCAGGATATGATGGGATTTAAGAGAAGGGAACAGCAATAAGTGTGAGCAGGAGAAGAGAATAAATACTGTGAGGGTGAATGCTGGAACAAAAGACCTGGGCTGATTAACAGGTTGGAGGAAGAGAGAGAAAATGGCACAGGGGCAAAGAAGAGAACACAACAGGGAAAATAGAAAAAAAAACAAGATACCACATTGTAACTGGACCTAAGAAACATAAAATAGCAAGAATAACAAGAAATTAAAGTAAAAATAGAAACAAGACTAATCTAATTAAAGAGAGGGACGAAGGACTGCAGAATAACCAAACCTCAAATTCAACTCAAACCAACCCAGGTCATAACTGCTGAACAAGGAAACACGATGAATCCAGCTGAAATAGCTCCTGTCCAGCCACTCAAAGACAAACCTCCAAACATTGTAAGTGAGCTGAGCCGGTTTCCTGTCATACAATCGGTCAAACATCCCAAACTTTTTCAGGATGTCCAAACTGCTTTACCAGATCCTGACCCGGCCCAAAGACCAGCTGCCACCACTCATGTGCGCCTGGTACAAAAAAGGTGCAAAAAATCAAAAGATGACACAACTTAACACACTCAGAAGATGGAGCAAATATTCACACCCCTTTATTAAATCATGAACTAACTGTGATTAAACCACATGTTTTCAGGAATCTGAGCTAATTTTCCCAGTGAATCCAGACCTGATTATTATCTGACCTGCAGATACAATAAATTATTTTAATAGAACCTCTCTGATGGATGATGGTTTATTTTTGGTATAAGAATAAAATGTGTTCATCAGGAGGTCGATTGTTTCAGGTTTGAGCTAAAACAGAAGCAGCAGCACTTCCTCTACAGGAGAAAACACACGAGGTCATGAGGTCAAGCTTTGTGACAGTAAATAAATCACATGAATAATCTCTTGGTTTGCTAAATTATAATAAAACATGATATTTATGTTGTGAACAATTAAATAATTTTAGCTTGGATTGGCTCTGAACACATCATAAATCACTGATTCATTATAAAAACTTTGACTAGACTCAGAGTAGACTTATGTAAATATACATGATGAAGTATTTAAATTCAGCATTTCACTGAAAAAGTAATTAAAGTGTAGATACAGGGATAAAGATTAGCATGCTAACCCCTCAGGTTTCCCATCAGCCACTTGGGTTTCAGGATGACCAACATTTTTAAACATGGCTGCTAATTTTGAGCCTTTTAAACCAGATATGGACATTAAATGTTCCCTGTTAGAGATTCAGGTTTTAACTTATGGATCTTTGTCAGTAAATTTGATTTAATTATTGGGGAATAATAAAAAAAATTGTCAAGGAATAAACTAAAAATCAGGTTTTTGGAGGTGAAATGATTAATTGTTGAATAAAAATGGAAAATTAATCATGTAGGATTAATGAGATTATTTTATTGTGAAATTTGAAACTGTTACAATTTTACAAAATATCCTTATAAAATCAACAAGTAACTTATTTTAATTTGATCATTTTAGAAACAAAACTTATTTTTAAAGGAATAACATTAAGAGACTGGTGTTTTTAGAATTTGTTATATTTAATGAATAATTACTGGGTATAGCCAGTGAAAACCACTAATTTATTTAACATTTTTACAGATTGATTGAATTAATCTAAAGATGATTGGTCTTAGAATCAATAACGATTAATTGATCAGTGGCAACTCTCTTAAAAATAGTTTTCTCCTGTATAAAGAGAGCTAACCATCTTTTCATAAAATGAAGGAATTTAGAAAAAAACACATTACATTTGTACTTTCACTTTGTGTAAAGAGTATTAAGTACTAATTGAATTTATATAAAACATGCAGTTTTTTCATGTTATTGAACGTAGGCAGCCTTCAAAATGAGCGGTCCTTTTTTTCTGTGATGCTTCCAGTCTCTGCGTTGTCCTGTTTCCCCTTGATTGTTCCCAGGTGTTTCTCGTTTCTGTGATTACCATCTGTGTATTTAATCCCACGGTTGTCCTTTGTTCCTCATCGGGTCCTCATCGTTCTTCATGTCATTTTGTCAAGCCTGTTCTTCTGTCCACCAGGATGAACAGTTGCTACCGGCGTTGAGCCCTGGCTTCAGCTCAGCCATGCTGCCTGTTTTTGTGTTTCCACTTGGACTATTTTTACTATTAAAACCATCATTTAACTATATCCTGGGTTTTCTGTCTGCTGCTTCACCACCAGTATACCAGCATCTCATGATAGAGTGAAGCTATGACAAGAAAACAAACTGAAAAACATGTGAATCCTGGAATAAATCCTGGAATAATCCTGGAAAAATCCCAGCTTCCATCTTAAAGGGATTAGAAGAAGAAAAAGTTTCCAAGGACTCAATCAGAATCGTTTCAACAAGAAATAGATTGTAGAGACTGAACTATCTGTTCAACAGTGAGAGTTTCTCTGACAGGAGGAAAAACTTTAGACTCTTTAGACTCAATTCAGCTCAGAAACACTGAAGAACCAGAACTGGACCAGAACCCAAATCCAGGAATCAGAGGTTCAGTGAATGTGGTGTTGAAGGTGTGGAGGAGGATCAATGAGTCAGAGGAGACTCTGTAGAAGGACAGAATGCCAGCAGGACAGTCCACATACACTGCTACTCTGTGAGAGTCAGAGGAGGAGGAGAGATGAGTTTCTATGTCATTGTGCCAGACAGAGTAACCATCATCATCAGAGCAGTTCAGACTCCAGGAATGATCATTACATCCAAACAAACAGTCTGTACTGTTTCCTTTCCTCCTGATTCTTCTGTAACTCACTGATATCTCAACATATCCTCTCCACTCGACCTCCCAGTAACAGCGACCAGTCAGACCAGTTCTACACAGCAGCTGAAGATAATAATCAAATCTGTCTGGATGATCAGGATATGACTGAAGCTCCTTCACATATGTCACCTTCCTGTTGTCTTCAGACAGTTTGAGTTTTCTGCTCACTGTGTTTGTGTCGATGGTGAGTTGACAGGAATCTGATAGAGAACAAACACAATCCAGCTGCAGTTATTGATCATTTATTGACACTTTGACTCCTGAATGAATGTGAGCTGCTTTGTTGTCATGAATCAGATGAAAAACACACTTACATTTCCTCAGACCTGGAGTCAAGAATCGGCCTCCAGCAGGCTCCACCCTGAAAGGAGGAGGGGGTCAGACCATCAGTCTCTTTCAGCAGCAACATGGACATTACATGTCTCTCAGACACACATTGTCCTCGAGAGGGTCTTGACTGCAGCCTGCAGAAAGGGGCGGGGACGGACCACTGTCAGTCTCAGACCTTATATGGAATTGGGACTATTGCATTCCGGAAATGAAGGGGGCGCTATTTTCACAATCACTAATACCTTAAAGAAGCGGGGTGAAGAGGTCGATTAGAAGAAGTTTGAGAGGTTTCGCCACTGACGTTCGGAACGCTATTCATAATGGAACAAGCACAAAGTCAGCAAAAGGTTTTCTACCTTATTAAAACTTTTTTCACATAGTAAATCAAAGCGCTTTTTCTAGATCAGGTTGAAAATATAATTGACAGCTGCAAACGAGTGAAATTCGTAGTTCGTACAGGGGAAGGCAAATTTTAGCATGTAGCATAGCTAATTATTTCCGTGCAGGGCACCATTAGATAAAAATCGAAAAGTAGAAAAATGTATAATTGAGAAATGTATTTTATGCTCCAATTTTTTTTTTCGTTATACAGATGCACTTATCAATTTGCAACATTGGGATCGGACAGAAAATTGTTCCCGTACTGATGAAGACAAATACCGCTGTCCCCTTTGCTCATACAGTGCGGAGGAGTCTTAAAGGTACAGAACCACATAGCAAGAACTGCTATGGTTCAACATAACAGTATGTAAAACTACACTTATGAATGTTTATTTTTACATTCTTATCAGTTTTCTAGTGTTTTTATTTCATTTTTAAAGGTTAATATTTTTTAAATATGTTTTTGTACACCAATGTTAAATTTCTTGAAAGTCTAATATTTTTTATAAACTAACAGCTTTTTTATAAGCTAACAGCTGCCATCATAAGTGGAACCCAGAGATGATACTGTAATGACGAGCAGCACTACTTCAATGTATTTTTAGTAACTGTGCAGCAAACTACACATTTAAAAGTAACAAAGTATTTTGTGAAATGGCTATTATTAAGTACTGTTTTACTGATTATAATGTGCAATGTAATATTACCCATTTATTTCAGCAGACATTAATAAAAATGAAGTTATGTGAACTGTTAGGTATTTTAATACAAGACAACAAATTAAGGTTAGAAGAAACCTAACATAAACAACATTTATCAGTGTATCGTGTTTTAATTCTTTTATGGATTAAAAATGTGATCTTCATTCAGTTAAGTTTCTCGCATTATGTTGCATATCAACAACATTAACTCAAGAGTATAACATTTGGAAAAATAGTCCTAATTATTTATTTTTCTTAATCAAAGTTACAGAGTAATTGAGTAAATCTGATTAGTTAATCTTTGGCTGTTCATTTTGTGCAGAACATATATGTGTTATCTGGAAGCCATTAATTGTTAAATCCTACAAAACAGTTACAACAATGTTAAAGAATCTACAGTGATTAATTCAAACATGCCTTTTGTTCTTCCAATCATTTGCATATTTCCTGGTGTAATAACCTTTTTCTTTTATCTTAGTAGCTATTAGGCTGAGCCCTCGCTCTGTTCTGAGGGAGAATGAATCACATCTTGTTTAAACATATCTGCAATCTATATAGATGTTTTTTAATTTTATTCATTCCTTTTTTAAAGATTTATTTATAATCATGTCATAGCCATTCTTCCAGTATGAGTCTTGCAACGCACATGCTTTTTAAAAATTATTATTATTTTCAGATGCCTTTGATTGTACTGGAAGCTGTTCTCCAGAAGGTGATACAGGGAGGCACATCTTCCTTCACCTTGGCATTGACCTGCAAGTGCTTAGAAGCCATTGTGTCTGACCCAGTATTCAGGAAGAAGACTCACTTTGCTTGGCTAGATGATAAAGACCTTTGACTTTTTTCACCTAAAACATGTTAAATTAGATTTCAACTACATAAAATCAGTTTTTCATCAACAGGTGAGATCAGCTGGGTGACATTTTCAGAATCATTCAAGGCAGAAAACAGGATTCCTTTTGATGTTGTAAGATGTTCTTCCTTCAACCTGCAACATAAAGACTGTGTGAACTTCACTGGACATGGAAGATGAGGAGAGTTCCCTCGTTACTACTCTGATGGCACATCTGGACACTGCCCTGAATGCCAGTACCGAATGCGAGGACAATATTAGTTGTTTTCTATAGTCTTTCACACATTTCAGTTGTCACACATTGTGTGTTTTTGTGAAATGTCTTTTTAAATCATCTCTGCTGAAGCACATTTGCCTTTTGACTTGTTCAGTCATTTGTTTTCATAATGTGTTATTTCAATATTATGTACATTTTTGAATGTTCCTTTTGTTGTAGCTCAGTTGATTTACATTATTTAGTTTGTACAGAAATGGTGTTACATTGTGGCTGCATTTTGTTGGAGAGAGTAGAACCAATAAAGTAGTTGTAAATATATTGTAACAGTGTGTTTAGCAATTGGATCACCTTGTTTTAAAAATTTGAAATACATGCTAAGATAATAACTTGCAATATTTTAAATGTGTAAATGCAATGTTTCCTATACTTTTTAAACAATGACTGGAATCATTACAAATGTTCTTTACAAACCTGACAAACGGCTAAGTTGTTTGTTTTAACAGTCAGAATCAACTGTTGTTTTATAATAAAGCAAGAACATACGGAAACATTGTTTAGTTACAAAGTCATAATACAAACATAAGACTAAAGGTGAGCTGAGTGAAGGTGTGAGACCAGGTGGAGGTGATGGAGGCTCAGGTGAGGAGCAGTTGCACATCAAGCCGGAGTTTGTGAAGGACGGAGGAGATGAGACCGGCGCCGTGATCAGAGATGAAGACGGTTACAATTTACACAGATTTAATTTATGTATCCAGTGAATTTATTCAAAAAGGTTTTCATAGAGAAAAAGAAACCCAACAGCGAATCATTCTCTCTGACTGTTACCAGCTCAGTGTCTACTGCCGGGTCCGAAGATCATTTCTTATCAAATGAACTTTCTAAAACCTACTTTCTGTGAGTCTTTCCAGGTTGAAGCTACATTTAAAGTTTTAAATGAATCACTTTGGGTTTTGCAACAATGGCATATTTAAGGTCTTTGGGCTCAGTTTATGAATCAATTGCAATTGGTAGAATTGATTTTGAATTTCTAAACAGAATAGTGGGACACCAATCAGTTTACTGATTAAGACATTATGGTAAACAATGGTAACAGTCGAGCTTGTTTAGAAGTTCAAAAGTAATTTAATTTGTTTGTAAATTGTATTCACAATGTGAATAAGAAAAATATTTGCCAAATAAACAGAACAAAAGTGTTTTGTGAATGGATGGACCAAGTTGGCCAAAATTGACTAAACGTTTTACTGTTAGTCAACGATTTTGACTATCTGCCTCTTTTCCATCTAGTCCTTATTAAATAAGGCAAAGGATATTCTATTTTAGATTTTAACTTATTTATTTTAAAAGTACCATTCACAACATCAAAATCTATTATTTGAATTTCAGCACCAGCAAGTATTTGTTTATATCTGTTTTCTGTGACGGACTGGCGATCTGTCCAGGGTCCCTGCAGCAGCTCTCATCACCCACTGCACGGATAACCTGAGAGTAAAATCATTGATGGATTGATAAATGTGTTTTTAATATAGTGTACATTTGTCTCTAAAATGTTAATTTATGTTTTATGACTTTTGTTTGGGAAAGTTAGGGTGTAAGGATAGATAAATACATCTCCATAATGATTCCTTATTATTGCTTATTTTAGATTGTTTGTTACTGATATAATTTTAACATCCGAAAACAAAGATTTAATAAAGATCTAAAAATAAAAAAGGGACATACCACGTGACGTAACACGTGGTATGTCATTTCCTTACTGTTTAATTTGTAGTTAAAATGTAATTAATTTTAAATGTTAAAAGTGTTATTGGGTGTTTTTAAAAGCGTTGTCAAATAAAATGCGTAATTATTATTATAATATTGAAACACGGCTGATACAGGAAATGGTGTCACTAGCGCCCCCTTCATTTCTGGAACGCAATAGTCCCATTTCCATATAAGGTCTGAGACTGACAATGGTCCGTCCCCGCCCCTTTCCGCAGGCTGCAGCCAAGTGTAGTTTTTGTCCTCCACTGAGACAGGAACAGTCCAACATCTGGATTGCAAACTGCAGTGGATGTAGGAAGGACAGTTGGTGCTGCTGCAGCACAACTCATTTCTCCAACACAGGAAAAGCTCCAACAGAGAGGAGAAAGGAAATCCCTCAGTAACAACCTGAAGAAACTCACTGAAGCCTAAAAGGACATCAGGAAACTAAGGAAACATTTCTGGAAGCTCCACCTGATTTACTAATCAGCATTAAAATACAATCAATCTAAACTCTGATCAACACCTGGAAACCTGATCCATCCACACTCCCACACACAGATGAAAGAATTAAACTAAACAGCCCTGCTGCTGAAAACCTGCTGTGGCCTCACTGTAATATCCAGAAATACAAACATTCAAAAGGAGAAGCTGCATCACATTCAACAAAGACTCAACAAGAATCAAAGATTTGATCTCTGAGCTCAGACTCACAAACCAGGGAGAGGCTTCCATCATCACACCCCTCTGACAAACACCTCCAACCTTTCAGCACTTCCTCTCCCAACCCGCACCACCCAGGTGGCGCTGCACACATTTACAATGAGCCAAGAAGAAGAAGCAGCATCCTGAATCCAGCAGCTGCAGTAATGGCTTGTGAAAGTGTCCAAGGAGCATCTGGAACCAAACCAGCAGATCCAACAGTCCAGAGAGTCTTTGTTTGCATCTTTCCTCTCAGATTTCCAAGCTGCTCTGAGAGGAAATGACATCATCACTCTACTGATGATGTCACGTTCTGATGTCACTGACCAGGAGCTGCTGGACTTCTACATTTCCAGCATGGAGGACAGAGAAGATCTCAGCTCTGATGAGGAGCTGGCCTGCCTTCACACTGATTGAGGGTCAAAGAAATATTTCCAGATGAAGTCAGACTAAAATGTTGGATTGTCCTGCTGTTGCAATCAGAGGCCAAGAAGAAGCTTCAAGTTCTTCTCCTGTTCAGCTCCACGTTTCCTGTCAGAGACTTCAGCTCCTCATGAGGAGAACAACTAAAGCCTGGAACAGACTGACACCAACATCCTGACATCTCAACCCTGAACAAAGCTTTGCATCAAGGTGACTCTTAGCACCATATATGGCAGATTTTCCTCTAAAGGGGGCGGAGCCTGGATTGGAACCAGCAGCAGCTTCCAGGAACAAACCTTGGGAACCTCTGGAGGAGAACATGGAGATGAGATTCCTGCTTTAATCAGTGGATTCATTGATAGAAAACATGAAATATCTGAGAGCTGCAGCTCCATTTTCTACAGATCTGCTGGAACATCAGATAGAAATGAAGAATTTCATCATTTCACATCAAATCTGTTCATCTTCCACAGATACAACTGAATTATTGAGCTGAACTGGTTCTAAAGGTCTGGATGGTAAAAACATCAATTGTTTTTCTGTCTCATTAGTTTCCAGAAAGAGTTGAAATGTTTCAGCAGCTTTTATCCAGCAGCTCAGTAAAGATCTCTCCTCTTCCAACCTGATTTAGTCCATGAAGCAGAACATTTCTGCTGCTGCAGCAACAGGAGGAAACTTCTCCAGCTCTCAACTTCTGCACTCTGACTGCTTGGAAACAGATCAGGGAGGAACAGCCTTTTCTCCAGGCTGCTCCTCCTGACTCTAGCGCCACCTAGTTGAGGACAAACTACCATACAAATAAAACTGCTAAACTCTGCCTCAAACAGTTTGCTTCATGTTTTTGTGTATTTTTGGTTTCATTAAGTCCTGAAAGTTGTGAATCTTTGTTTCACTTTTTGAGAACTTTTCCACATCCATCTGACCATTTTCTGATCTTTCCTCATTTGGGCTGATTGGTCTAGATCTCCATGAAATATTCTTTTAAAGTCCAAATTGTTTCCCAGCTGTGTCTCTACAATTACATATCATATCTTTTATATGATATCATTAATCTGCATATTTTTAACTTATTTTTAAATCAGCCAATCAGCTTCTTGTATTTCCTCAGTAGATCCATCAGTGGAAGCCCCGCCCAGCCCATGATGCTCCTGGTTTGTGAAGACAGAGAGACAAACTGAACTCTGATAGGAAAAGTTTCAACTGATTTTCTCTCTCCAACCTCTTGGTTCCACATGGAGCTATATTTGGCCCCCTGCTGCTCTGAATACCATGTTATTGTGGTTCAGTAGATGGGTTGGTTTCCCAGCTTCATTCAGAACCATGTGGAAGATTCTTATAGTTTAAATGGGCTGCTGTTTATAAAGTTACAAAACCAAAATTACCAGAGATAATTTAAGTTATTAAATTGTAATAAGAGATAAAATGGGGTTCAAAATGTTATCCATTCATTTATAAATGATATGACTGTATTACAGCTTCAAACTAAATGTTTCCCAGCAGACTGACTAAGACATTTCTCCCTCTTCCTCCTCTATCAGACCTTCTCTGCTCCTGCAGCAGGTTCCTCCATACCTGAGAGCTTCCAGTCTCCAGTGTGGATCCTTCAGTCCAGCCGACAGCAGCTTCACTCCTGAGTCTCCTGGATGATTGTAGCTCAGGTCCAAACTCTTTCAGATGGGAGGGGTTGGAGGTCAGAGCTGAGGCCAGAGAAGCACAGCCTTCCTCTGAGACCAAACAGCCTGATAAGCTGCAGACACACAATTCATCACATGATGAGAAAATGAGAACATTGAGGTAGAGACCAAGGTCTAAACGGACGGACGGACGGATGGCCCAGAGTTACCTGAGAGTTTCCAGGTTGCAGTTTGGACTCTTCAGTCCAGCAGAGAGAAGCTTCACTCCTGAATCCTGCAGGTTGTTGTTACTCAGGTCCAGTTCTCTGAGACTGGAGGACTGGGAGCTGAGAACTGAGGACAGAGCTTCACAGCTTCTCTCTGAGAGGTTACAGTAACTCAGTCTGAGGAGACAGGGAGGAAAATATGTTATTCATACATTAAATGATTGTGTTACTTTCCATTCAACAATATTCTTCTTGGAATGATTGAAGAATAGGTCATATTTTTCAAAACTTTATTCTATAGTCAGGACTCTGACCTTGAAGAACTGAACTACAGGAAACAAGGACACTGGAGAGAGAAATATTAAAATCTACAATGAACTGCATTCATTCAGTGACAGTTTCACTAGAAAGTAGAGAATTTCTGCTCCTTCAACATGTAACATCATGAATAGTCGCATACGAGAGTCTGTCTCTCTTTTACTCGTCACCTGCTAGCAGAAGACTAGGAAACAATGTACCTACAGTTTTTAATTGGATTTAGATTGCAAACTTACAAAGCCAAAAATACCAGCAATATTTATAATTTAACTGTAATAATACAAGCCAAATGCATAATAAATTTTAATCTTCAAACTAAATGTTTCCAGCAGACTGACTAAAGACATTTCTCCCTCTTCCTCCTCTATCAGACCTTCTCTGCTCCTGCAGCAGGTTCCTCCATACCTGAGAGCTTCCAGTCTCCAGTGTGGATCCTTCAGTCCAGCCGACAGCAGCTTCACTCCTGAGTCTCCTGGATGATTGTAGCTCAGGTCCAACTCTTTCAGATGGGAGGGGTTGGAGGTCAGAGCTGAGGCCAGAGAAGCACAGCCTTCCTCTGAGACCAAACAGCCTGATAAGCTGCAGACACACAATTCATCACATGATGAGAAAATGAGAACATTGAGGTAAAAACCAAGGTCTGAATGGACGGACGGACGGACGGACGGATGGACGGATGGATGGATGGATGGATGGATGGATGGTGGATGGATGGATGGATGGATGGATGGCCCAGAGTTACCTGAGAGTTTCCAGGTTGCAGTTTGGACTCTTCAGTCCAGCAGAGAGAAGCTTCACTCCTGAATCCTGCAGGTTGTTGTTACTCAGGTCCAGTTCTCTGAGACTGGAGGACTGGAGCTGAGAACTGAGGACAGAGCTTCACAGCTTCTCTCTGAGAGGTTACAGCGACTCAGTGAGGAGACAGGGAGGAAATATGTTATTAAACAATTCTTCAAAATTTAATGTTTTATGTTCCAGTCAATGATAGTGTTGGATAAATTATGTTATTTGTCAAATATTTGTTATTCTCATGTATCTTTATAATGTATCTTTTCTTATATTCTTTTATTGTTTAGTTTCATCTTAGCATTAAGAATGATTTTGTAATGTTGAATTACTCTGATTCTCAGAAGGCCTCACTGAAAGAAATCAGTGACATCAGGTTTCTGTAGGTCTTATCTCTCAGCGGGAAGCAAGGCCTCTTTGACCGGCTAGATTACTATAAAACTGACTGTGAAGATGTACAACTTGCTCTGTTTAACCCTGTGTCTGGAACGAGACTATCTAGTGCAAGATACCTTGTGTTATAGTTAGTGATTGTCATTGGCGCTGTCGCTATATGATGAAGTGTTTTCCCCTCCCTTTAGAGTTACAGCGTTTCTTTGTGATTAGGGATCCTGAAAACAAAAAGAGAGGAGCAGGCAAATGTGTTTTCAGAGAAGCAGAAGATTGTAACTGAAAGCACATGACTGTCTGTTCTCCTCGTGAGTAAGAAAGAATCTAACTCTCTTGTCTTTCCTGTGTTTGTTTAATATGTGTTAATACTGAGAGATATTCATTTTGCACAGATTGAAAAGAATATATTTTCCACATCTTTAAGCCTGAACATGGCAGTTCACATGTGTTGTGAACAGCTTTATTCTATAGTTGGGCCTAAAGTCTTAAGAGACTACAATACAGCAGCCATCAAGGAGGCTGGCAAGAGAAACATTAATTTCTGTAATGAACTGCATTAATCCAGTGTCAGTTTCAGTAGGAAAAATAATTTCTGCTGCTTGAATTTGCAGCATTATGAATAATTACCTATGAGAGCTGGTCTTTCTTTTAATCATCATCTGCTAGAGGTCATATTGAGAAGACAAAACTGATGAAGCAACACTCAATATTTATCTCATCATTGACAAATTTCTATCAAAGATAACTGTATTAACAATCTGTGTCCTTACAGAACTTTGTTGGAGGCTTTAACCACTGGCAGCAGCCTCAGAAGAACCTCCTCTGAAGCAGAGTATTTCTTCAGGTCAAACACATCCAGATCTTTTCCTGATGACACTAAGATGAAACCCAGAGCTGACCACTGAGCAGGAGACACTTTATCTGTGGAGAGACTTCCTGAACTCAGAGACTGTTGGATCTCCTCCACTAGAGAACGATCATTCAGTTCATTCAGACAGTGGAACAGATTGATGCTTTTCTCTGCAGACATTCTCACTGATCTTTCCTTGATGTACTCAACTGTTTCCTGATTGGTCTGTGAGCTACTTCCTGTCTTTGTCAGCAGACCTTGTAGGAGTCTCTGATTGGTCTGCAGTGAAAGTCCCAGGAGGAAGCGGAGGAACAAGTCCAGGTGTCCATTTGGACTCCATAAGGCCTGGTCAACAGCTCTCTGATGGAGAGACGTTAGATTAGGTTTATTAAATAATAAAAACTTTTTAGATGTTTGTTTTTCTTCCATCAGGTTGACTCCAGAGTTGATGAAGGTCCGATGAACATGAAGAGCAGCCAGAAACTCCTGAACACTCAGATGAAGCAGAACACCTTGTCCTGGTACAGACCTCTCTCCTCTCTAAAGATCTGTGTGAACACTCCTGAGTACACTGAGGCTGCTCTGATATCGATGCCACACTCTGTCAGGTCTGATTCATAAAAGATCAGGTTTCCTTTCTGCAGCTGATCAAAAGCCAGTTTTCCAGAGACTCAATCATCTTCCTGCTCTCTGGACTCCAGTGTGGATCTGTTTCAGCTCCTCCATCATACTTGACCTTCTTCACTTTGGTCTGAACCACCAGGAAGTGGATGTACATCTCAGTCAGGGTTCTGGGCAGCTCTCCTCCCTCTCTGGTCTCCAACACATCCTCCAGAACTGTAGCAGTGATCCAGCAGAAGACTGGGATGTGGCACATGATGTGGAGGCTTCGTGATGTCTTCATGTGGGAGATGATCCTGCTGGCCTGCTCCTCATCTCTGAATCTCTTCCTGAAGTACTCTTCCTTCTGAGGGTCATTGAACCCTCTGACCTCTGTCACCATGCCAACCACTGAGGAGGGATCTGATTGGCTGCTGCAGGTCGTGTGGTTATCCAGAGGAGAGCAGAGGGAAGCAGTTTCCCCCTGATGAGGTTTGTCAGCAGAACATCCACTGAGGTGGACTCTGTAGCATCAGTCAGGATCTCCTTGTTGTGGAAGTCCAGTGGAAGTCGACTCTCATCCAAGCCATCAAAGATGAACAGAACCTGGAAGTGTTCAAAGCTGCAGATTTCTTTGGTTTCACTAAAGAAATGATGAACAAGTTCCACCAAGCTGAACTTTTCTCTTTCAGCACATTCAGCTCTCTGAAGGTGAATGGAAATATGAAGTGGATGTTCTGGTGGGCTTTGTCTTCAGCCCAATCCAGAGTGAACTTCTGTGTTAGGACTGTTTTCCCAATGCCAGCCACTCCCTTTGTCATCACTGTTCTGATTGGTTGATCTCTTCCAGGTGGGACTTTAAAGATGTCTTTTGTCTGATTGTTGTTTCTGGTCTGTGTGGATTCCTGGATGCTGTTTCAATCTGTCTGACCTCATGTTCATCATTGACCTCTCCAGTCCCTCCCTCTGTGATGTAGAGCTCTGTGTAGATCTGGTTCAGAAGGTTTGACTTCCTGCTTTAGCAATCCCCTCAAACACAGACTGGAACTTCTTCTTCAGACCAGATTTAAGTTGATGTTGACAAACTGGAGCAACATGTTCTAAATTAACACAAAAAGTAAAATCAATAATGAAACAAAGATGGAGATGACTGGATTGAATGTTATTCCATCTTTTTAGACATCAATAAATTAATGATTTATCTATCAGGTTAAATCTTTGTAAAAAATCCACTTACTGCACTGTAGGCGATCTGCCAGCTCCTCCTGATTCATTTTTTTAGGAAGTTCAGTGTGATCTTCATCACTGCCTCTCTGCTGCTCCTCCTCTGCTCTTCATCATCACCTTCCAACACCTCATCATCTCTCTGACTCTCGACCATTCTGGATCATCTGCACTCAGAAGTTTCTGGATCTTCTTCAGTTCTTTCTTCACAAAAGTAACAATGTTGTCCTCCAGCAACTGAAACAGAATAATAGATGAAGGAAACATCAGAGTTTAAATCATGGAGCCAAACACCAGATGGATGTTGAACGGACTGACAATCCTTTGGACTACAAATTGCAGCATGGAGATGAATTTAGTGATACCAAGAAGATAAATGTGAACAGAACCCACAGAAAAGTAGTTGTATATTTACAGACCATAAATATAGAGTCCAGCTGTGTTTGATGCTGCTGGACAGATGGACCACTGGGAACCTCTGAGCTCTGCTGGTCCACTCTGTGCAGGAACCAGGAACAATTAGGAAGTCAGGAAAATTCATCCAGCAGTTTTCACAGAGGAAATCACCAAGAGTTTCACACTAAAAATACTTGAATCAGTAAAACAGAACATGACATGAACACAATACAAAGGAGTAAGAAAGAGGAAAATGGATTACAGTAACACTAGAATCACTCAGATTATGTAAAAAAGTTGATATTGCACTTTAAACACTCCACACTGTCAGCAGAATAAATAAAAACTGGGATATTCATACTGGTTCAGTTTCCACAGTTACAGCTTTTAGAAACATCTCACCTCTCTGATGGTGGAGATCCAGGAGATTTAAAGAAAATGATCTCTTCCTTTGACCTGTCGCTCTTAAAGGACACACAGCTGGGTTTTGGTTCTTGTTCTGGTTTGAGTCTCTGATGGATCCTGACAGAAACATGATGATTAAAACTGAATCAGCAATGAGGAGCAGCAGCAGCTTCATCACCACGTCTGTTCTGGCCTGATATAGTGAACGCTGTGTGAAAAGGGCTGTGGACATTTAGAGATGGTGACCTCACCTCTGACCTTTGCTCTGGCTCTCATCTTCCCCACACAGAGTGGTTTTAGAGGGAGGGACTCCCTCTTCTCTGTCCTCACACTGATCCATGCTGCTGAATCCACATCAGCTCACACACACTTTCTAGCTTCACCTGCAGAGGAAACACACATCATTCATCTGCACATCAACTCTGATCATCCTTTACATCATTAGTGCTGGAAAAAGATCAGCTGCTCCTCCTCTGATTGGCTCTTCTTCTCTGCTTCATATCAGTGTCAGGTGAATGCAGTCAGACAGCAGAGAGGCAGAAGAAGCTGCCATCAGCTGCTGCACTTCTACTATCAGACCACTAGATGGAGACATGGAGCAACATTTACGTTCACTGATTCAACCTGAACAACAGGAAGGATTTTAGTTAGTTAGTTATTAATCTCTACAAGTGGATTATCAGCTGCATTAAATGTTAACTATTTAATAATTTGACTGAATCAATAATGATATTTTAATAATATTTTATTTTGAAAGGAAGCAACAGGAAACTGTTGCTCACATTAATGGTGGAGACTAGAGTTCAGTACCAGGAAATAAAAACATGAATCAGTTTGGAGAAGAAAACAGTGAAACATCAGCTGTTCATCATGTTGATTGATTCCAGTTCATCAATAATCTAATAATCCTGTAGATTAGACTTCAAACTGCAGATATTAAAGTTTCAGCTGAAATCAGAAGTGAAACTTTTCTCCAAACATCAGAGATTAGAAACAATCAGGAAAAAGTTAAAGTGATGAAAAAGTTCAAGAAATAAACAAATCAAACTTACAGTTTGTTCAAAATATCCAAAGAGTTAAAGAAGAAAATTTAAACAACAAACTGAGACTCTACAAACTGACTGGAGCCACACCTGAACAGGTAAATTCAAACTGAAAGTAAATGTGACGGATGTTGTATAACTGATGACGTCACAGCTCACCTGACTTGTAGTTTTTTCTTCAGAGCAACAGAACCAGGAAGTAGAAGCTCTGAGGTGAAATCAGAGGCAGGTTGATAAAATCTTCATGAGGAAGAAGAGAAGTTCTGATAAAATGAGGGTGTACTTACTTTTGATCATTACTGTAGTGATGATTGATAGAAACAGAAAATACTAAGACTATTTTAGTTTATTCATCATGTCATAAAGAAAAAGTTGGGAAAATGCATTTTTCAAACAAATATTTTCATCATGTCATCCAAACGTTCATTATAAACTAAATATTTAATTCACAATCTAAATATTTACTTGGATTGTAAACAAAATTTTGGGAAATTAAGTTTTAGCTAAATATTTGGGTTCAAAATAAATAATTATTTTACAAACTAAACATTTAATTTTCAAATTCAGTATTTATTTTCCAAACTACATATTTAATTATCTTTTTCATGTCTAGTTGTTCAGTCAGACGCTCCATCATGTTGTCATGTTTCAGTTTTTCCTCCATTCAGCAACAGTTGGTGAACTGGGTTTAATCCAGTTTAGTCTAATTGTCTTTCTTGCTACCAGCAGCAGAAGGTGCAACAATATGTAACATTGATGTTTAGTGAGTAAATCCTTGGTGTTTCTGTCCAGCAGAAACAGAAGAGGCTCCATGGGGAGATCTGTCCTCAGAATGTCCTCAATCTCCTGTTTCATTTCCTCCCAGAAAGTCTTTATTTGTGGTCAGAACCAGAAGACGTGTGTGATGACCGACCATTCAACACATTCCTCCAACATCCATCTGTGGTTGGAATCCTGAAAATGAACGTTGTGAAAGGAGTAACACTTTATTTGACACAGTGTCAAATAAATCTGGTTTTTACTTTCCAGTCAAACTCTTTGCACGTTTGATTTCCAATCCTTTTATGGCACAAAAATGCAAATGAGAAAACTCCACTCCTTGTGTTATCAATCTCCAGTTCAATCCAGTAAATTGATTAACTCAATTTTCCAAACAATCCACAAATGGAGTAAAACTGGACCAATTGATAGTTTTCACCTCATTCCTCTTCAGAGATACCACTGCAAACTCGTATCAATGGCTCCTCAGAATGACCAGTGGGACGCTCTACTGGATGGAGACTGAACTACAACACTAAAAGAAGTTTTAAACTCACTTTCAGTTAGCTAATTGAACAAATTTTATTCTGTAAGTTAATAAATTGCATGGTTACACAAAACCAATAAAAAAGGTAACTATTGCCACATTATGGAGTAATCAATCATGGTGAATATCTGCCACAAAAATTCATTCTTGAACAAGATGGCTTTTCCCAGAAGACAGTATTACATTTTAATAAAAAGTGGGGTGGAAAGAAAAACTGGTGAAATAAAAGATGCACATATGAAATTCACCATTTCTGGAACAATGACATTCCAACATATGTGAAGTAGATTTGCTTTAATGTCCAGGTTTTGGTACCGACCTGGACATTATCCAGCCTCTTATCTCACTTAGGCTTAAAATGAGAAGAGGGCTGCTCGCTGACTTCACGCCTCAGCATTAGGATCAACAAACTTAAAGTAATTCATTGATCCCTGATAAGATGTTTACTCAGACTAAGTAAATTTGAACTTAAATTAACTTACATTCTACATTAAAATCTAACATGGCAAAGGATAAAAGAGACTATGGGTTTAACATGTTTCATTTTTATATGTGTTCGAATAAGTAAATGACTTTTAACTTTTAAATAAAATGTTGGGTTTATATATAATAAAATGTTATATATATTTATATATAAATATATATATATATAAAAAAATATGTAAATATATATATATATATATATATATATATATATATATATATATAAAATTCCCTTCTCACCACCGCGGGTGGTTCTTATCCTCTGAGCTCGGGTCCTCTACCAGAGGCCTGGGAGCTTGAGGGTTCTGTGCAGTATCTTGGCTGTGCCAAGGACTGCACATTTCTGGACTGAGATGTCTGATGTTGTTCCTGGGATCTGTTGTAGCCACTGCTCCAGTTTGGGGGTTACTGCCCCGAGGGCCCCGATGACCACAGGCACCACTGTGGTCTTCACCTTCCAGGCCCTCTCCAGTTCTTCCCTGAGGCCCTGGTATTTCTCCAGTTTCTCGTGCTCCTTTTTCCTGATGTTGCAATCACTTGGTATTGCTACATCTACCACAACGGCTTTCCTCTGTTGTTTATCCACTACGACAATGTCTGGTTGGTTCGCCATTACCATTTTGTCTGTCTGGATCTGGAAGTCCCACAGGATCTTAGCTCTGGTGTTCTCCACCACCTTTGGGGGTGTTTCCCACTTTGATCTCGGGGTTTCCAGTCCATATTCTGCACAGATGTTTCTGTACACTATGCCTGCCACTTGGTTATGTCGCTCCATGTACTCTTTCCCTGCCAGTATCTTGCACCCTGCTGTGATGTGCTGGACTGTCTCAGGGGCCTTCTTGCACAACCTACACCTTGGGTCTTGTCTGGTGTGGTAGATCTGGGCCTCTATTGCTCTGGTGTTTAGGGCCTGTTCCTGGGCGGCCAGGATGAGGGCCTCTGTGCTGTCCTTGAGTCCAGCTTTTTCCAGCCATTGGTAGGATTTACTGATATCAGCCACTTGGGTTATTTGCTGGTGGTACATCCCATGTAGGGGCTTGTCCTCCCATGATGGTATCTCTGGCACCTCAACCTCCGTTCCCTGTTGTCTGAGACATTCACTGAGCACATTGTCTGTTGAGGCTTTGTCCCTGATGTATTTATGGATCTTAGTTGTTTCGTCCTGGACAGTGGTTCTCACACTCACTAGTCCTCTGCCTCCTTCCTTGTGGCTCGTGTACAGTCTCAGGGTGCTGGATTTGGGATGGAACCCTCCATGCATGGTTAGTAGCTTTCTAGTCTTAATATCTGTGGCTTTTATCTCCTTTGGCCAGCTAATTATTCCAGCAGGGTATCTGATTACTGGCAGGGCATAGCTGTTTATCGCACGGATTTTGTTCTTGCCATTGAGCTGGCTTCTCAGGTCTTGCCTTATTCGTTGGAGGTATTTAGCTGTGGCTCCTTTCCTTGTGGCCTCATCGAGGTTGCCATTTGCTTGTGGTATACCTAGGTACTTGTAACTGTCCTCTATGTCTGCTATTGTTCCTTGTGGGAGTGAGACTCCTTCTGTGCGGATCACCTTCCCTCTTTGTGATCAGCCGACCACACTTCTCTAGTCCGAATGACATCCCAATGTCAGTGCTGTAGATCCTGGTGGTGTGGATCAGTGAGTCGATGTCTCGCTCACTCTTGGCATACAGCTTGATGTCATCCATGTAGAGGAGGTGACTGATGTTGGCCCCATTTTTGAGTCTGTATCCGTAGCCAGTCTTGTTGATAATTTGGCTGAGGGGGTTCAGGCCTATGCAGAACAGTAGCGGGGACAGAGCATCTCCTTGGTATATGCCACATTTGATGGACACTTGTGCAAGTGGTTTGCAGTTGGCTTCAAGCGTGGTTTTCCACAGCTTCATCGAGTTTGCAATGAAGGCTCTCAGAATCCTGTTGATGTTATACATCTCTAGGCATTCAATGATCCAAGTATGCGGCATTGAGTCATAGGCTTTCTTGTAATCGATCCAAGCCATGCACAGGTTGGTGTGTCGGGTTTGCAGTCTCGGGCAACTGTGCGGTCTACGAGGAGTTGGTGTTTGGCTCCTCTGGTATTTACACCGATACCCTTCTGTGCCGTGCTCATGTGTTTATCCATGTGTTTGCTTATCTTGGCTGCTATGATGCCTGACATGAGCTTCCAGGTTGTGGAGAGGCAGGTTATTGGTCGGTAGTTGGGTGGGGACTGGACCCTTTGTTGGATCCTTCTGGATTAGGATTGTCCGCCCTTCAGTTAACCATTCAGGGTGAGTCCCACTTTGTAGCAGCTGGTTCATTTGGGCTGCCAGTCGCTCATGGAGAGCAGTGAGTTTCTTTAGCCAGTAGGCATGGATCATGTCAGGCCCTGCTGCTGTCCAGTTTTTCATACCTGAGACTCTTTCTTGGACATCTGTCACAGTGATGGTTACCGGGGCTTGCTCAGGGAGGTTGCTGTGGTCTTCTCGTAGAGAGATCAGCCACTGTGCATTGCTGTTGTGGGACGCCTCCCTTTCCCATATGCCTTTCCAGTATTGTTCAGTCTCCAGCCTTGGTGGGTCTGCTCTGTTGTTATTACCCTGCCATTGAGAGTACACCTTAGCTGGTTGAGTGGAGAAGAGCCGGTTAATCCTTCTGGATTCATTCTCCCTTGTGTATCTCTTTAGGCGGCTGGCCAAGGTTTGGAGCCTCTGTTTGGCAGTTTCAAGTGCCTCAGGTATGGGCATCTGGCTGTCCTTTCTGGGTACTGGTCTTTTCATTGTACCCTTGTGGAGCACTGACAGTTGGCTCACTTCCCTCCTTGTTACCTTGATTTTAGCCTCTAACCGTCTTTTCCATGGTGGGTATTGGGTCTCATGGTTGCTCTTATAGCCAAGTATCTCAAGGATCACTGATGCTGAGTTGTAGATCAGCTCATTGGTTTCTGTTATGGTGTTGGTAGGGATCGTTCTCAATGCTGCATTCACATTCTCAATGAGACTTTTCTGATGGTACTTCACTCAGCCGTTGTAATTGGCGCCGAGGAGGCCTGGTTGTCATTCGGGTCATGATTCTCTCTCTCAGGTCAGCAGCTGTCTCGTTCAGCTCTGTTTCGCTCATTGGGGCCGTGTATCCCTCACTGGGTGGGGACTTGTAGTTAAGTCCCCACAGTCCTGACATCCGGGTTCCTCCCTTTTGCCGTAGCATTTGTGTTGTATCTCGTCAATCTCAAGTTGTGATAGCAGTTGCCGTTTGCGGATGTTGGAACACTGAGCTACTAGTTGTTTAGCACTTAGTGTTGACTGGGGATGTCGAAGTAACCATTCCTTCCCCAGTCTTTGCATGTAACCTCTCTCACTAGGGTTACTTGAGTGGTAGCATTCCAACAGATCCACATTTTCATCTCTCGCCCATTTCCGTCTTGTTCCAGTAGCCCATTTGTCATCAAGGTGCTCTGGTTCCCCAACACCTGACGCAGACCTTGTTTGGCCGGGCGACGTCTGAGCCGGCATGTTACGCAACTTAGTATCTCTCATGGTATGAGGTAGGCAGTAGCTTGAAGGGTCTTGCCTAAGGACCCAGACTGGATTCGAACCCCGCCCTCTCGGGTGATATACTGATGCCTTATGTATATATATATATATATATATATATATATATATATATATATATATATATATATATATATATATATATATACATATACATATACATATACATATATATATATATATATATATATATATAAATATAAATATATGTATATATATATATATATATATATATATATATATATATATATATATATATATATATATATATATATATATATATATATATATACATATATATATATATATATAGTGACCTCGGTTACCACCTTAGTTATGTGTGAAGAACCTTAAATCCTCTGGTGTTGTCTTTTTACCAGATCACACATAAGTTTGTAAAGAAAATGATCAGAGGCACTGATGCAAATTAACCACAGTTTATTTAATCACAATAATACTAGGCATAAATAGTCAATTCATTTTATTGTACAATATCAATCACTTTAAAATCCTAAATCTATGCTGGCCCTGGAAACCTTACCGCTGATGACCAGTTACTTTGATTAAATAAAATCAGACTGCTTGGGGGAGAAATAATAATTTAAAAAAACAAATGTAACTGAATACACCTAGGTGTTCCCAAACAAAAACACACTCGCACAACAAAAGAAAAACTCCTGGTGAATAACACAAAACAAGAAACTCCCCTTCCACTAGTCTCCTCAATCTAGATAAAACAGCTTGGAACCAGGGACAGCACAGGTTATCTACAAGCGAGCCTGGAGGGCTGAACAATAAAAACTCCCAAAAGAATAAAAAGTTTAATCCATAAATAACCAAAACAAACTAAAACCGAAACAGTAGCAGGCCAACCTGCACACAACAGAGAATAAAATTAAACAGATATTTTAAATAACCACATAATAATGAACTGCCTTTACCTTCACTAAAAGCTAGCAGAGCTCTGTATATCCTCTCCAAGAGGAGGTTTCCTGCAACAATAAAATGGAGCCATCAGAAATAATTCTCAACCCAGCGCACACTTCATGTTAACCATACCTGCAGAGAAATCAGCCTGGACTCTCACCCTCTCAGCGATCTACCCGCTTTTAAATGTAAATGCCGATTGCTTGCCTCCGTAATGAATCAGCTGCGCTAAAACAGCGTCTTCCTTATATGGGCAAACGGAAGAGTGCATAATGGACATAATGCCCCGGCTACATATAATTTATATATTTAGAAATAAATAAAAAAACAAAAAACAAAAAGAAAGACCAACTCTAATTGACTCCTATTTGCTTCTTTCTTTTTCCTCTGTCTGAGCCTCGCTGCGGTGCGTCTGACCTCTGACCTCAACTCAAACCTGTCTTGCCATGGCCGAGATGATGTCCCTCCCCCTCACCAGCTAATGACAGTGATCAAGAAGACAAAGAAGAGATCTGCTGATCCTAATTTTCTGACACCAGGAACTGTCATTGAGCAACTACTGCATGGAGTCTGCTGGACATTTGGACTGAAACTACATTCCTGTGTTTGGGTGCAACTGAACTCTTACAACCTCCGCTGGTTTACTCCTGACATCAGCCTGGAGAAGGAAGGATAAATGTGCTTCAGAGACGACAAACTGAACTGTTTGACCCTTGTTTCATTGTGGACAGCATGGACATTGAGTGAGGGACAGTCTGGGCAACTCAAAGATCCAATACAGAACCAGTTGGACTGACAGGAAACTGCAGAGAGAGAGGAGGAGAGGACCAGGCTGCAGCGACGCCAGCAGCAGGAGGAGGAGGAGGGAGAAGTGAGCTCATCCAAGATAAGTGTTATACACATACACAACTGGTATAAACTGCTACTGCAATGAAGACTTGCTTGCTTTATAACCCTGTTCACATATTATCTAGCCAGAAAATAAAGTCTTAACGGCTTTTATGTTCAATGGTAGACAAATTCTCTCAGTTTGTCCCTTTTAACTCTGAGTCCTGAACAGCAGGACCACTGCTAAGGATCCTCTTAGGGTCCATGAGCCACAGGTTGGGAAACCGTGAAGGGAAAATTGCAATCGCTAAAAGATCAGCAAAGAACTAACGGAAATTATGCCACTAAATTACACCAGCTAAAAATGATCAAAGATTCTAAGCTAATAATTATTTACAAAAGTTTTCTTTTTCTTTTTTTCTTTTAGGACTATCTTGATAATACATGCTAGATTGGATTTAAAATTAAATATCTCTGAATGTTAAAAAATAAATAAATAAGAAATAAATGAAATTATATTAATTTGAACAGTTATGAATCTACATTTTATTGAAATTGGTGAAGTGTTTCAGCAGCAGGAAATTCAGTTGTGGCTGGTTTCCAACACGTCTGAGATAGCTTTTAAAATCTATACATTACTTAAAAGAAAATTCTTGAAGCTTCAAAAAATTGTATAACCATTTGAGCAAAGGAAAACAATGAAAGCAGACTATAAATTTGTGGCTGAAAAGCTGATTAATTTTTTTATGTTTTTGTTTGTGTCGATCACGTTGATGGAAATGATTATGGGAGCAAACAGATTGCACTCAAGAACTGAGTAACTGATCAAATTATTATTTAAATCATAAAATTACATTGTCAACTGGTCTGAAATGCAAGGTTAAATTAAATTGTGATATTTTATCTAACTAGTTACTCCAAATTGATGTTTGTGAATGAACATAATGTTTTCTAGATAACGCTTAAAACCTTTAATCCAAGGTTGATTGATTAATGATCATTAAATTCATAAAGGAATAATAACAAAGGTTAGCAGATTAAATATTAAAAGAAGAACTAATAATAGATAAAACTATTTTAGCAGACATGCCAAATGACGTTTTCCGCAGGCAGAAAAACGATTGCAGATAACTACAATTAATGATGAGGAAATTTTTCAAGTCAATAACAAACCAGTTCTCCCAAAGTCTTTATCTAAAGCAGCCACAATTGTGGCACATGGGCGATGCCATGTGTCAACAGGGGGAATAGTGGGGATAATACAACAATATTTCACAACATATGGAATAAATTCTTACCTAAAAATTTTTGTTCTGCATGTCCAGTTTGTGTTAGACACAAGGGAACATAAGGCCAAAAAAGAGGAAGTTTCCCAAAGCCTTTATCTATTCCAAACAATGCAAACAAATATTGTTTGGTAATTATTGATGCTTTTTCTAAATGAGTTGAAATTGTTCTAGCGAAGCATCCAGATGCTTTGACAGTAGCTAAAGCTATATGTAAAACTATTATTCCAACACCACAAACTAGACTGAAAAGTAGATTAAAGAAAATGTATGGAACACCGTGGTTAAAATGTTTAGATTTGGTAAAGTTGTACATGAGAATTACACCACACAAGAAGGATTAACACCATTTGAAATAATTCATGGCAGACCATACAGATTACCAATATTTTCTCCAGATTTGCAACATGCAGATGAGGAGCAAACACTGGCAGATTACATGATCAGGACTCTGAAACAGAAGGAGGTGTCAAATGCAAATTTACTGTCCTCTGACTCTCCTCTCCCGCAGGAAACCACTCCACCAAGCTAGGAGACTGGGTGTTTATCAAAGTCATAAAGAGGAAGAGCTGGGCCAGCCCGCGGTGGGAGGGACCATTCCAAGTGCTGATAACGACTCCAACTGCTGTAAAGATTGCTGAACGACCCAGCTGGATTCATCTCAGTCACTGTAAGTTGCAGAGAGTGTTGGAAGCCTAGGTGGGAGCAGGTGGGAGTCCACCTTCACAGGGGTTTGGCTTTTTAGGGTCACTCGTCTCAACGGTGATGAAGAAATCATCAACCCCCTGTTCTATAGAGACCTGGGTACTTCTAATCTCTGTAATCTGAGCAGCAATGGGATTCTCACAGGCCAGGTGGAATCTCTGCTGCGCTGTGACTGCAGCATGTTTTATGTTCTGGAGTGGAAGCTGCCTCAGCCACAAGATGAGGAGAGAAGCACAAACACTCTTCCCCCAGTCTCATCCACATGACTACAGCACTAACCTGTGGTGGCAACTAATGAACAGGACCGCTCATGAGGTGAACGTGGTGAACTGCTATGTGTGTGCACAGCTGCCCTACGCCACACAAACTCAGGCCTTCGACCAGGTAACACTGATGACAAACAGATGTGTCTCTATGGCCTGAGCACACCCACGGTACAGCATCCCCATACCAAAGGGCTGCAGATGGTGCAAAAAGGACTATTCTTTTTCACTTTGGACAGGAGCTGCCGCTAAAGGACTTTTTGGAGCTATGAACTGTTCACTTGCTGCTGATGTTCTTCCATTTCCACAGACTGTGATGAGAGTACCAGAGACCATTTTCTTGGCAGGAGCCAAACCAGGATCTCTCAGGAGCTGCATTTACAACAATGGAACTAGAACACTAGGAATGCTCCCATGGAACCTGTGTAACACAGTTTACTCCTTCTGCGAAACAACACCGGAAACATCGCCTGCAGAGGTCAGGAGCCAACCTCAGGCTGCAGCATCTGGAACGACAATCCAGACTGTCACGATTTGCTTCAGGAAAGGAGGATCGACATCACTCAGCAGACGAGAGGACGACAGAAGAAAGCTCGTTGCAGCGCCTTAGTGCCAGGAGACTATGGTCAATGGGTGATGGCTGACTGGTACTTCCTGTGTGGAGATGGAGCTTACATGCTTTTGAAAACTGTTTGTTGGCTTTTCTCACAACCTCTCAAGGAGGCGTCTGCAAGATCATAGGTTCAACATGAGATGAAAGAGGAACTGGTGGAACTATTCATGATGCCCTGCATGATTTGGAAGAGCTTAAGAACTATGTGGACAGTGCAACTCAGGGCTCACAAACTTTTGACTTTCTTTCTTGGCTGACCTCCAGACCCTGGTGGCAGCTTGTGTTAAGATTGGAACACCATCTTGACTGGACTGATCCTATTCTGTCTGTTCACAACCTGCATCATTCCATGTTTTCAAAGCATGCTGTTAAAGACATTTAACACTGCTCTGCTCAGCTATCAGATGGTCAGGGTAACCTCTGACACAGATGAGGACTACATGTTGCTCCAGAAGAAAGAAGATGACTGGAAAACGAGTACATATGATGATGTCTTGTAAATTAATAAACAGATTCAATCATTGCTTGATGACTCCTACACTGAAAATGTGAAAACAAATGGTGTTAGTGATGATAACTGCACTTGATTTTCTGCTGTTTGTTTGTTTTTGGGTTATTGTTTTTTTTCTGTTTTCTCATTCTTACATTCAACATTATTATATCATTAACACAACATTATATGCATTTGGTTTTTAATGTTTCTTTTATATTTTGTTTTCTATCCTTCTTATATATATTATGCATTCTACAACTCTTGTATAACATGTGTAATCCATTCTTTTTCTTTTTATACTATTTTGCATAGTTATTACATAAGAATTATAAACAGGGGGGAATGTTAGAATGATTATGTTTTGTTATCATCTTACATTAGTAGCTATAATAGATTTATTATTCACATCCCTGAGAAAAGCTCTCATACTTGTTAGACTTTGGAGCTGCAGCCACTTGTATCTTTGGGATTCTCCTATCTGCTCCCTCCACATTCCTTTTACTTTGTGATAAAAGAGAAAGCCGTAACAAAGGGTCTTCAGAGCGCTCAGTGAACAGCTGGAAGCAGCAGTTTGCTGGGTTCTCTCCTTTTGCAAAAGCTTTCATAAAATTCACTTACGTTGTCTGTTTGTTCTTCTATTTAGATTCACAAATACCTATCATCTCCATCAGTTCATCCTGGCTTTATCCGTTTCACAAAGACTAAATCAAACTCAAGAGGTGTACTTGAACAGATTTCTTCAAGACTTGATGAGATCAATCACCTGTTCACGTTGCCACAATAGTTAAATAGCATACGCCATACCTAACACAGAAAGACTAACATCTTTTGACAGAGACAGTCTGTACATGTGTTAAGTTGAATGTGATTGGCTGAGGGAACTGTCAATATGAGGCCTCTAATTTTTTTTATTTTTGGTGGATGTTGTGCTGAATTAAATCATACTCAATAAAATGAATTGCTGCTACAATAGTAAATAATTGTGAATAGATTGAATGTGTAATTAGCTCAAAATATATATTTTCAAACCATTCTTAACTAAAAACCATCATAATTATGCCAACCATTTGCTCAAATAAATACTTTAAACTTATAAATTAACATTGGAAATGAATATAAAGTGTGGACCTGATAGTGGACTTTTTTCTCTTCCTGTTCTCAGTGAAGGTGGATGCTTTTTATTCTCCAGCTACTTCCCTCATCTGCTGTGCTTTTGCTCAGTGTCCTGTGCTATCTTTCTTTGCACATCTTCCAAATGGCAAACTATGGATCTGGTCTTGATGACAAAAAGTAGGAAATGAAAGCCCTCTTTCCTCAATGGGGCATTTGCAGCTGGACACATGATGAATTCCTGGGAGAAGTGGAAGAATCTTTGCATGTCCACATTGTGGGTTGAGGATGTTGGAGATGAATATATAATGGAATTTTTGTTGACACAATTTCTGCTGTTTGGATTTGACGTAAACCTCGCATATCAGGAAATTCAGAAAGCATTGGCAGCTGTTCTGCCCATTGAGATGCTGAAGTCTCGTAACAAGATATGTCTTGCTGTGAACACTCAGACTCAGATGCTGTGTGAGCAGAACCACAAACTGGAAGTGATTCTTGCTCAGAGCCACAGCTCAGTTGCAGTTCCTGAAACTCGCTCGATTAATGGAACAGACGTTGGAGAAGCTGCAAGCTCAGCTTGACGGGACTGATCATAAGTTCTGCTGTCTGGAGTCGCCATTGAAATGTAACAGTGAGAACTTAAGGAAGATGGAAAAATTAATGGAGTCTGCCTGATCACATACATACTTGAGAATAACTATAAACACACACTTATTCAACCCACCACCTTTGCTGGCCGCCCTTTCTCTTCCAGTAAGGCAACCTAGACTGTTGCAATGCACCAGCTAGTTGCGTTGCTCACTTGAACCCCTTACCACATCACAACTTCCCTCACCTCCTGTATCACATGTCCTGTTTTTATGCTGTCAGTGTGTTTCTTTGCATGTGCAGATTTTTGCAACCTCACACTTGTCTTTAGTGTCTTTAGTGACACAAATTATTTTAAGCTTGATAATAGTATTTTCTACAATCATAATGTTAAAAATACTAATACTACATGACTGAATACCAGAATGAATTAGCTGCGTTTTAATGCAGGGTGAAAAAAAGACCAAAACATGTACATAAGTAGGTGGAATCACTAACAAGCATTGGTTTCTGATGGTTGCTTAGTATAAATTGCCATAGTAACTATGTGCTATTACTTTTGTGAAACCAAATCAAGGCTTGATTAAACCAGGATATCTGAAAAACTCTGTCTAAATCTGCTATTCTTGTTTTGTGAAACAGCACTTAAAAATTGGAATCCACTAAATATGAAGGTGATGTCGTTAGTTCAGAGACAGAACAAAGAAACATCAGCTGTTAATTTTGTTTGATTGCAGTTCATGACTAATCTAATAATGCTGTAGATTAACCTTCATAAGGAAGAGAGATTAAACTTTGAGCTGAAATGCAAAATGAACTTGCTTTTCAAACATCGAAGAGCAGAAACAAAAAGGAAAGTTCTTGAAATCAAAGTTCAAGTAGGGGAAAAAGCAAACTTACAGTTTCTTCAAATAATCCAAAGGGTTGAAGAACATCGGAACAAAAGACCGACTTTCAAACTGAAAGTAAATGTGAAGGATATTGCATGACTGATGAGATCACAACTCACATGCGTTTTAGTTTGTTCTTTCAGAGCAGCAGAAGGTCTGTAGTGATATCAGAGAAAGGTTTATAATGAGGAAGGACAGAAGTTCTGATGAAAATGTTTCATGATGGAGTCATGAGGAGAAAAGAGTCCAGAGAAAAGAGCAGCTGGTTGATTCCTGCTGCAGTAACTGGTCAGAATATAAATACAAACAGAAAATAATCAGAAAAACTAAACTATAATCCTTAACATCACCACACTACTGCAGCTGAAACCACACATTGTTCTAATGCAGATTATTCCTAAAGCTCCTATATAATCATTGATCATGATGTCAGTGTGGTGAGCAGAGTGAGGACAGTCTCTGGTTAAAACCAGAATCAGCTGAGGAGGTTCTGCTGATCCAGGTTGAAATTTCATTTCAATCATCAACCTGAATTTAAAGTCACAGTCAGATCAAGAGCAGAGAGGACAAATGCAAACAGAAGCTGAGAGTCTAGATCATATTGAATGTTTTGATACCTGAAAACACACAGAAATCACAAGGAGCCAGAACAGACCAAAAACAGGAACCAGGAGCAAAAATAAGCAGAATATCAAAAGGCAAGTAACCAGGATATGATGGGATTTAAGAGAAGGGAACAGCAATAAGAGTGAGCAGGAGAAGAGAATAAATACTGTGAGGGTGAATGCTGGAACAAAAGACCTGGGCTGATTAACAGGTTGGAGGAAAGAGAGAGAGAAAATGGCACAGGGGGCAAAGAAGAGAACACAACAGGGAAACTAGAAAAAAAACCAAGATACCACATTGTAACTGGACCTAAGAAACATAAAATAGCAAGAATTACAAGAAATTAAAGTAAAAATAGAAACAAGACTAATCTAATTAAAGAAAGGGACGAAGGACTGCAGAATAACCAAACCTCAAATTCAACTCAAACCAACCCAGGTCATAACTGCTGAACAAGGAAACACATGAATCCAGCTGAAATAGCTCCTGTCCAGCCACTCAAAGACAAACCTCCAAACATTGTAAGTGAGCTGAGCCGGTTTCCTGTCATACAATCGGTCAAACATCCCAAACTTTTTCAGGATGTCCAAACTGCTTTACCAGATCCTGACCCGGCCCAAAGACCAGCTGCCACCACTCATGTGCGCCTGTACAAAAAAGGTGCAAAAAAATCAAAAGATGACACGACTTAACACACTCATAAGATGGAGCAAATATTCACACCCTTTATTAAATCATGAACTAACTGTGATTAAACCACATGTTTTTAGGAATCTGAGCTAATTTTCCCAGTGAATCCAGACCTGATTATTATCTGACCTGCAGATACAATAAATTATTTTAAAGAAACCTCTCTGATGGATGATGGTTTATTTTTGGTCTAAGAATAAAATGATTTTGTAAGGATCATGTAATCACATCCTGGAAAGTCCTTCAGAGTTTATCTTTGCTCTAAAGTTATGAAAACCCGAAACCTCTCCCTTTTTAACAGAGATCAATAACCAAACACTCTGATCTTTGCTTAATCTGCCAGTTTGACAAATATAAATGAACATCGCTTCAAAATGTGTGTATTTTATTACTTCTGAGTGGGAAAGTGTTTCTGAAATGGAGCAGGAAATACATTTCATAACAGCTGATTTGCATGTGATCAAGACAAGAAGGCAGCGGTCAACACACACACACCCAGTGGTGTGTTCACACACACTCTGCAGAACTTTGTGTTCATCAGGAGGTCGATTGTTTCAGGTTTGAGCTAAAACAGAAGCAGCAGCACTTCCTCTACAGGAGAAAACACACGAGGTCATGAGGTCAAGCTTTGTGACAGTAAATAAAACACATGAATAATCTCTTGGTTTGCCAAATTATAATAAAACATGATATTTATGTTATGAACAATGAAATAATTTTAGCCTGGATTGGCTCTGAACACATCATAAATCACTGATTCATTATAAAAACTTTGACTAGACTCAGAGTAGACTTATGTAAATATACATGATGAAGTATTTAAATTCAGCATTTCACTGAAAAAGTAATTAAAGTGTAGATACAGGGATAAAGATTAGCATGCTAACCCCTCAGGTTTCCCATCAGCCACTTGGGTTTCAGGATGACCAACATTTTTAAACATGGCTGCTAATTTTGAGCCTTTTAAACCAGATATGGACATTAAATGTTCCCTGTTAGAGATTCAGGTTTTAACTTATGGATCTTTGTCAGTAAATTTGATTTAATTATTGGGGAATAATAAAAAAAATTGTCAAGGAATAAACTAGAAATTAGGTTTTTGGAGGTGAAATGATTAATTGTTGAATAAAATGAAAAATTAATCATGTAGGATTAATTAGATTATTTTATTGTGAAATTTTAAACACATTACATTTGTACTTTCACTTTGTGTAAAGAGTAATAAGTACTAATTGAATTCATAGAAAACATGCAGTTTTTTCATGTTATTGAACGTAGGCAGCCTTCAAAATGAGCGGTCCTTATTTTTCTGTGATGCTTCCAGTCTCTGCGTTGTCCTGTTTCCCCTTGATTGTTCCCAGGTGTTTCTCGTTTCTGTGATTACCATCTGTGTATTTAATCCCACGGTTGTCCTTTGTTCCTCATCGGGTCCTCATCGTTCTTCACGTCATTTTGTCAAGCCTGTTCTTCTGTCCACCAGGATGAACAGTTGCTACAGGCGTTGAGCCCTGGCTTCAGCTCAGCCATGCTGCCTGTTTTTGTGTTTCCACTTGGACTATTTTTACTATTAAAACCATCATTTAACTATATCCTGGGTTTTCTGCCTGCTGCTTCACCACCAGTATACCAGCATCTCTTGATAGAGTGAAGCTATGACAAGAAAACAAACTGAAAAAACATGTGGATCCTGGAATAATCCTGGAATAATCCTGGAATAATCCTGTAATAATCCCATCTTACATCTTTAAAGAACTAGAAGAAGAAAAAGTTTCCAAGGACTCAATCAGAATCGTTTCACCAAGAAATAGATTGTAGAGACTGAACTATCTGTTCAACAGTGAGAGAGTTTCTCTGACAGGAGGAAAAACTTTAGACTCTTTAGACTCAAATCAGCTCAGAAACACTGAAGAGGAACCAGAACTGGGCCACCAGAACCCAAATCCAGGAATCAGAGGTTCAGTGAATGTGGTGTTGAAGGTGTGGAGGAGGATCAGTGAGTCAGAGGAGACTCTGTAGAAGGACAGAATGCCAGCAGGACAGTCCACATACACTGCTACTCTGTTAGAGTCAGAGGAGGAGGAGAGACGAGTTTCTATGTTATTGTGTCTGACAGAGTAACCATAACGATCAGAGCAGATCAGACTCCAGGAATGATCATTCCATCCAAACAAACAGTCTTCACTGAATCCTTTCCTCCTGATTCTTCTGTAACTCACTGATATATAAACTCCTCCTCTCCACTCAACCTCCCAGTAACAGCGACCAGTCAGACCAGTTCTACACAGCAGCTGATGATCATCAAATCTGTCTGGATGATCAGGATATGACTGAAGCTCCTCCTCATATGTCACCTTCCTGTTGTCTTCAGACAGTTTGAGTTTTCTGTACACTGTGTTTGTGTCGATGGTGAGTTGACAGGAATCTGATGGAGAACAAACACAATCCAGCTGCAGTTATTGATCATTTATTGACACTTTGACTCCTGAATGAGTGATGTGACAGTTTGAAGATGGTTGAATGTGAGATGCTTTGTTGTCATGAATCAGATGAAAAACACTTACATTTCCTCAGACCTGGAGTCAAGAATCGGCCTCCAGCAGGCTCCACCCTGAAAGGAGGAGGGGGGTCAGACCATCAGTCTCTTTCAGCAGCAAACATGGACATTACATGTCTCTCAGACACACATTGTCCTCGAGAGGGTCTTGACTGCAGCCTGCAGAAAGGGGCGGGGACGGACCACTGTCAGTCTCAGACCTTATATGGAATTGGGACTATTGCATTCCGGAAATGAAGGGGGCGCTATTTTCACAATCACTAATACCTTAAAGAAGCGGGGTGAAGAGGTCGATTGGAAGAAATTTGAGAGGCTTCGCCATTGACGTTCGGAACGCTATTCATAATGGAACAAGCACAAAGTCAGCAAAAGGTATTTTCTACCTTATTAAAACTTTTTTCACATAGTACATCAAGCGCTTTTTCTAGATTAGGTTGAAATATAATTGACAGCTGCAAACGAGTGAAATTCGTAGTTCGTACAGGGGAAGGCAAATTTAGCATGTAGCATAGCTAATTATTTCCGTGCAGGGCATCATTAGATAAAAATCGAAAAGTAGAAAAATGTATACTTGAGAAATGTATTTTATGCCCAATTTTTTTTTCGTTATACAGATGCACTTATCAATTTGCAATATTGGGATCGGACAGAAAATTCTTCCCGTACTGTCTGAAGACAAATACCGCTGTCCCCTTTGCTCATACAGTGCGGAGGAGTCTTAAAGGTACAGAACCACATAGCAAGAACTGCTATGGTTCAACATAACAGTATGTGAAACTACACTTATGAATGTTTATTTTTTACATTCTTATCAGTTTTCTAGTGTTTTTATTTCATTTTTAAAGGTTAATATTTTTTTAAATATGTTTTTGGACACCAATGTTAAATTTCTTGAAAGTCTAATATTTTTTATAAACTAACAGCTTTTTTATAAGCTAACAGCTGCCATCATAAGTGGAACCCAGATGATACTGTAATGACGAGCAGCACTACTTCAATGTATTTTTAGTAACTGTGCAGCAAACTACACATTTAAAGTAACAAAGTATTTTGTGAAATGGCTATTATTACTGTTTTACTGATTATAATGTGCAATGTAATATTACCCATTTATTTCAGCAGACATTAATAAAAATGAAGTTATGTGCACTGTTAGGTATTTTAATACAAGACAACAAATTAAGGTTAGAGGAAACCTAACATAAACAACATTTATCAGTGTATCGTGTTTTAATTTTTTTATGGATTAAAATGTGTTCTTCATTCAGTTAAGTTTCTCGCATTATGTTGCATATCAACAACATTAACTCAAGAGTATAACATTTGTAAAAATGGTCCTAATTATTTATTTTTTTTAATCAAAGTTACAGAGTAATTGAGTAAATCTGATTAGTTAATCTTTGGCTGTTCATTTTGTGCAGAACATATATGTGTTTTCTGGAAGCCATTAATTGTTAAATCCTACAAAACAGTTACACAACGTTAAAGAATCTACAGTGATTAATTCAAACATGCTTTTTGTTCTTCCAATCATTTGTATATTTCCTGGTGTAATAACCTTTTTCTTTTATCTTAGTAGCTATTAGGCTGAGTCTTCGCTCTGTTCTGAGTGAGAATGAATCACATCTAAACATATCTGCAATGTATATAGATGTTTTTTTAATTTTATTCATTTCTTTTTTTAAGATTCATTCATAATCATGTCATAGCCATTCTTCCAGTATGACTCTTGCATTGCACATGTTTTTTTTATTATTATTATTTTCAGATGCCTTTGATTGCACTGGAAGCTGTTCTCCAGGAGGTGATTCTGGCACAGGGAGGCACATCTTCCCTCACCTTGGCATTGACCTGCAAGTGCTTAGAAGCCATTGTGTCTGACCCAGTTTTCAGGAAGAAGACTCACTTTGCTTGGCTAGATGGTAAAGACCTTTGACTTTTTTCACCTAAAACATGTGAAATTAGATTTCAACTACATAAAATCAGTTTTTCATCAACAGGTGAGATCAGCTGGGCGACATTTTCAGAATCATTCAAGGCAGAAAACAGGATTCCTTTTGCGGTTGTAAGATGTTCTTCCTGCAACCGGCAACATAAAGACTGTGTGGGCTTCACTGGACATGGAAGATGAGGAGAGTTCCCTCGTTACTACTCTGATGGCACATCTGGACACTGCCCTGAATGCCAGTACTGAATGCTAGGACAGTATTAGTTGTTTTCTATAGTCTTTCACACATTTCAGTTGTCACACATTGTGTTTTTTTGTGAAATGTCATTTTAAATCATCTATGCTGAAGCACATTTGCCTTTTGACTTGTTCAGTCATTTGTTTTCATAATGTGTTATTCAATATTATGTACATTTTTGAATGTTCCTTTTGTTGTAGCTCAGTTGATTTACATTATTTAGTTTGTACAGAAATTATGTTACATTGTGGCTGCATTTTGTTGGAGAGAGTAGATCCAATAAAGTAGTTGTAAATATATTGTAACAGTGTTGTTTAGCAATTGGATCACCTTGTTTTAAAAATTTGAAATACATGCTAAATAATAACTTGCAATATTTTAAATCTGTAAATGCAATGTTTCCTATACTTTTTAAACAATGACTGGAATCATTACAAATGTTCTTTACAAACCTGACATACGGCTAAGTTGTTTGTTTTAACAGTCAGAATCAACTGTTGTTTTATAATAAAGCAAGAACACACAGAAACATTGTTTAGTTACAAAGTCATAATACAAACATAAGACTAAAGGTGAGCTGAGTGAAGGTGGAGACCAGGTGGAGGTGATGGAGGCTCAGGTGAGGAGCAGTTGCACATCAAGCCGGAGTTTGTGAAGGATGGAGGAGATGAGAGAGGACCGCGCCGTGATCAGAGATGAAGACGGTTACAATTTACACATAGATTCAATTTATGTATCCAGTGAATTTATTCAAAAAGGTTTTCATAGAGAAAAAACAACAACAACAGCGAATCATTCTCTCTGACTGTTACCAGCTCAGTGTCTACGCCGGGGTCCGAGATCATTTCTTCTCAAATGAACTTTCTAAAACCTACTTCTGTGAGTCTTTCCAGGTTGAAGCTACATTTACATTTTTAAATGAATCACTTTGGGTTTTGCAACAATGGCATATTTAAGGTCTTTGGGACTCAGTTTATGAATCAATTGCAATTGGTAGAATTGAGTTGAATTTCTAAACAGAAGTGGGGAACCACAGTCAGTTTACTGGTTAAGACATTATGGTAAACAATGATACAGTCGAGCTTGTTAGAAGTTCAAAAGTAATTTAATTTGTTTGTAAATTGTATTCACAATGTGAATAAGAAAAATATTTGCCAAATAAACAGAACAAAAGTGTTTTGTGAATGGATGGACCAAGTTGGCCAAAATTGACTAAACGTTTTACTGTTAGTCATGATTTTGACTATCAGCCTCTTTCCATCCAGTCCTTATTAAATAAGGCAAAGGATATTCTATTTTAGATTTTAACTTATTTATTTTAAGAGTACCATTCACAACATCAAAATCTATTGTTTAACTTCAACACCAGCAAGTATTTGTTTATATCTGTTTTCTGTGATGGACTGGCGATCTGTCCAGGGTCCCTGCAGCAGCTCTCATCACCCACTGCACTGATAACCTGAGAGTAAAATCATTGATGGATTGATAAATGTGTTTTTAATATAGTGTACATTTGTCTCTAAAATGTTAATTTATGTTTTATGACTTTTGTTTGGGAAAGTTAGGGTGTAAGGATAGATAATACATTTCCATAATGATTCCTTATTATTGCTTATTTTAGATTGTTTGTTACTAATATAATTTTAACATCCGAAAACAAAGATTTAATAAAGATTTAAAATAAAAAAGGGACATACCACGTGACAGATACCACGTGACATAACACGTGGTATGTCATTTCCTTACTGTTTAATTTGTAGTTAATATGTAATTAATTTTAAATGTTAAAAGTGTTATTGGGTGTTCTTAAAAGCGTTGTCAAATAAAATGCGTAATTATTATTATAATATTGAAACACGGCTGATACAGGAAATGGTGTCACTAGCGCCCCTTCATTTCTGGAACGCAATAGTCCCATTTCCATATAAGGTCTGAGACTGACAATGGTCCGTCCCCGCCCCTTTCCGCATGCTGCAGCCAAGTGTAGTTTTTGTCCTCCACTGAGACAGGAACAGTCCAACATCTGGATTGCAAACTGCAGTGGATGTAGGAAGGACAGTTGGTGCTGCTGCAGCACAACTCATTTCTCCAAACACAGGAAAAGCTCCAACAGAGAGGAGAAAGGAAATCCCTCAGTAACAACCTGAAGAAACTCACTGAAGCCTAAAAGGACATCAGGAAACTAAGGAAACATTTCTGGAAGCTCCACCTGATTTAATAATCAGCATTAAAATACAATCAATCTAAACTCTGATCAACACCTGGATACCTGATCCATCCACACTCCCACACACAGATGAAGGAATGAAACACTAAACAGCCCTGCTGCTGAAAACCTGCTGTGGGCCTCACTGTAATATCCAGAAATACAAACATTAAAAAGGAGAAGCTGCATCACATTCAACAAAGATTCAACAAGAATCAAAGATTTGATCTCTGAGCTCAGACTCACAAACCAGGGAGAGGCTTCCATCATCACACACCTCTGACAAACACCTCCAACCTTTCAGCACGTCCTCTACCAACCAGCACCACCAGGTGGCGCTGCACACATTTACAATGAGCCCAAGAAGAAGAAGAAGCAGCATCCTGAATCCAGCAGCTGCAGTAATGGCTTGTGAAAGTGTCCAAGGAGCATCTGGAACCAGAACCAGCAGATCCAACAGAACAGAGAGTCTTTGTTTGCATCTTCCTCTCAGATTTCCAAGCTGCTCTGAGAGGAAATGACATCATCACTCTGCTGATGATGTCACGCTCTGATGTCACTGACCAGGAGCTGCTGGACTTCTACATTTCCAGCATGGAGGACAGAGAAGATCTCAGCTCTGATGAGGAGCTGGCCTGCCTTCACACTGATGCGGGTCAAAGAAATATTTCCAGATGAAGTCAGACTAAAATGTTGGATTGTCCTGCTGTTGCAATCAGAGGCCAAGAAGAAGCTTCAAGTTCTTCTCCTGTTCAGCTCCACGTTCCTGTCAGAGACTTCAGCTCCTCATGAGGAGAACAACTAAAGCCTGGAACAGACTGACACCAACATCCTGACATCTCATCCCTGAACAAAGCTTTGCAGCATCAAGGTGACTCTTAGTGCCATATATGGACAGATTTCCTCTAAAGGGGGCGGAGCCTGGATTGGAGGAACCAGCAGAAGCTTCCAGGAACAAACCTTGAGAACCTCTGGAGGAGAATATGGAGATGAGATTCCTGCTTTAATCAGTGGATTCATTGATAGAAAACATGAAATATCTGAGAGCTGCAGCTCCATTTTCTACTGATCTGCTGGAACATCAGATAGAAATGAAGAATTTCATCACTTCACATCAACTCCGTTCATCTCCCACCGATACACCTGAATTATTGAGCTGAACTGGTTCCAAAGGTCTGGATGGTAAAAACATCCATTGTTTTTCTGTCTCATTAGTTTTCCAGAAAGAGTTGAAATGTTTCAGCAGCTTTTATGCTGCAGCTCAGTAAAGATCTCTCCTCTTTCCAACCTGATTTAGTCCATGAAACAGAACATCTCTGCTGCTGCAGCAACAGGAGGAAACTTCTCCAGCTCTCAACTTCTACACTCTGACTGCTTGGAAACAGATCAGGGAGGACAGCCTTTTCTCCAGGCTGCTCCTCCTGACTCTAGCGCCACCTAGTTGAGGACAAACTACCATACAAATAAACTGCTAAACTCTGCCTCAAACAGTTTGCTTCATGTTTTTGTGTATTTTTGGTTTCATTAAGTCCTGAAAGTTGTGAATCTTTGTTTCACTTTTGAGAACTTTTCCACATCATCTGACCATTTTCTGATCTTTCCTCATTTGGGCTGATTGGTCTAGATCTCCATGAAATATTCTTTTAAAGTCCAAATTGTTTCCCAGCTGTGTCTCTACAATTACATATCATATCTTTTATATGATATCATTAATCTGCATATTTTTAACTTATTTTTAAATCAGCCAATCAGCTTCTTGTATTTCCTCAGTAGATCCATCAGTGGAAGCCCCCCAGCCATGATGCTCCTGGTTTGTGAAGACAGAGAGACAAACTGAACTCTGATAGGAAACAGTTTCAACTGATTTTCTCTCTCCAACCTCTTGGTTCCAAATGGAGCTATATTTGGCCCCCCCTGCTCTGAATACCATGTTATTGTGGTTCAGTAGATGGGTTGGTTTCCCAGGTTCATTCAGAACCATGTGAAAGATTCTTATAGTTTAAATGAGCTGCTATTTGAAAAGTTACACAACCAAAATGACCAGAGATAATTTGAGTTATTAAACTGTAATAAGAGATAAAATGGGGTTCAAAATGTTATCCATTCATTTTAAATGATATGACTGTATACCAGCTTCAAACTAAATGTTTCCCAGCAGACTGACTAAGACATTTCTCCCTCTTCCTCCTCTATCAGACCTTCTCTGCTCCTGCAGCAGGTTCCTCCATACTGAGAGCTTCCAGTCTCCAGTGTGGATCCTTCAGTCCAGCCGACAGCAGCTTCACTCCTGAGTCTCCTGGATGATTGTAGCTCAGGTCCAACTCTTTCAGATGGGAGGGGTTGGAGGTCAGAGCTGAGGCCAGAGAAGCACAGCCTTTCTTTGAGACTAAACAGCCTGATAAGCTGCAGACACACAATTCATCACATGATGAGAAAATGAGAACATTGAGGTAGAAACCAAGGACTGAACTGATGGATGGACGGACGGACGGACGGACGGACGGACGGACGGACGGACGGACGGACGGACGGCGGACGACGGACGGACGGACGGATGGATGGATGGATGGATGGCCCAGAGTTACCTGAGAGTTTCCAGGTTGCAGTTTGGACTCTTCAGTCCAGCAGAGAGAAGCTTCACTCCTGAATCCTGCAGGTTGTTGTTACTCAGGTCCATTCTCTGAGACTGGAGGACTGGGAGCTGAGAACTGAGGACAGAGCTTCACAGCTTCTCTATGAGAGGTTACAGCCACTCAGTCTGAGGAGACAGGGAGGAAAATATGTTATTAATACAATTCTACAAAAATTTATATTTTTCAAGGTTTTTCTTGGACAGAGAAGGATCTATCTTATTTTACACATGTTTTTGATGCCTTTTGTTGCGAAATGGTTAATTTTATAGTTAGTCCTCCATCCTTAAAGTTTATAACTACAGGAAACAAGAAGTCTGAAGAGAATGATAAAATTCCACAATTAACAAAATTAATACAATTTAAATTTTAACATAAGAGGACGAGTTTTGCTGCTTTAATATGTATCACTATGTCAGCTGCTGAAGGGAGTCTGTGTCTCCTTCACACATCACCCCCAGTGAGAAACTTTGAGGAGACAATGCAACAATATATAAGCTGAAAAATTAACATATATATTTACCTCATCATTAGTATATTTCTATCAAAGATAACTGCATTAACAATGTGTGTCTTACAGAGCTTTGTTGGAGGCTTTAACCACTGGCAGCAGCCTCAGAAGAACCTCCTCTGAAGCAGAGTATTTCTTCAGGTCAAACACATCCAGATCTTTTCCTGATGACACTAAGATGAAACCCAGAGCTGACCACTGAGCAGGAGACAGTTTATCTGTGGAGAGACTTCCTGAACTCAGAGACTGTTGGATCTCCTCCACTAGAGAACGATCATTCAGTTCATTCAGACAGTGGAACAGATTGATGCTTTTCTCTGCAGACACATTCTCACTGATCTTCTTCTTGATGTACTGAACTGTTTCCTGATTGGTCTGTGAGCTACTTCCTGTTTTTGTCAGCAGACCTTGTAGGAGTCTCTGATTGGTCTGCAGTGAAAGTCCCAGGAGGAAGCGAAGGAACAAGTCCAGGTGTCCATTTGGACTCTGTAAGGCCTGGTCAACAGCTCTCTGGTGGAGAGAAATTATTTTACGTTTATTAAATAGTGAAGATTTCTTAGATGTTGATGTTTCTTTCATCAGGTTGACACCAGAGTTGATGAAGGTCAGATGAACATGAAGAGCAGCCAGAAACTCCTGAACACTCAGATGGACGAAGCAGAACACCTTGTCCTGGTACAGACCTCTCTCCTCTTTAAAGATCTGTGTGAACACTCCTGAGTACACTGAGGCTGCTCTGATATCGATGCCACTCTCTGTCAGGTCTGATTCATAGAAGATCAGGTTTCCTTTCTGCAGCTGATCAAAAGCCAGTTTTCCCAGAGACTCAATCATCTTCCTGCTCTCTGGACTCCAGTGTGGATCTGTTTCAGCTCCTCCATCATACTTGACCTTCTTCACTTTGGTCTGAACCACCAGGAAGTGGATGTACATCTCAGTCAGGGTTCTGGGCAGCTCTCCTCCCTCTCTGGTCTCCAACACATCCTCCAGAACTGTAGCAGTGATCCAGCAGAAGACTGGGATGTGGCACATGATGTGGAGGCTTCGTGATGTCTTCATGTGGGAGATGATCCTGCTGGCCTGCTCCTCATCTCTGAATTTCTTCCTGAAGTACTCCTCCTTCTGAGGGTCATTGAACCCTCTGACCTCTGTCACCATGCCAACACACTGAGGAGGGATCTGATTGGCTGCTGCAGGTCGTGTGGTT
Source organism: Poeciliopsis prolifica (assembly GCF_027474105.1). Lineage (NCBI taxonomy): Eukaryota > Metazoa > Chordata > Actinopteri > Cyprinodontiformes > Poeciliidae > Poeciliopsis > Poeciliopsis prolifica. The sequence goes on from NW_026562434.1 coordinate 362,806, forward strand.
ATCCAGAGGAGAGCAGAGGGAAGCAGTTTCCCCCTGATGAGGTTTGTCAGCAGAACATCCACTGAGGTGGACTCTGTAGCATCAGTCAGGATCTCCTTGTTGTGGAAGTCCAGTGGAAGTCGACTCTCATCCAAGCCATCAAAGATGAACAGAACCTGGAAGTGTTCAAAGCTGCAGATTTCTTTGGTTTCACTAAAGAAATGATGAACAAGTTCCACCAAGCTGAACTTTTTCTCTTTCAGCACATTCAGCTCTCTGAAGGTGAATGGAAATATGAACTGGATGTTCTGGTGGGCTTTGTCTTCAGCCCAGTCCAGAGTGAACTTCTGTGTTAGGACTGTTTTCCCAATGCCAGCCACTCCCTTTGTCATCACTGTTCTGATTGGTTGATCTCTTCCAGGTGGGACTTTAAAGATGTCTTCTTGTCTGACTGTTGTTTCTGGGTCTGTCTGGTTTCCTGGATGCTGTTTCAATCTGTCTGACCTCATGTTCATCATTGACCTCTCCAGTCCCTCCCTCTGTGATGTAGAGCTCTGTGTAGATCTGGTTCAGAAGGGTTGGACTTCCTGCTTTAGCAATCCCCTCAAACACAGACTGGAACTTTTTCTTCAGACCAGATTTAAGTTGATGTTGACAAAAAGCAGCAAGATGTTCTAAATTAACACAAAACATAAAATCATTAACAAAAAAAAGATGAAGATGACTGGAATAAATGTTATTTCATCTCTTCAGACATAAGAAATCAGTATGACTGATTTATCTATCAGATTAAATCTTTGAAGAAATTCTCTTACTGCTCTGCAGATGGTCAGCCAGCTTTTCCTGCTTCATCCTCCTCAGGAAGTTCAGTGTGATCTTCATCACTGCCTCTCTGCTCCTCCTCTGCTCTTCATCATCACCTTCCAACACCTCATCATCTCTCTGACTCTCTGAATGTTCTAGGTCATCTGCAATCAGAACCTTCTGGATCTTCTTCAGTTCTTTCTTCACATAAGTGACAATGTTGTCCTCCAGCAGCTGGAACAGAATAATAGATGAAGGAAACATCAGAGTTTAAATCATGGAGCCAAACACCAGATGGATGTTGGACAGACTGACAGTCCTCTGGTCTAAAACACATAGAAAAGTAGTTGTACATTTACAGACCATAAATATGGAGTCTAACTGTGTTGATGCTGCTGGGCAGATGAACCACTGGGTACCTCTGAGATCTGCTGGTCCACTCTGTGGAGGAACCAGGAACAATTAGGAAGTCAGGAAATATTCATCCAGCAGTTTTCACAGAGGAAATCACCAAGAGTTTCACAGTAAAAATACTTGAAGGAGAAAAACAAAACATCACAATACACACTTACAGCAGGTAGAAACATCTCACCTCTCTCTGATGGTGGAGATCCAGGAGATTTAAAGTCAATGGGACGATGCTTTGAACAGTCACTCTTAAAGGACACACAGCTGGGTTCTGGTTCTGGTTCTGGTTTGAGTCTCTGATGGATCCTGACAGAAACATGATGATTAAAACTTAATCAGCAAAGAGGAGCAGCAGCAGCTTCATCACCACGTCTGTTCTGGCCTGATATAGTGAACGCTGTGTGAAAAGGGCTGTGGACAGTTAGAGATGGTGACCTCACCTCTGACCTTTGCTCTGGCTCTCATCTTCCCCACACAGAGTGGTTTTAGAGGGAGGGACTCCCTCCTCTCTGTCCTCACACTGATCCATGCTGCTGAATCCACATCAGCTCACACACTTTCTAGCTTCACCTGCAGAGGAAACACACATCATTCATCTGCACATCAACTCTGATCATCCTTTACATCATTAGTGCTGGAAAAAGATCAGCTGCTCCTCCTCTGATTGGCTCTTCTTCTCTGCTTCATATCAGTGTCAGGTGAATGCAGTCAGACAGCAGAGAGGCAGAGGAAGCTGCCATCAGCTGCTGCACTTCTACTATCAGTCCACTAGATGGAGACATGGAGCAACATTTACATTCACTGATTCAACCTGAACAACAGGAAGTATTTTAGTTAGTTAATTATTAATCTCTAAAAGTGGATTATCTGCTGCATTAAATGTTAACTATTTAATAATTTGACTGAATCAATAATAATATTTTAATAATATTTTATTTTGAAAGAGGAAACTGTTGCTGACATTAATGGTGGAGACTAGAGTTCAGTACCAGGAAATAAAAAACATGAATCAGTTCGGAGAAAAACAGTGAAACATCAGCTGTTCATCATGTTGATTGATTCCAGTTCATCAATAATCAATAATCCTGTAGATTAGCCTTCAAACAGCAAATATTAAAGTTCAGCTGAAATCAAAAGTTAAACTTTTCTCCAAACATCAGAGAATAGAAACAATCAAGAAAAAGTTAAAGTGATGAAAAAGTTCAATAAATAAACAAATTAAACTTACAGTTTGTTCAAAATATCCAAAGAGTTAAAGAAGAAAATTTAAACAACAAACTGAGACTCTACAAACGGACTGGAGTCGCACCTGAACAGGTGAATTCAAACTGAAAGTAAATGTGACGGATGTTGTATAACTGATGACGTCACAGCTCACCTGACTTGTAGTTTTTTCCTCCAGCAACAGAACCAGGAAGTAGAAGCTCTGAGGTGAAATCAGAGGCAGGTTGATAAAATCTTCATGAGGAAGAAGAGAAGTTCTGATAAAATGAGGGTGTACTTACTTTTGATCATTACTGTAGTGATGATTGATAGTAACAGAAAATACTAACAGTATTTCACTTCATTCATCATGTCATAAAGAAAAAGTTGTGAAAATGCATTTTTCAAACAAATATTTTCATCATGTCATCCAAACGTTCATTATAAACTAAATATTTAATTCACAATCTAAATATTTACTTGGATTGAAACTTAATTTTTGGAAATCAAACTTTAGCTAAATGTTTGGCTTCAAAAAAATATTTATTTTACAAACTAAACATTTAATTTTCAAATTCAGTATTTATTTTCCAAACTACATATTTAATTATCTTTTTCATGTCCAGTTGTTCAGTCAGACGCTCCATCATGTTGTCATGTTTCAGTTTTTCCTCCATTCAGCAACAGTTGGTGAACTGGGTTTAATCCAGTTTAGTCTAATTGTCTTTCTTGCTACCAGCAGCAGAAGGTGCAACAATATGTAACATTGATGTTTAGTGAGTAAATCCTTGGTGTTTTATGTCCAGCAGAAACAGAAGAGGCTCCATGGGGAGATCTGTCCTCAGAATGTCCTCAGTCTCCTGTTTCATTTCCTCCCAGAAAGTCTTTATTTGTGGTCAGAACCAGAAGACGTGTGATGACCGACCATTCAACACATTCCTCCAACATCCATCTGTGGTTGGAATCCTGGAAATGAACGTTTTGAAAGGAGTAATACTTTATTTGACACAGTGTGTTCTATTAAATCTGGTTTTTACTTTCCAGTCAAACTCTTTGCACGTTTGATTTCCAATCATTTTATGGCACAAAAATACAAATTAGAAAACTCCACTCTTTGTTTTATCAAGCTCCAGTTCAATTCAGTAAATTTATGTTCTCAATTTGACAACAATCCACAAATGGAGACCCCAAACTGGACCATATTGATAGTTTTGACCTCATTCCTCTTCAGAGATACCACTGCAAACTCGTATCAATGGCTCCTCAGAATGACCAGTGGGACGCTCTGCTGGATGGAGACTGAACTACAACACTAAAAGAAGTTTTAAACTCACTTTTCAGTTAGCTAATTGGACAAATTTTATTCTGTAAGATATAAATTGCATGGTTACACAAAACCAATAAAAAAGGTAACTATTGCCACATTATGGAGTAATCAATCATGGTGAATATCTGCCACAAAAATTCATTCTTGAACAAGATGGCGTTTCCCAGAAGACAGTATTACATTTTAATAAAAAGTGGGGTGGAAAGAAAAACTGGTGAAAAAAAGATGCACATATGAAATTCACCATTTCTGGAACAATGACATTCCAACATATGTGAAGTAGATTTTTCTTTAAAGAGAAAATGTTTTATTTGCATCAGTGTTCTTTTATGTATCACATAAATGTAATTGTATCATAGTCAAGATGTTTTTCGGTGCAGCTGCAGAGGGTGTACAAACTAACTGAACAAGATGCGTCTGCTGAAGTTTCCCAGGCGGGTCGTCTGGGAACTTAATCTTCTCCTCTGTTAGCTGAGAGGTGAATAAAGCAACTATGTAACTCTGAGTTCGTTAGAGCAGATTTAGATTTTCGCCTAATGAGTATATTTTTCCCTCTGTCTGCAGATGTATTAAAGATTGTTTTTGCTCCCTGAACTTGGACTAGAATTGTGCACTTCACACATATTCAGATGAACTTTTATGGTTAGTTCACAATGGAAAAATCTGAGTTGATTTCATCTGAACATTAATTCAATCTGGAGAGACTTAGACGGAGAAAATCAAAACCATTAGAAGAGTTTATTGACATACAAAATTTAAGTCTTTGGCGCTTGGGCCCCGGCTGAGGACATCGATCATCACAATCTTTGCGATGAGCTTGGATGAGCATTCCATATGCTGAAAGGAACGTCATCCCCCGAGACGAGACATTGGTGATGGAGGTGAAGAAAGGATGCAGCCGGAGAGCCGAGCGAGTGGAGGTGAAGGGGTGGAGGAGGGTTGAGCTCTGCTGGACAGCAGAAGACGCCATGGACGGTGCTATTTATCAGCTGGGACTTGGACAGTGATTGGACGTGACGCGTCTTGGACCAGCATTGATTAATCAATGGTGATGAACAGGAAGCAACGGTTGGATGATGCAGGTGGGGTTAGAAGAGTCTTCCAGTTGAATTTGCTCCTTTTTCCTCACAAAGTGCAATAAGATCTATTATAAATTTGCCCAGTATAAATACACTGATTTCACTGTGAAAATTACTTTTTTAGTCAGTAGTATAAGAATAAAAGACATTTCCATACAAGTCTTAAATACTTTATACAAAATATTGAGTGGAAATCATACACAGTGAGACAGATTTAAAGAGACGTGACAGTCCAATGAAAACTCCAGATAAATGCAGTGATTTATGGTCAAAAGTTACAAAATGTGCAATAATTAAAAAACCTAAAGTGAAAACTTAACTTGGCACAAGGAAATATTTGCTCCCATCAACAGAAACATTGAATTACTGAGGGAAGGTAAGAGGCTGGATCTGTAGTTTAATTTCATCCATTAAAAAGCTGCTGAAACAAAAAGAGCTCAAAATAAATCGCTGTCTACAGAAAATACAAAGAAATGGTAAATAAAAACATGGGATTGATACTCAGCATAACAGATTACAGCTTACATAAAATCACTAAAATGAAAAATACAAAATGTTAAGGACATCAGTCTGGAGAAACACGATGCAAATTATAACCATTACAAGATAAAGAGATTAAAAATAAACATAATTTTTATAATTAAGGCCACTCGTATGAAGAGCAGAATAAAAAACAAAAAAGGAGAGAAATGTAAACTTGTAATTATTCCAACTCAAGTCCTGCTGTGCAACTCAGTTTGTAACAAAACCCCAAAAAACTCAAAAATGTCAAAAAATGGAGCAGAAATCAGATCAAATCTTTAAAAGGGAAATAAATATACAAAAATATAAATAAAATGGTCATGACATGCAGACAACAGAGAGAAATAAAAATTACTACCAATAGAGAATGAAATGAAGCGATGAGTTAAATTCAAACATTTTTCATGTAAAACGAGGATTAGCATCGTTTCTGCATGACAAGGCATTTTCCTGCTCAAACTGTTAGAAAACAAATTGTGATTTGTAGTTTTTCTTTGCTAAGTGAAGTGAAATATTTGACTTGTGTTCATTAAAAACAGGGATTTCTTTCCTTTTACATGAACACACATTCACAGCTTGCAGAGTGTAAGGCTTGAACCACTTGGCCACACTTTGGGAGGGGTGGGTTGGATTTATTGCACAAGAACACTCGGGGCGGGTGGGTTCTTATTCGGCCCTTTGACAGGTTCTGGATGGGTTCTGTCTCCTCAGTAGAGGCGGACGAGACTTAAAAAAATGTGAAGTTGAAGAACACTGGAAGCTGGTGAGGTTTTACACAGCAGCCAAGACAGGTCAGAGGTCAAAGCAGTGCCACTGCATCAAGCAGAGCCTCATCTTCCCTCCTCTGCTGATCGGGTCTCGGACTTGAGCCGGACGAACTCCTTGGCGACGTCGTCGTTGGAGCGCTGGGAGAGGATCCGCATGGCGGTCAGGCCCGTGTCGTCCATGGAGATGCGCTGCCCCAGGGGGCACCAGCAGGCGCAGTTGCCCCTCTCCATGATGTCCCTCAGCTGCACCACGGCCAGGCCCACCACCCGGTCGGCGCGGCCGAAGCAGTAGTCCTTGACGCAGGCTTGAACCTCGTAGCACTCGAACCCGTCCTGAACACCCAGAACGCTGCAGAGCGAGAGCAGAACACAGGAGTGGGAGCACATGGGCTAGGGCGCTAATTGCAGAGCTAATTCCTGATTTTGTGCTTTTTCTGAAACTTTAAAAACATTCGTACACCTAGCTTTTGATGATCTAATTTTCCATTTTAAATCAAAACATTTTACTTTGATTTGAGGTCCACACCTGCAGTGGTAGATTACACTATTGCTAATCTGCTAATCTGCTAATAGCAGAGCAAATTTGTTGTGCAACACATTTTGATTCCCCTAAATCAGTTTTTTTCAAGTTAAATTCTAAAGCACTAATGTACTTTTGCTGTTTTCCAGACTTTCAGTTGAATAAAGTTTGACATCTGCAGTAGAAGGGACACTTCCATTAAGCTGCTAATGTAATAGTAGAGCTAATTTTAGCTTTTTTTATAGCTTTTAAAAATATTGCCACACAATTAATTTCTTAAAATAAATCCAGATTTTATTTGGAAAAGTTAAATTTGAGGAACTTCACTAAATGTTTAGCAGAAACACTAAATGAACAATTAGCTTTGCTGTTAGCGCATTAGCTGACATTGTCCAGTAATTTCACAAGGACTTTGTTTTGTGTAACCAACAGTTTATGAAGTCAGAATTAAAAGAGCTTCAAATCCTAAATGTGTCACGACGTTTGGTTTTGAACTTACAAGTGAAAGGTCTCGTTGTATTTGGGAGACCAGCTGTTGTTCTTGGATTTGGTCTGAAATCGGCGCTTCTTGTCGCTGAGGTGCGGCCCGATCATCGTGACTTCCACGAAGGGTCTGAACATCCCAGACGTCTGCCACTTCAAATCACTGGCTGCAATCACTGCATCAATGACACAAACATTTAAACAGAAATGACACTAAAATGCTGCAGCTTTGATTTTATTGGTTCAAAATGAGCCCAAACGGACCTTTGAGAGTAACTTTCCGCTCTCCGCTCTTGGGATGAGTGTACAGCTCAATCTGCAGGGAAACCTCTCCGATGGGTTTGTCCACAGCTGAGCCTGGTTTAACACAAACAACATTTGGTCCAATGCAGGCAAAGAAAACCACGTTTTATAGAGTCATGCGACGGAAACGCAGGTTTCACAAAACAGAAGAGAGAAAACGATGAAGGGAAGTTGGGCTGATGATGATTTCATGGAGACCTACCCCTGCTGGGCTGGATTTTCTCATTAGGGGTTAACCTAATACCCTTCCCATTGTGCACTGGCACAGAGGCAGCAGGAGATAAAAACAAGACAGCAACTTAAACAACCAAATCCAGGAGATAAAAGCAGCGAGGAATCTGAAACTCTCCCGTATTTAATCTCCTTTGAGGCGTTTTGGATCTACCCTGTGAATGCTGCGTGGTCACGAAGGTTTTGATGAGCGTGTCGGTGGTCTGGGTGTAGAGCGACAGAGCGTGGCGGAGCGACGAAAGCTCAGCGCTCTTCTCCAGGAAAGTCTTCTTCAAGCCGTTCCCGCCCGCATGAAAGTATTGCTGCGTAGGAAACAAAACGAGAGGAATCAGCGTTCTACAACCTGAATGATTAAACTTAAAGTGGAGTTAATCAGACTTTTAGTTAATCAACTAAAAGACTCTTAAAATGTGAATGAATTGTACTTTTCTGTTTGACCAGAGGTCAACGTTTCGCTCTCACCTTGATGGTATCCAGAGCCACATCCATGACGGCACACTGCCTGGGCGTCAGGCTTTTAGCGTCTCCTGCCATGTGATCCTAAACAACCCAAACCAAGACTTTGACTAGACCAATTCACAGGAGAAAGCAAACTCAAAGGCAACCTGATACCTTCAGTTTGGAAAGGTATCCCAGTTCTTTAGCAGCAGAAAGGATCTGTGCTCCCTTCAGGAAAAACAGAAAAATGAATGATTCTTTTAGTTTCCAGAAGCCTTGTTTCAATTTTAAGTATCATATTAGTAAAGTTTGATGGAGATGGAAAAAAAGCATCGATACAACTCATGTTCAGACGTAAAGTGAGTTATTTATCTACTCTATATGTGATTGGATGATGTTCAGTTTGTTGACTCATAATTAAACTGAATATGCCACAGTCATCATTTTAAAACATAATGGATAAAAATATTTTTTGTGTTTGGTCACGTCTGTCAAAATGTTTACATCTCATCATCTGACACAATTACGAGTTGATCCATTTCAAAATGGCAGCCATGTTTCCATCCAGCTGTGATTCAAATTTTGAGAAAATTTTTATAATAATGTATAAAAGAAAATGCAAATTACACTGCAAAAATAAACTCTCACCAAGTATTGTTGGTCTAGTTTCTAGTGCAAATTTGACGAATGTGAATTACATTTAACTTTTCTTTTTGGGATAAATAAAGTATGTTTGAATTAGAATTTAAAAATATCTCAGCACATTTTAAATAAGACAAAAGTAACTTAGTAGCAACTTATCAGAAGAAGAAGCTTGTTTTAAGTCGATAATTCCTTAATATTGATTAAAAAAAAGTAGTTGGCAGATTATTTAATTTAAGGGAAATGATTTGTTATAAGGGAAATAATCTGTCCTACACAAAATAAGTTCATTATATTTATTTTGCCCAAAATTATTGATATAAAATGAGATTTTAGTCTGGTTATTATTTCCCTTATAACATTGCAAAAATATCTTGATTTAGGTGAAATAATCAATGTTGGAGAAACATTATCGTCATTGATAATGTAATAACAGCAATAGTGTTACAACAACACTATTAAATAATAGTGTTGTTGTAATTTCAAGGCTGCTGTTTCTCTGTCAGATTCCCTCAGGTCTCCACAGCAGACAGATGGATCACGGCGCTCTTCCTCCACCTCCTCGCCGCGCCCCATCCTCATCCTCCACCACCTCCACTGAGTTCTGATGGGTCGGTTCAGATCCTCTCTGGAGATCAGACACCAGAACAGAGGCGGATCAGAACTAAAGCCAGCAGCTCTGCTGAAGCTCAGGAGAACTCTGAGTCCAGATGTGGACCCTGGTCTCCTCCAGAACCTCCTCTGTTCTGCTGTGGAGGAACTGTGTGGCTCCAGTTCTGCAGCAGGACCTTCTCAGCTGCAGCAGAAGAAGAAAGGACTTCCTGTGTTCAGGTTGGATAGAAACCTGGATATTTTCTAGCTTGTGGTTCTGCTTCCAGCGTAGATGTTCTCCAGGGTTCTGATCTGGATCTAGTGGACTGTAGAGCTCATCAGGTTTCCTCTCATCCACTTTGAGATCTTCAGCCTCCTTTAGATTCAACCTGAAGCTTCTTCTGACAGATTAGCTGCAGCTGATATTTAGCATGATATCTATTATTCTAGCCTCAGTTTTCTGTTCTTCATGTGACTCCACTGAATCCAACTCTGATGTCGTCCACTTCACAAGTGATGAAGATCCTTTTTTCTTTCACTTCCTGCTGATTTCTTTCCAAAGCTCCATTTGTTCCAGGAGGATCTTCAATGTTCTCTTTAGATGATGGAGGAACTCAGACTGACTCCACCCGGCTGGTGCTCCAGGTGAGCAGAAACAAACAAACCCTAAAGTCATCCAGCTTTAGATTTGGACCAACTGAACATCAAGCTTCAGTAACGTCTCAGTTAAAGTTTGTTTCCGATCTGAGATCAGAAAGTTCTGGAACAAACTGGTTGCTCTCCAGTTTGATGATGTTTCCAACCTGAATGTTCATCCATTTTTCTTCTCTCAGCCTGGAAAGAAAATCCTCTAAATTATCTGGCTTGATAAAAAACTGTTTTATTAGTAAAATCTTGGAATCTTGACTCACTCTTTGTGTATCAGGACTTTCACCTTGCAGTTATTCACCTGAAATGAAGAGGAATTGTTTATTTTTGGTCTAAGAATAAAATGTTTTTGTAAGGATCATGTAATCACATCCTGGAAAGTCCTTCAGAGTTTATCTTTGCTCTAAAGTTATGAAAACCCAAAACCTCTCCCTTTTTAACAGAGATCAATAACCAAACACTCTGATCTTTGCTTAATCTGCCAGTTTGACAAATATAAATGAACATCGCTTCAAAATGTGTGTATTTTATTACTTCTGAGTGGGAAAGTGTTTCTGAAATGGAGCAGGAAATACATTTCATAACAGCTGATTTGCATGTGATCAAGACAAGAAGGCAGCGGTCAACACACACACACCCAGTGGTGTGTTCACACACACTCTGCAGAACTTTGTGTTCATCAGGAGGTCGATTGTTTCAGGTTTGAGCTAAAACAGAAGCAGCAGCACTTCCTCTACAGGAGAAAACACACGAGGTCATGAGGTCAAGCTTTGTGACAGTAAATAAAACACATGAATAATCTCTTGGTTTGCTCAATTATAATAAAACATGATATTTATGTTATGAACAATTAGATAATTTTAGCTTGGATTGGCTCTGAACACATCATAAATCACTGATTCATTATAAAAACTTTGACTAGACTCAGAGTAGACTTATGTAAATATACATGATGAAGTATTTAAATTCAGCATTTCACTGAAAAAGTAATTAAAGTGTAGATACAGGGATAAAGATTAGCATGCTAACCCCTCAGGTTTCCCATCAGCCACTTGGGTTTCAGGATGGCCAACATTTTTAAACATGGCTGCTAATTTTGAGCCTTTTAAACCAGATATGGACATTAAATGTTCCCTGTTAGAGATTCAGGTTTTAACTTATGGACCTTTGTCAGTAAATTTGATTTAATTATTGGGGAATAATAAAAAAAAATTGACAAGGAATAAACTAAAAATTAGGTTTTTGGAGGTGAAATGATTAATTGTTGAATAAAATGGAAAATTAATCATGTAGGATTAATGAGATTATTTTATTGTGAAATTTTAAACACATTACATTTGTACTTTCACTTTGTGTAAAGAGTATTAAGAACTAATTGAATTCATATAAAACATGCAGTTTTTTCATGTTATTGAACGTAGGCAGCCTTCAAAATGAGCGGTCCTTATTTTTCTGTGATGCTTCCAGTCTCTGCGTTGTCCTGTTTCCCCTTGATTGTTCCCAGGTGTTTCTCGTTTCTGTGATTACCATCTGTGTATTTAATCCCACGGTTGTCCTTTGTTCCTCATCGAGTCCTCATCGTTCTTCATGTCATTTTGTCAAGCCTGTTCTTCTGTCCACCAGGATGAACAGTTGCTACCGGCGTTGAGCCCTGGCTTCATCTCAGCCATGCTGCCTGTTTTTGTGTTTCCACTTGGACTATTTTTACTATTAAAACCATCATTTAACTATATCCTGGGTTTTCTGCCTGCTGCTTCACCACCAGTATACCAGCATCTCTTGATAGAGTGAAGCTATGACAAGAAAAAAACTGAAAACATGTGGATCCTGGAATAATCCTGGAATAATCCTGAAATAATCCTGGAATAATCCTGGAATAAACCCAGCTTCCATCTTTAAAGGACTAGAAGAAGAAAAAGTTCCAAGGACTCAATCAGAATCGTTTCAACAAGAAATAGATTGTAGAGACTGAACTATCTGTTCAACAGTGAGAGAGTTTCTCTGACAGGAGGAAAAACTTTAGACTCTTTAGACTCAAATCAGCTCAGAAACACTGAAGAACCAGAACTGGACCAGAACCTCCAGAACCCAAATCCAGGAATCAGAGGTTCAGTGAATGTGGTGTTGAAGGTGTGGAGGAGGATCAGTGAGTCAGAGGAGACTCTGTAGAAGGACAGAATGCCAGCAGGACAGTCCACATACACTGCTACTCTGTTAGAGACAGAGGAGGAGGAGACGAGTTTCTATGTTATTGTGCCAGACAGAGTAACCATGACGATCAAAGCAGCTCAGACTCCAGGAATTATCATTACATCCAAACCTACAGTCTCCACTGTTTCCTTTCCTCTTGATTCTTCTGTAACTCACTGATATATAAACATCTCCTCTCCTCTCAACCTCCCAGTAACAGCGACCAGTCACCAGTTCTACACAGCAGCTGAAGATAATAATCAAATCTGTCTGGATGATCAGGATATGACAGAAGCTCCTCCACATATGTCACCTTCCTGTTGTCTTCAGACAGTTTGAGATTTCTGTTCACTGTGTTTGTGTCGATGGTGAGTTGACAGGAATCTGATGGAGAACAAACACAATCCAGCTGCAGTTATTGATCATTTATTGACACTTTGACTCCTGAATGAGTGATGTGACAGTTTGAAGATGGTTGAATGTGAGCTGCTTTGTTGTCATGAATCAGATGAAAACACACTTACATTTCCTCAGACCTGGAGTCAAGAATCGGCCTCCAGCAGGCTCCACCCTGAAAGGAGGAGGGGGGTCAGACCATCAGTCTCTTTCAGCAGCAAACATGGACATTACATGTCTCTCAGACACATATTGTCCTCCACTGAGACAGGAACAGTCCAACATCTGGATTGCAAACTGCAGTGGATGTAGGAAGGACAGTTGGTGCTGCTGCAGCACAACTCATTTCTCCAAACACAGGAAAAGCTCCAACAGAGAGGAGAAAGGAAATCCCTCAGTAACAACCTGAAGAACTCACTGAAGCCTAAAAGGACATCAGGAAACTAAGGAAACATTTCTGGAAGCTCCACCTGATTTAATAATCAGCATTAAAATACAATCAATCTAAACTCTGATCAACACCTGGATACCTGATCCATCCACACTCCCACACACAGATGAAGGAATGAAACACTAAACAGCCCTGCTGCTGAAAACCTGCTGTGGCCTCACTGTAATATCCAGAAATACAAACATTCAAAAGGAGAAGCTGCATCACATTCAACAAAGATTCAACAAGAATCAAAGATTTGATCTCTGAGCTCAGACTCACAAACCAGGGAGAGGCTTCCATCATCACACACCTCTGACAAACACCTCCAACCTTTCAGCACTTCCTCTACCAACCAGCACCACCAGGTGGCGCTGCACACATTTACAATGAGCCCAAGAAGAAGAAGCAGCATCCTGAATCCAGCAGCTGCAGTAATGGCTTGTGAAAGTGTCCAAGGAGCATCTGGAACCAGAACCAGCAGATCCAACAGTCCAGAGAGTCTTTGTTTACATCTTTCCTCTCAGATTTCCAAGCTGCTCTCAGAGGGAAATGACATCATCACTTTACTGATGATGTCATGCTCTGATGTCACTAATCAGGAGCTGCTGGACTTCTACATTTCCAGCATGGAGGACAGAGAAGATCTCAGCTCTGATGAGGAGCTGGCCTGCCTTCACACTGATTGAGGGTCAAAGAAATATTTCCAGATGAAGTCAGACTAAAATGTTGGATTGTCCTGCTGTTGCAATCAGAGGCCAAGAAGAAGCTTCAAGTTCTTCTCCTGTTCAGCTCCACGTTCCTGTCAGAGACTTCAGCTCCTCATGAGGAGAACAACTAAAGCCTGGAACAGACTGACACCAACATCCTGACATCTCATCCCTGAACAAAGCTTTGCAGCATCAAGGTGACTCTTAGCACCGTATATGGACAGATTTCCTCTAAAGGGGGCGGAGCCTGGATTGGAGGAACCAGCAGCAGCTTCCAGGAACAAACCTTGGGAACCTCTGGAGGAGAACATGGAGATGAGATTCCTGCTTTAATCAGTGGATTCATTGATAGAAAACATGAAATGTCTGAGAGCTGCAGCTCCATTTTCTACAGATCTGCTGGAACATCAGATAGAAATGAAGAATTTCATCATTTCACATCAAATCTGTTCATCCTCCACAGATACAACTGAATTATTGAGCTGAACTGGTTCCAAAGGTCTGGATGGTAAAAACATTCATTGTTTTTCTGTCTCATTAGTTTCCAGAAAGAGTTGAAATGTTTCAGCAGCTTTATCCTGCAGCTCAGTAAAGATCTCTCCTCTTTCCAACCTGATTTAGTCCATGAAGCAGAACATCTCTGCTGCTGCAGCAACAGGAGGAAACTTCTCCAGTTCTCAACTTCTACACTCTGACTGCTTGGAAACAGATCAGGGAGGATCAGCCTTTTCTCCAGGCTGCTCCTCCTGACTCTAGCGCCACCTAGTTGAGGACAAACTACCATACAAATAACTGCTAAACTCTGCCTCAAACAGTTTGCTTCATGTTTTTTGTGTATTTTTGGTTTCATTAAGTCCTGAAAGTTGTGAATCTTTGTTTCACTTTTTGAGAACTTTTCCACATCCATCTGACCATTTTCTGATCTTTCCTCATTTGGGCTGATTGGTCTAGATCTCCATGAAATATTCTTTTAAAGTCCAAATTGTTTCCCAGCTGTGTCTCTACAATTACATATCATATCTTTTATATGATATCATTAATCTGCATATTTTTAACTTATTTTAAATCAGCCAATCAGCTTCTTGTATTTCCTCAGTAGATCATCAGTGGAAGCCCCGCCCAGCCCATGATGCTCCTGGTTTGTGAAGACAGAGAGACAAACTGAACTCTGATAGGAAACAGTTTCAACTGATTTTCTCTCTCCAACCTCTTGGTTCCACATGGAGCTATATTTGGCCCCCTGCTGCTCTGAATACCATGTTATTGTGGTTCCAGTAGATGGGTTGGTTTCCCAGGTTCATTCAGAACCATGTGAAAGATTCTTATAGTTTAAATGAGCTGCTGTTTGAAAAGTTACAACCAAAATGACCAGAGATAATTTGAGTTCTTAAACTGTAATAGAGATAAAATGGGTTCAAAATGTTATCCATTCATTTATAAATGATATGACTGTATACCAGCTTCAAACTAAATGTTTCCCAGCAGACTGACTAAAGACATTTCTCCTTCTTCCTCCTCTATCAGACCTTCTCTGCTCCTGCAGCAGGTTCCTCCATACCTGAGAGCTTCCAGTCTCCAGTGTGGATCCTTCAGTCCAGCCGACAGCAGCTTCACTCCTGTCTCCTGGATGATTGTAGCTCAGGTCCAACTCTTTCAGATGGGAGGGGTTGGAGGTCAGAGCTGAGGCCAGAGAAGCACAGCCTTCCTCTGAGACCAAACAGCCTGATAAGCTGCAGACACACAATTCATCACATGATGAGAAAATGAGAAGATTGAGGTAGAAACTAAGGTCTGAACTGATGGATGGATGGATGGATGAATGGCCCAGAGTTACCTGAGAGTTTCCAGGTTGCAGTTTGGACTCTTCAGTCCAGCAGAGAGAAGCTTCACTCCTGAATCCTGCAGGTTGTTGTTACTCAGGTCCAGTTCTCTGAGACTGGAGGACTGGGAGCTGAGAACTGAGGACAGAGCTTCACAGCTTCTCTCTGAGAGGTTACAGCCACTCAGTCTGAGGAGACAGGGAGGAAAATATGTTATTAATCCATCAAAATGTATTTTTTCCAGTCAACAATGTTTTTTGTTGATTTGAAAGAACAATTTTATTTTACATATTTGCATTTGTTATGAACTGTTTAATTTTATAGTTTATATAAATGCAGGAGGAAGTCGTTTCTTTTTACAGAAACCCCCAATGTTTAAGAAATCATCAAATGTTTGTGTTACTTTCCAGTCAACAATATTCTTGGACTTATTGAAGAATATGTCATATTTTTCAAAACTTTATTCTATAGTTGGGACTCTGACCTTGAAGAACTGAACTACAGGCAATAAGGAGGCTGGCAAGAGAAATATTACTACATTAATCCAGTGTCAGTTTAACAGAAAGAGTCCATTGAAAATCTAGTCTGAATATCAGCATCAGAGCTGGTTTGAGGAAAACACCATCTTCAACAAAAGCAGAGAGAATCTCAGATTATATCTTTCCATTTTTAACTGGTTGGATTCAGAGATGGAAAACTGAGCAGTGACTGACAAAAACTGTTCCTTTGAGCAACAAGTTAACTATTAATCTTCAAACTAAATGTTTCCCAGCAGACTGACTAAGACATTTCTCCCTCTTCCTCCTCTATCAGACCTTCTCTGCTCCTGCAGCAGGTTCCTCCATACCTGAGAGCTTCCAGTCTCCAGTGTGGATCCTTCAGTCCAGCCGACAGCAGCTTCACTCCTGAGTCTCCTGGATGATTGTAGCTCAGGTCCAACTCTTTCAGATGGGAGGTTGGAGGTCAGCTGAGGCCAGAGAAGCACAGCCTTCCTCTGAGACCAAACAGCCTGATAAGCTGCAGACACACAATTCATCACATGATGAGAAAATGAGAACATGGAGGTAGAAACCAAGGTCTGAACGGATGGATGGATGGATGGATGGATGGATGGATGGATGGATGGATGGATGGATGGATGGATGGATGGATGGATGGATGGATGGATGGCCCAGAGTTACCTGAGAGTTTCCAGGTTGCAGTTTGGACTCTTCAGTCCAGCAGAGAGAAGCTTCACTCCTGAATCCTGCAGGTTGTTGTTACTCAGGTCCAGTTCTCTGAGACTGGAGGACTGGGAGCTGAGAACTGAGGACAGAGCTTCACAGCTTCTCTCTGAGAGGTTACAGCCACTCAGTCTGAGGAGACAGGAGGAAAATATGGTATTAATCCATCAAAATGTCTTTTGGGATGTGGAGGGAGGGATGAGGGGGGAAAAAAATGTCAGATTTCAGCATACTTAAGAAAGACATTATGTCAGAGCTCATGTGCCTTTTGCATGTAACTGACTGCTATTATGTCTGCACTTAATATTTGTACATGGAATGTTAATGGTATTCACACACCTCTTAAACGGAGAAAGGTCCTAACTTATCTTGAAAGGGAACATGTTCACATAGCTTTGCTACAAGAAACCCATATGGATGCCAAAGAACATGCAAAATTACAACAGGGTCCTTTCAATCAGGCCTTCTTTTCCTCCTTACATCTAGAAGTAGAGGTGTTATCATTCTGATCCGGAAAAATGTACCATTTAAATTTATAGATTGCATAAAGACACTGGTGGGAGGTATATTATTGTGAAAGGTATTTTGTTTGGGGAGGAGATTGCCTTTATGAATGTATACTTTCCCCTGGTCAGCCAGGTACATTTCTAATGTCTGCTTTTACAAAACTTGTGGATCTGAATTAAGAATACGATTGTGGGTGGAGATTTAACTGTCATCTCTCCCCCTGGTGGATAAATCCCCTGTTGGTAAATGTCGTACCTCATCTCAAGCTAAAATGGTCTCGACTCTGTGTGAGGAGTTGGCCTATGTAGATGTGTGGAGGACACAACATATAGCAGGTAAAGAATTTACATTTTTCTCTAAAGTACATTCTTGTTATACAAATTGATTATTTTTTTGTTCCCAGGCAGTTCTTGCCATCAGTCATTTCTAGTTCAATCGGCAACATAATAATATCAGACCATGCGCCTGTGTATATTAAATGTAACATTTGAACTGGGCCAGGCAAACAAGACGGTGGTACTTTGACTCTTCCATTTTATATGACGAAAAATTTAGAACCTACTTTGCAGCGGAATTCAAACACTTTCTTTCAGTCAATGCATCTTCTACTGATGATCCATCTTTACTGTGGGAGACCTCCAAAGCTTACTGCAGAGGCCTCATTACTACTTATACAAATGGCAAAAGACGCAGGCAAGCAGAACAAAGACTTATTCTGGACTCTAAATTGAAGTCAGCTGAGCAAGCCTATCAGATCAGACCTACCCTGGCGAAACTTAAAGAGATTCAGACTCTCCGCTCAGCGCTGGACTGTCTAACAAATGAAGCGGAAAAAAAAATTAGATTTGCTAAACAAAAACTATATGAACACGGTGACAAGCCTGGAAACATTTGTCATACCTGATCAAAAAGAAATCGGACTCCCAAAATATTGCATTCATTAATGACAGGAATGGCAAACAGCTCTTTGATTCAAATGGTATTAATAACACTTTCAAATGTTTTTACGAGAACCTTTATAAATCCAGGTCTCTAGTGACACTACAGAGTTGATGAACACCTTTTTTTCCAACTTCAACCTTCCTTGTCTGACAGAAATTCAAAGTCAACGTTAGATAGCCCTATAACCATTGAAGAAGTCAGGGAGGCCATTAAAGGTCTGCAGTCTGGTAAAGCGGCAGGGCCTGACTTTCTTACTGTAGAATTTTACAAAGAGTTCGCTACCCTCCTAGTCGAACCACTGCTGCACATGGGGAACGACTCTTCCCGAAAGGGTCACTTGCCCATGTCATTGAGGGAAGCCAATATATCCTTAATACTTAAAAGGAACAAACCACCGGAAGATTGTGCCTCATACAGGCCAATTTCCTTATTAAATGTGGACTTAAAGATCCTTTCAAAAATATTAGCAAGACATTTGGAGACTTTACTCCCAACACTTATCAATGAGGATCAAACTGGCTTTATTAAGGGACGTAGTTCATTCAATAACATGCGTAGGCTGCTCAACGTGATCCAGTTCTTCAATCAAAGTGCAATGTCTGGTTTAGTGGTCTCCCTAGACGCCGAAAAGGCATTTGATCGTGTGAAGTGGTCATACCTTTTCTACACTTTGAGAAAGTTTGGTTTGGGGGAAAATTTTGTTAACTGGATCAGAATACTTTACAGTGAGCCCTGTTCAGCTGTTGTCACTAATGGTCTACGATCACCAAATTTTCAGGTGCGGAGGGGAACACGCCAAGGCTGCCCCCTTTCGCCCCTGCTTTTCGCTTTAGCTATAGAGCCTCTGGCAGAGGCAGTACGGACCCATGGGGGTATAGGCAGTCTGACCATTGGAGAGAGACAACACAAGATTACTTTATATGCTGACGACGTGCTCAGATTTTTATCTCGGCCTGAGGACTCTATTCCACTTCTCATAGAGACCATTAATAGGTTTGGGGATTTTTCGGGTTATAAAATCAATTTTAACAAATCAGAGGTTATGCCACTAGGCTTATTAAAACATCAACCGTCTATGCCTACCCCATTCCCTTTCACTTGGTCCCCAGAAGGATTCACATATTTGGGAATAAAAATCACCCCTTCTTTTGACACAATATATAAGGTGAATTTCACTCCCTTATTCCAACGTATCCAGCTGGACCTTGAAAGATGGAAAACATTGCCTCTCTCTTGGTTGGGCCGCGTGTCTCTCTTAAAAATGAATGTCTTACCCAGGCTTTTATATCCCATACAAATGATCCCAGTTCTTTTTCTCCGTAAGACGATTAAGACTTTAAATGGGTGGTTAAGTTCTTTCATATGGGCAGGAAGGAAACCACGGCTAAAAATTTCTACACTGTGTCTCTCGTCCGCAAGTGGAGGCCTTGATCTCCCAGACATACGAAAGTATCAGATCAGCGCTCACATGCGTGTTGCCGCTGATTGGATAAGGGGTTCTGCCTCTCTGTGGCTTGATATAGAAAGCTCTATGTCCAGGTTTCCTTTACAAAATGTATTATTCCTGAAGAAAAATGATACTATAAAAAAGTACTGCAGTAATCCCATTACTATTAACACTGTGAGAGCTTGGCAAATGGTTAAAAAAATTGGAGGGCAGGTTCCAAATTATATCACCTCTTACACCCATTTGTGATAACCCTATGTTCCTACCAGGCACTATGGACTCTGGCTTTAAAACATGGTCAATGAAGGAATTCGAACACTTTCGGACTTGAAGGGAGGTGCTGCGTTATTATCGTTCTCTCAGCTAAAGGATAGATATGATATTGGGAGGCAGGATTTCTTTCATTATCTACAAATTAGATTTCATACAGAAAAACCACACTCGAAGCAGACCAAACGATTTCGGTGTGTGAAAAACAGTTATTCTCCCCTAGGGTACAAATTTTAATTAAAACCTTTTACAACTTATTGAAAGAGTACCCCTTGTCAAATACAACACATTTGAAAGAAGTTTGGGAAAGGGAATTACAGTGGGAAATAAATCCGGAGGAATGGGACGAGGCTTGGAAGAATGCAAAGTCTCTAAGTATTTGTAATCGGGTTAAGGCCATTCAATTGAAAATCTTACACCGGGCGCACATCTCTCCTTCTCAACGAAGTAAGTTCAGTGTTAGCCTCTCGCCATTGTGTCTAAAATGTAAAATAGAGACTGGTAGCCTTACACATTGTTACTGGTCCTGTCGGAAAATTCAACATTTTTGGTGTATAATAAAATGTGAATTAGATAAGATTTTTTCTGTTTGCACACAATTCAATCCATTGTATTTCCTACTCGGTTTGACTGACACCAGTTTACCTGGCAAATATCAGCGTCAACTTTACAGAATGCTTACTTTTTGTGCAAGAAAATGTGTGATACTGAACTGGATTTCTGACAAAGCACCAAGTAAATCACAATGGCTAAATACAGTACTCGGTTATATATCCTTGGACTACTTAACGAGCAAACTGCACGATAAAGAAGACAACTTTCATAAAGTTTGGGAGCCTTTTATGTCCTATGTAGGATTTGAAATTTCTGCATCTTTCTGGAGAGGATTTGTAATTTGAGGGGGACTGAATTGCAAACATCTGAAATGCTTTGGTGTAGACCATTTGTATTACACTGCTATTATTGCTGTTGTTTTTCCTTTTTCTTTTTTCTTTCCTCTTTTTGTATGCAACTGTAAGAGCTGGACTGTTCTTTTGTTTTTGTATTGTATTTGTTCATTTGTCAAAACATTGAAAACTAATAAATATACTTATTAAAAAAAATAAATGTCTTTTTTCCAATCAACAATGTTCCTCTTTACTGATTTAATGAACTGTTTTATATATAATCATGTTGCCTTTTGTTGTGAACTGGTTCAGTCTATATTTGGGTCTCCAGCCATGAAGGACTGAACTAAAGGCAACAAGGAGGCTGGCAAGAGAAATATTAAATTCCTCTATGAACTAAATGAATCCCTGTCAGTTTTAACAGAAAGAGTCCAATGAAGCCTGAGAATCAAGGCTGGGCTGAAGATCAGCATCAGGCTCAGTTTGAGGATCAGCATCAGAGCTGGTTTGAGGGAAAACAGCAGCTTGAATCAAAGCAGAGCAAATCTAGTTTCATCTTTACATGTTTAACTGTTGGATACAGAGATGGAAAACTGAGCAGCAACTGACAAAAACTATTTGAACAAGAATCAAATTGTTCTATAAAAGGAACAGAAACTGCTCCAATTTAAACTCATGTTTGGAAAAAAAACATTGAGAAAACCAATAGGGGAAATACCCATCTAACAGTAAGACATCTATTATCATTTTCTTCTATTATTGAAAAAACATTTGCATCATAACTGATAAAATATAATGGACAGAAATCTGGTTTCACTAGGATTGAGAACATTTTACCTGAGAGTTTCCAGGTTGCAGTTTGGACTCTTCAGTCCAGCAGAGAGAAGCTTCACTCCTGAATCCTGCAGGTTGTTGTTACTCAGGTCCAGTTCTCTGAGACTGGAGGACTGGGAGCTGAGAACTGAGGACAGAGCTTCACAGCTTCTCTCTGAGAGGTTACAGCCACTCAGTCTGAGGAGACAGGGAGGAAAATATGTTATTATACAATTCTACAAAAATTTATATTTTTCAAGGTTTTTCTTGGACAGAGAAGGATCAATCTTATTTTACACATGTTTATGATGCCTTTTGTTGCGAAATGGTTCATTTTATAGTTAGTCCTCCATCCTTAAAGTTTATAACTACAGGAAACAAGAAGTCTGGAAAGAGAATGATAAAATTCCACAATTAACAAAATTACTACAATTTAAATTTTAACATAAAGAGGACGAGTTTTGCTGCTTTAATATGTATCACTATGTCAGCTGCTGAAGGGAGTCTGTGTCTCCTTCACACATCACCCCCAGTGAGAAACTTTGAGGAGACAATGCAACAATATATAAGCTGAAAAATTAACATATATATTTACCTCATCATTAGTATATTTCTATCAAAGATAACTGTATTAACAATGTGTGTCCTTACAGAGTTTTCTTGGAGGCTTTAACCACTGGCAGCAGCCTCAGAAGAATCTCCTCTGAAGCAGAGTATTTCTTCAGGTCAAACACATCCAGATCTTTTCCTGATGACACTAAGATGAAACCCAGAGCTGACCACTGAGCAGGAGACAGTTTATCTGTGGAGAGACTTCCTGAACTCAGAGACTGTTGGATCTCCTCCACTAGAGAACGATCATTCAGTTCATTCAGACAGTGGAACAGATTGATGCTTTTCTCTGCAGACACATTCTCACTGATCTTCTCCTTGATGTACTCAACTGTTTCCTGATTGGTCTGTGAGCTACTTCCTGTCTTTGTCAGCAGACCTTTTAGGAGTCTCTGATTGGTCTGCAGTGAAAGTCCCAGGAGGAAACGGAGGAACAAGTCCAGGTGTCCATTTGGACTCTGTAAGGCCTGGTCAACAGCTCTCTGATGGAGAGATTGTAGATCAGATGTATTAATGAAGATGTATTAGATCTTTGTATTTCTTTGATCATGTCAGAACCAGAGTTGATGAAGGTCAGATGAACATGAAGAGCAGCCAGAAACTCCTGAACACTCAGATGGACGAAGCAGAACACCTTGTCCTGGTACAGACCTCTCTCCTCTTTAAAGATCTGTGTGAACACTCCTGAGTACACTGAGGCTGCTCTGATATCGATGCCACACTCTGTCAGGTCTGATTCATAGAAGATCAGGTTTCCTTTCTGCAGCTGATCAAAAGCCAGTTTTCCCAGAGACTCAATCATCTTCCTGCTCTTTGGACTCCAGTGTGGATCTGTTTCAGCTCCTCCATCATACTTGACCTTCTTCACTTTGGTCTGAACCACCAGGAAGTGGATGTACATCTCAGTCAGGGTTCTGGGCAGCTCTCCTCCCTCTGGTCTCCAACACATCCTCCAGAACTGTAGCAGTGATCCAGCAGAAGACTGGGATGTGGCACATGATGTGGAGGCTTCGTGACGTCTTCATGTGGGAGATGATCCTGGCCTGTTCCTCATCTCTGAATCTCTTCCTGAAGTACTCCTCCTTCTGAGGGTCATTGAACCTCTGACCTCTGTCACCATGCCAACACACTGAGGAGGGATCTGATTGGCTGCTGCAGGTCGTGTGGTTATCCAGAGGAGAGCAGAGGGAAGCAGTTTCCCCTGATGAGGTTTGTCAGCAGAACATCCACTGAGGTGGACTCTGTAGCATCAGTCAGGATCTCCTTGTTGTGGAAGTCCAGTGGAAGTCGACTCTCATCCAAGCCATCAAAGATGAACAGAACCTGGAAGTGTTCAAAGCTGCAGATTTCTTTGGTTTCACTAAAGAAATGATGAACAAGATCCACCAAACTGAACTTTTTCTCTTTCAGAACATTCAGCTCTCTGAAGGTGAATGGAAATATGAACTGGACGTTCTGGTGGGCTTTGTCTTCAGCCCAGTCCAGAGTGAACTTCTGTGTTAGGACTGTTTTCCCAATGCCAGCCACTCCCTTTGTCATCACTGTTCTGATTGGTTGATCTCTTCCAGGTGGGACTTTAAAGATGTCTTCTTGTCTGACTGTTGTTTCTGGTCTGTCTGGTTTCCTGGATGCTGTTTCAATCTGTCTGACCTCATGTTCATCATTGACCTCTCCAGTCCCTCCCTCTGTGATGTAGAGCTCTGTGTAGATCTGGTTCAGAAGGGTTGAACTTCCTGCTTTAGCAATCCCCAAACACAGACTGGAACTTCTTCTTCAGACCAGATTTAAGTTTATGTTGACAAACTGGAGCAAAATGTCCTAAATTAACACAATAAGAAAAATCAGATATGAAAGAAAATCATGTTTTGATTTTGATTACATCACTTCAGCAAATGTGTAATTTATAATTTCAAATCTCTTTAGAAATGCTCTTACTGGTCTGCAGATGGTCAGCCAGCTTTTCCTGCTTCATCTTCCTCAGGATGTTCAATGTGATCTTCATCACTGCCTCTCTGCTGCTCCTCCTCTGCTCTTCATCATCACCTTCCAACAACACATCATCATCTCTCTGACTCTCTGAATGTTCTGGGTTATCTGGACTCAGAACCTTTTTAATCTTCTTCAACTCGTTCTTCACAAAAGTGACAATGTTTTCCTCCAGCAGCTGGAACAGAATAATAGATGGACACATGGGACTGAAATCATGGAGTCAAACACCAGATGGATGTTGGACAGACTGACAGTCCTCTGGTCTACAAAGTGCAGCATGGAGATGAATGTGAGAACTCGTGGAAAATTAATTGTTGTTCATATACAGACCATAAATATGGAGTCCAGCTGTGTTTGATGCTGCTGGGCAGATGGACCCCTGGGAACCTCTGAGGTCTGCCGGTCCAAACTGTGGAGGAACCAGGAACAATTAGGAAGTGTTGAGAATATAAGTCTCATTAGCATAACTTTAAAGACAGTCAACCTTTATGCATATGAAATATTAGATGTTGCATGAACATTTAGAGTAGATTTCAAGTTAGGTAAACTTAGACAAAGATCCAAACTAAAACAACTGGTGACTCTCTGAACTTACATAAATTTCTAAGGAGGGTTTTCTGACAGGCAGTGTTGGAGTCCCATAAGGAGTCTGCAGACAGGGAGTCTATCTGTCATCAGCATCAATACATTTTTTGTTGTCGGTTCAAGAGTTCAGTGAAATATTAAAACTTTAAAAAGTCTTCTCCAAAGTATAATCAAACGCATTAAGATATTTCCTTTAAGCATTAACAGCATGTTTGAATTAGTTAGCTTTTAACCATACTATTTGCATGCATTTTATATTATTGAAATACGATAGGATCAGGAAACTACTTTACTTCTAAATTTCAGGTATTCTAAAAAATAGCTTTTCCAAAAGTGGATAACCCTGTTATTGTTAGATCCAAACTTATAGTTATTATTTGGCATTTCATTTTTGTGCCAGTTTGTTTAAAATAGAAATCAGTTTCTTGCTGAATCTCTGAGGCAGAGAGGACTGTCCAGCTGCAGGTCATAAATCATGGCCTGTAACGTAAAAAGGAGGAGACTGGCACTGGAAGATCTGGGTGTTTTAGCAGGTCTCAGAGGTAATAAAATTAACTTTGAGACAGCCCTATAAGGGGAACAACACACCTCCTAATGCATATATTTAAATGAAGGGAATACACGTTCTTATAAAAAGCTCTGTTTTACAGCAGAAGCTCCAATCACTTTGTGCTCGAGTGAGCGACTCTCAAAAATGCTATTTTGTTTTGTTTTTTCTTTTCAACTCGTCCCAGGGAACGCTTTCTGTGTTGTTATGTGTCAGACTTTTTGATGATCTGGGTGTAATGCTGATGTAACATTCTGTATGCATTGAATTTTCTGGAGAAAGCTCTTATATGTCTGAAGAATCATGTCGTATGATTGTTCTTTATTATTCCTCTGCGCACGCGGAGACTGATGCACCTGGGAAACAGTGAAGCTATTTTCTCTGTTCTTAACAGAAAGTCAGGAAATATTCATCCAACAGTTTTCATGGAGGAAATCACCAGGAGTTTCACATTACAAATACTTGAAGCAGTAAAACAGAGCATCACATCAGCACAATACAAAGGAGTTAGAAAGAGGAAAATGGATCACAGTAACACCGGAATCACTCAGATTATGTAAAAAAGTTGATATTGCACTTTAATCACTCCACACTGTCAACAGACTAAATAAAAACTGGGAACATCTAAGTTCATACTGGTTCAGTTTCCACACTAACAGGAATTAAAAACAGCTCACCTCTCTGATGGTGGAGGCCCAGAAGACTTAAAGTCGATGTTCTCTTCCTTTGACCAGTCGCTCTTAAAGGACACACAGCTGGGTTCTGGTTCTGGTTCTGGTTCTGGTTTGAGTCTCTGATGGATCCTGACAGAAACATGATGATTAAAACTTAATCAGCAAAGAGGAGCAGCAGCTTCATCACCATGTCTGTTCTGGCCTGATATAGTGAACGCTGTGTGAAAAGGGCTGTGGACAGTTAGAGATGGTGACCTCACCTCTGACCTTTGCTCTGGCTCTCATCTTCCCCACACAGAGTGGTTTTAGAGGGAGGGACTCCCTCCTCTCTGTCCTCACACTGATCCATGCTGCTGAATCCACATCAGCTCACACACACTTTCTAGCTTCACCTGCAGAGGAAACACACATCATTCATCTGCACATCAACTCTGATCATCCTTTACATCATTAGTGCTGGAAAAAGATCAGCTGCTCCTCCTCTGATTGGCTCTTCTTCTCTGCTTCATATCAGTGTCAGGTGAATGCAGTCAGACAGAGAGGCAGAGGAAGCTGCCATCAGCTGCTGCACTTCTACTATCAGTCCACTAGATGGAGACATGGAGCAACATTTACATTCACTCATTCAACCTGAACAACAGGAAGTATTGTATTGCACAATTACACTCTACAGTGATTCACTGCTGCATCAAATATTTACTTTTTAATAATCAGACAGAAGTAAACACATTTCAATAATAAGATTTTGTAATAATATTTTATCTTGAAAGGAAGAAACAAACAACTCTTGGCTTTGATTTTAATGCTGGACCAGAGCTTGATGCCAGGAAACAAAAACATGAAGCAGTTTCTTCAGAGAAGAAAACAGGAAACATCAGCTGTTCATCATGTTGTTTGATTCCAGTTCACCAATTAATCTAATAATCCTGTAGATTAGCCTTCAAGTAGCAGAGAGATAATATTTTGAGGTGAAAACAGAAGTGAACCTGTTCCCCAAACATCAGAGAGCAGAAACAATCTGTTTCTGAAGAGAAAGTTCAAGTAGGCAAATGATCAAACTTACGATTTAAGAAGATCCAAAGAGTTGATGAAGATTAACTCTTTACCCTAGTAAAGAGTGAACCTCTTTACTGTGATTCTGTTGCTTCTAAACCCAACAGAACCACAGTAAAACCAGACAGACCTGAACAGGTGTGTTTGATCTGAAAGTGTAAAGAGGAGAAATGAGCCCAAACTGGTCTGACTTGTCAGACTGACTGGGAGTCTGTTGGGTTTATTTAGTTCCCCAACCTGCAAGAATCAACCAAGGACACAAATTACTTTTTCGTAGAAAAGGGGAGAAGAGCTCAACGCGGAGAATCGCTGCCAAACGCTGTCTGAGATCAACTCCATGGGTTCTCAGTCCCCAACTGCCTTTTATTATCATGTGAATACACAAAGAGGTTGGCTTTCTCACTCAGACATGCAAAAATTGACCAATACTCTATCCTACAGGATGTTCTGGAAGTCTTTTGTTGATGTCCCATCATTGGGACACAATGATGACCACTCTCAGGATACAGACAAAGATCACTTGTTAATACAGAAATGTGTGAGACATTTCCAACCTTCAAGAGAAAACCCTAAAAGACAGTTTAGAATATACAATAAAGGGAAAGAAAACACACAGAATAATATGAAACATAACCATTCAAATAAAAGTAAATGAACTAAGATAATATTCCAAACAGAGTCAGAGGAAAGTTTACCTGTTGACATCATTTGGATTTTGAAACAAACTCATATTTTCAGATTTCAGTGCAACACAATAAAACTGATCTCAGAGCAGCTTCTGGTTCAGGAACAATGGACCTGGAATGTTGACTTTTGCTCTTTTCCAGTATCAGGAAGATTCCAGCTACAGAGATCACATTACATCAAAACTGCAGCTGCAGATCAGGAAATAAAGATGATCTGCCTACTTTTGACTATGACTGTAGAGATGATTGATGAAAAAAAAAATTAATAATGTTTTTGTTCATTTAGCAAGTCATAGAGAAAAACCATGTTGATTTTTCTGTGATATTTTTTTACCATGATATTCATAAATTCATAAATGTCAGATATTTAAACAATTTTTCTAACTGAATATTTATTTTCAAAACTAAAGATTTGTTTTTGTAAGTATTTTTTATCTCAAAACTACATATTTAATGATCTTTTTCATGTCTAGTTGTTCAGTCAGACGCTCCATCATGTTGTCATGTTTCAGTTTTTCCTCCATTCAGCAACAGTTGGTGAACTGGGTTTAATCCAGTTTAGTCTAATTGTCTTTCTTGCTACCAGCAGCAGAAGGTGCAACAATATGTAACATTGATGTTTAGTGAGTAAATCCTTGGTGTTTATGTCCAGCAGAAACAGAAGAGGCTCCATGGGTAGATCTGTCCTCAGAATGTCCTCAGTCTCCTGTTTCATTTCCTCCCAGAAAGTCTTTATTTGTGGTCAGAACCAGAAGACGTGTGTGATGACCGACCATTCAACACATTCCTCCAACATCCATCTGTGGTTGGAATCCTGAAAATGAACGTTTTCAAAGGAGTAACACTTTATTTGACACAGTGTGTTCTATTAAATCTGGTTTTTACTTTCCAGTCAAAGTCTTTGCACGTTTGATTTCCAATCCTTTTATGGCACAAAAATGCAAATTAGAAAACTCCACTCCTTGTTTTATCTATCTCCAGTTCAATCCAGTAAATTGATTAACTCTATTTTCCAAACAAAATGGAGAATGGAGACCCCAAACTGGACCATATTGATAGTTTTGACCTCATTCCTCTTCAGAGATACCACTGCAAACTCGTATCAATGGCTCCTCAGAATGACCAGTGGGACGCTCTGCTGGATGGAGACTGAACTACAACACTAAAAGAAGTTTTAAACTCACTTTTCAGTTAGCTAATTGAACAAATTTTATTCTGTAAGATAATAAATTGCATGGTTACACAAAACCAATAAAAAGGTAACTATTGCCACATTATGGAGTAATCAATCATGGTGAATATCTGCCACAAAAATTCATTCTTGAACAAGATGGCTTTTTCCAGAAGACAGTATTACATTTTAATAAAAAGTGGGGTGGAAATAAACTGATGGAAAAAAAAGATGCACATATGAAATTCACCATTTCTGGAACAATGACATTCCAACATATGTGAAGTAGATTTTTCTTTAAAGAGAAAATGTTTTATTTGCATCATACAGTCTTCTTTTATGTATCACATAAATGTAATTGTATCATAGTCAAGATGTTTTTCGGTGCAGCTGCAGAGGGTGTACAAACTAACTGAACAAGATGCGTCTGCTGAAGTTTCCCAGGCGGGTCGTCTGGGAACTTAATCTTCTCCTCTGTTAGCTGAGAGGTGAATAAAGCAACTATGTAAATCTGAGTTCGTTAGAGCAGATTTAGATTTTCGCCTAATGCAGAGTATATTTTCCCTCTGTCTGCAGATGTATTAAAGATTGTTTTTGCTCCCTGAACTTGGACTAGACTTGTGCACTTCACACATATTCAGATGAACTTTTATGGTTAGTTCACAATGGAAAAATCTGAGTTGATTTCATCTGAACATTAATTCAATCTGGAGAGTTTTAGACGGAGAAAATGGAAACCATTAGAAGAGTTTATTGACATACAAAATTTAAGTCTTTGGCGCTTGGGCCCCGGCTGAGGACATCGATCATCACAATCTTTGCGATGAGCTTGGATGAGCATTCCATATGCTGAAAGGAACGTCATCCCCCGAGACCAGACATTGGTGATGGAGGTGAAGAAAGGATGCAGCCGGAGAGCCGAGCGAGTGGAGGTGAAGGGGTGGAGGAGGGTTGAGCTCTGCTGGACAGCAGAAGACGCCATGGACGGTGCTATTTATCAGCTGGGACTTGGACAGTGATTGGACGTGACGCGTCTTGGACCAGCGTTGATTAATCAATGGTGATGAACAGGAAGCAACGGTTGGATGATGCAGGTGGGGTTAGAAGAGACTTCCAGTTTGAATTTGCGCCTTTTTCCTCACAAAGTGAAATAAGATCTATTATAAATTTGCCCAGTAAAAATACACTGATTTCACTGTGAAAATTACGTTTTTAGTCAGTAGTAAGAAATAAAACATTTCCATACAAGTCTTAAATACTTTATACAAAATATTGAGTGGAAATCATACACAGTGAGACAGGTTTAAAGAGACGTGACAGTCCAATGAAAACTCCAGATAAATGCAGTGATTTTATGGTCAAAAGTTACAAAAATGTGCAATAATTAAAAAAACCTAAAGTGAAAACTTAACTTGGCACAAGGAAATATTTGCTCCCATCAACAGAAACATTGAATTACTGAGGGAAGGTAAGAGGCTGGATCTGTAGTTTAATTTCATCCATTAAAAAGCTGCTGAAACAAAAAGAGTTCAAAATAAATCGCTGTCTACAGAAAATACAAAGAAATGGTAAATAAAAAAACATGGGATTGATACTCAGCATGACAGATTACAGCTTACATAAAATCACTAAAATGAAAAATACAAAATGTTAAGGACATTCACCAGTTTGACATCAGTCTGGAGAAACACAATGCAAATTATAACGATTACAAGAGATTAAAAATAAACAAAAAATAAACATCATTTTTATAATTAAGGCCACTCGTATGAAGAGCAGAATAAAAAAAAAGGAGAGAAATGTAAACTTGTAATTATTCCAACTCAAGTCCTGCTGTGCAACTCAGTTTGTAAAAAACCCCAAAAACTCAAAAATGTCAAAAAATGGAGCAGAAATCAGATCAAATCTTTAAAAGGGAAATAAATATACAAAAATAAATAAAATGGCCATGACATGCAGAAAACAGAGAAATAAAAATTACTCCCAATAGAGGATGAAATGAAGCGATGAGTTAAATTCAAACATTTTTCATGTGAAAACGAGGATTAGCATCGTTTCTGCATGACAAGGCATTTTCCTGCTCAAACTGTTAGAAAACAAATTGTGATTTGTAGTTTTTCTTTGCTAAGTGAAGTGAAATATTTGACTTGTGTTCATTAAAAACAGGGATTTCTTTCCTTTTACATGAACACACATTCACAGCTTGCAGAGTGTAAGGCTTGAACCACTTGGCCACACTTTGGGAGGGGTGGGTTGGATTTATTGCACAAGAACACTCGGGGCGGGTGGGTTCTTATTCGGCCCTTTGACAGGTTCTGGATGGGTTCTGTCTCCTCAGTAGAGGCGGACGAGACTTAAAAAAATGTGAAGTTGAAGAACACTGGAAGCTGGTGAGGTTTTACACAGCAGCCAAGACAGGTCAGAGGTCAAAGCAGTGCCACTGCATCAAGCAGAGCCTCATCTTCCCTCCTCTGCTGATCGGGTCTCGGACTTGAGCCGGACGAACTCCTTGGCGACGTCGTCGTTGGAGCGCTGGGAGAGGATCCGCATGGCGGTCAGGCCCGTGTCGTCCATGGAGATGCGCTGCCCCAGGGGGCACCAGCAGGCGCAGTTGCCCCTCTCCATGATGTCCCTCAGCTGCACCACGGCCAGGCCCACCACCCGGTCGGCGCGGCCGAAGCAGTAGTCCTTGACGCAGGCTTGAACCTCGTAGCACTCGAACCCGTCCTGAACACCCAGAACGCTGCAGAGCGAGAGCAGAACACAGGAGTGGGAGCACATGGGCTAGGGCGCTAATTGCAGAGCTAATTCTGATTTTGTGCTTTTTCTGAAACTTTAAAAACATTCGTACACCTAGCTTTCGCTGATGTAATTTTCCATTTTAAATCAAAACATTTTACTTTGATTTGAGGTCCACATCTGCAGTGGTAGACTAAACTATTGCTAATCTGCTAATGTGCTAATAGCTGAGCAAATTTGTTGTGCAACACATTTTGATTCCCCTAAATCAGTTTTCAAGTTAAATTCTAAAGCACTAATGTACTTTTGCTGTTTTCTAGACTTTCAGTTGAATAAAGTTTGACATCTGCAGTAGAAGGGACACTTCCATTAAGCTGCTAATGTGCTAATAGTAGAGCTAATTTTAGCTTTTTTAAATAACTTTTAAAACTATTGCCACACAATTAATTTCTTAAAATAAATCCAGATTTTATTTGGAAAAGTTAAATTTGAGGAACTTCACTAAATGTTTAGCAGAAACACTAAATGAACAATTAGCTTTGCTGTTAGCGCATTAGCTGACATTGTCCAGTAATTTCACAAGGACTTTGTTTTGTAACCAACAGTTTATGAAGTCAGAATTAAAAGAGCTTCAAATCCTAAATGTGTCACGACGTTTGGTTTTGAACTTACAAGTGAAAGGTCTCGCTGTATTTGGGAGACCAGCTGTTGTTCTTGGATTTGGTCTGAAATCGGCGCTTCTTGTCGCTGAGGTGCGGCCCGATCATCGTGACTTCCACGAAGGGTCTGAACATCCCAGACGTCTGCCACTTCAAATCACTGGCTGCAATCACTGCATCAATGACACAAACATTTAAACAGAAATGACACTAAAATGCTCCAGCTTTGATTTTATTGGTTCAAAATGAGCCCAAACGGACCTTTGAGAGTAACTTTCCGCTCTCCGCTCTTGGGATGAGTGTACAGCTCAATCTGCAGGGAAACCTCTCCGATGGGTTTGTCCACAGCTGAGCCTGGTTTAACACAAACAACATTTGGTCCAATGCAGGCAAAGAAAACCACGTTTTATAGAGTCACGCGACAGAAACGCAGGTTTCACAAAACAGAAGAGAGAAACGATGAAGGGAAGTTGGGCTGATGATGATTTCATGGAGACCTACCCCTGCTGGGCTGGATTTTCTCATTAGGGGTTAACCTAATACCCTTCCCATTGTGCACTGGCACAGAGGCAGCAGGAGATAAAAACAAGACAGCAACTTAAACAACCAAATCCAGGAGATAAAAGCAGCGAGGAATCTGAAACTCTCCCATTTAATCTCCTTTGAGGCGTTTTGGATCTACCCTGTGAATGCTGCGTGGTCACGAAGGTTTTGATGAGCGTGTCGGTGGTCTGGGTGTAGAGACAGAGCGTGGCGGAGCGACGAAAGCTCAGCGCTCTTCTCCAGGAAAGTCTTCTTCAAGCCGTTCCCGCCCGCATGAAAGTATTGCTGCGTAGGAAACAAAACGAGAGGAATCAGCGTTCTACAACCTGAATGATTAACTTAAAGTGGAGTTAATCAGACTTTTAGTTAATCAACTAAAAGACTCTTAAAATGTGAATGAATTGTACTTTTCTGTTTGACCAGAGGTCAACGTTTCGCTCTCACCTTGATGGTATCCAGAGCCACATCCATGACGGCACACTGCCTGGGCGTCAGGCTTTTAGCGTCTCCTGC
This sequence comes from Poeciliopsis prolifica, assembly GCF_027474105.1. Taxonomy (NCBI): domain Eukaryota; kingdom Metazoa; phylum Chordata; class Actinopteri; order Cyprinodontiformes; family Poeciliidae; genus Poeciliopsis; species Poeciliopsis prolifica. The sequence continues at coordinate 396,157 of NW_026562434.1, forward strand.
CATGTGATCCTAAACAACCCAAACCAAGACTTTGACTAGACCAATTCACAGGAGAAAGCAAACTCAAAGGCAACCTGATACCTTCAGTTTGGAAAGGTGTCCCAGTTCTTTAGCAGCAGAAAGGATCTGTGCTCCCTTCAGGAAAAACAGAAAAATGAATGATTCTTTTAGTTTTCAGAAGCCTTGTTTCAATTTTAAGTATCATATTAGTAAAGTTTGATGGAGATGGAAAAAAAGCATCGATACAACTCATGTTTATACATAAAGTGAGTTATTTATCTACTCTATATGTGATTGGATGATGTTCAGTTTGTTGACTAATAATTAAACTGAATATGCCACATTCATCATTTTAAAACATAATGGATAAAAATATTTTTTGTGTTTGGTCACGTCTGTCAAAATGTTTACATCTCATCTGACACAATTACGAGTTGATCCATTTCAAAATGGCAGCCATGTTTCCATCCAGCTGTGATTCAAATTTTGAGGAGATTTTTATAATAATGTATAAAAGAAAATGCAAATTACACTGCAAAACCATAAACTCTTACCAAGTATTTTGCTCTAGTTTCTAGTGCAAACTTGACTAATGTGAATTACAACATTTAACTTTTCTTTTGGGATCAATAAAGTATGTTTGAATTTGAATTTTAAAATATCTCAGCACATTTTAAATAAGACAAAAGTAACTTAATAGTAACTTATCAGAAGTAGAAGCTTGTTTTAAGTCGATAATTCCTTAATATTGATAAAAAAAAGTAGTTGGCAGATTATTTAATTTAAGGGACGAACAGATTATCGTGAAATAATCTGTTCAAAATTATTGATATAAAATGAGATTTTAGTCTGGTTATTATTTCCCTTATAACATTGCAAAAATATCTTGATTTAGGTGAAATAATCAATGTTGGAGAAACGTTATCGTCATTGATATTGTAATAACAGCAATAGTGTTACAACAACACTATTAAATAATAGTGCTGTTGTAATTTCAAGGCTGCTGTTTCTCTGTCAGATTCCCTCAGGTCTCCACAGCAGAGAGATGGATCACGGCGCTCTTCCTCCACCTCCTCGCCGCGCCCATCCTCATCCTCCACCACCTCCACTGAGTTCTGATGGGTTGGTTCAGATCCTCTCTGGAGATCAGACACCAGAACAGAGGCGGATCAGAACCAAAGCCAGCAGCTCTGCTGAAGCTCAGGAGAACTCTGAGTCCAGATGTGGACCCTGGTCTCCTCCAGAACCTCCTCTGTTCTGCTGTGGAGGAACTGTGTGGCTCCAGTTCTGCAGCAGGACCTTCTCAGCTGCAGCAGAAGAAGAAAGGACTTCCTGTGTTCAGGTTGGATAGAAACCTGGATATTTTCTAGCTTGTGGTTCTGCTTCCAGCGTAGATGTTCTCCAGGGTTCTGATCTGGATCTAGTGGACTGTAGAGCTCATCAGGTTTCCTCTCATCCACTTTGAGATCTTCAGCCTCCTTTAGATTCAACCTGAAGCTTCTTCTGACAGATTAGCTGCAGCTGATATTTAGCATGATGTTTATTATTCTAGCCTCAGTTTTCTGTTCTTCATGTGACTCCACTGAATCCAACTCTGATGTCGTCCACTTCACAAGTGATGAAGATCCTTTTTTCTTTCACTTCCTGCTGATTTCTTTCCAAAGCTCCATTTTTCCAGGAGGATCTTCAATGTTCTCTTTAGATGATGGAGGAACTCAGACTGACTCCACCCAGCTGGTGCTCCAGGTGAGCAGAAACAAACAAACCCTGAAGTCATCTCTGCAGACCAGCTTTAGATTTGGACCAACTGAACATCAAGCTTCAGTATGTTGGAGAAATTGTGATATTATTAATTAATTAATTATTTGTTTATTATTTTTTTTTTATTTTATTGTGAAATTTGAAACTGTTACAATTTTACAAAATATCCTTATAAAATCAACAAGTAACATATTTTAATTTGATCATTTAGAAACAAAACTTATTTTTAAAGGAATAACATTAAGAGACTGGTGTTTTTAGAATTTGTTATATTTAATGAATAATTACTGGGTATAGCCAGTGAAAACCACTAATTTATTCAACATTTTTACAGATTGATTGAATTAATCTAAAGATGATTGGTCTTAGAATCAATAACGATTAACTGATCAGTGGCAACTCTCTTAAAAATAGTTTTCTCCTGTATAAAGAGAGCTAACCATCTTTTCATAAAATGAAGGAATTTAGAAAAAAACACATTACATTTGTACTTTCACTTTGTGTAAAGAGTATTAAATACTAATCGAATTCATATAAAACATGCAGTTTTTTCATGTTATTGAACGTAGGCAGCCTTCAAAATGAGCGGTCCTTATTTTTCTGTGATGCTTCCAGTCTCTGCGTTGTCCTGTTTCCCTTGATTGTTCCCAGGTGTTTCTCGTTTCTGTGATTACCATCTGTGTATTTAATCCCACGGTTGTCCTTTGTTCCTCATCGGGTCCTCATCGTTCTTCACGTCATTTTGTCAAGCCTGTTCTTCTGTCCACCAGGATGAACAGTTGCTACCGGCGTTGAGCCCTGGCTTCAGCTCAGCCATGCTGCCTGTTTTTGTGTTTCCACTTGGACTATTTTTACTATTAAAACCATCATTTAACTATATCCTGGGTTTTCTGCCTGCTGCTTCACCACCAGTATACCAGCATCTCTGATAGAGTGAAGCTATGACAAGAAAACAAACTGAAAAACATGAGAATCCTGGAATAATCCTGGAATAATCCTGGAATAAACCCAGCTTCCATCTTTAAAAGACTGGAGAAGAAAAAGTTTCCAAGGACTCAATCAGAATCGTTTCACCAAGAAATAGATTGTAGAGACTGAACTATCTGTTGAACAGTGAGAGAGTTTCTCTGACAGGAGGAAAAACTTTAGACTCTTTAGACTCAAATCAGCTCAGAAACACTGAAGAGGAACCAGAACTGAACCACCAGACCCCAAATCCAGGAATCAGAGGTTCAATGAATGTGGTGTTGAAGGTGTGGAGGAGGATCAGTGAGTCAGAGGAGACTCTGTAGAAGGACAGAATGCCAGCAGGACAGTCCACATACACTGCTACTCTGTGAGAGTCACAGGAGGAGGAGAGATGAGTTTTTATGTCATTGTGCCAGACACAGTAACCATCAATATCAGAGCAACTCAGACTCCAGGAATGATCATTACATCCAAACAAACAGTCTTCACTGTCTCCTTTCCTCTTGATTCTTCTGTAACTCACTGATATATCAACATCTCCTCTCCACTCAACCTCCAGTAACAGCGACCAGTCAGACCAGTTCTACACAGAAGCTGAGGAAGATCATCAAATCTGTCTGGATGATCAGGATATGACTGAAACTCCTCCACAAATGTCACCTTCCTGTTGTCTTCAGACAGTTTGAGTTTTCTGCTCACTGTGTTTGTGTCGATGGTGAGTTGACAGGAATCTGATGGAGAACAAACACAATCCAGCTGCAGTTATTGATCATTTATTGACACTTTGACTCCTGAATGAGTGATGTGACAGTTTGAAGATGGTTGAATGTGAGCTGCTTTGTTGTCATGAATCAGATGAAAAACACACTTACATTTCCTCAGACCTGGAGTCAAGAATCGGCCTCCAGCAGGCTCCACCCTGAAAGGAGGAGGGGGGTCAGACCATCAGTCTCTTTCAGCAGCAAACATGGACATTACATGTCTCTCAGACACACATTGTCCTCCACTGAGACAGGAACAGTCCAACATCTGGATTGCAAACTGCAGTGGATGTAGGAAGGACAGTTGGTGCTGCTGCAGCACAACTCATTTCTCCAAACACAGGAAAAGCTCCAACAGAGAGGAGAAAGGAAATCCCTCAGTAACAACCTGAAGAAACTCACTGAAGCCTAAAAGGACATCAGGAAACTAAGGAAACATTTCTGGAAGCTCCACCTGATTTAATAATCAGCATTAAAATACAATCAATCTAAACTCTGATCAACACCTGGATACCTGATCCATCCACACTCCCACACACAGATGAAGGAATGAAACACTAAACAGCCCTGCTGCTGAAAACCTGCTGTGGCCTCACTGTAATATCCAGAAATACAAACATTCAAAAGGAGAAGCTGCATCACATTCAACAAAGATTCAACAAGAATCAAAGATTTGATCTCTGAGCTCAGACTCACAAACCAGGGAGAGGCTTCCATCATCACACACCTCTGACAAACACCTCCAACCTTTCAGCACTTCCTCTACCAACCAGCACCACCAGGTGGCGCTGCACACATTTACAATGAGCCCAAGAAGAAGAAGAAGAAGCATCCTGAATCCAGCAGCTGCAGTAATGGCTTGACTTTTTATCTTTCTCAGTAAATTTATCAGAACTTTGGATCTGAACAAATTCCTGAGCTCTCGTTCAACTTTTCCTCAATCACTGCAATTCCTCCTTCCTTCTGGAAAAAAAGGAATTGCTTTTCTGTCCTGACTCCATTTATATATTATAATAATAATAATATAAATATATTCATATAATATATTTTATTATTATTTTCATACATCTCCACAAGGAGATGTTTGACACAATTTACTTCCTGGTAGAGGTCAAACTACCAAATAAATTGATCTACTAAAATTCTAAAATTTCTCTATGCCTTGTGAATAGTTAGCTTCACTTTTTCATATATTTTATGAAAATACACACCAACTGCTGAAGTTGGCTTAATTTAACTTTTTGAGTTAAAATCTGTTATAAATGTTATAGTGTCAAACTAAATATTTAATTAGCAAACTAGAGTTAACTTCAAACTAGTTTTTCTAGCAATGTGACTAAAGACATCTTTTAGTCCTATATCAGACCTTCTCTGCTCCAGCAGCAGGTTCCTCCATATCTGAGAGCTTCCAGTCTCCAGTGTGGATCCTTCAGTCCAGCCGACAGCAGCTTCACTCCTGAGTCTCCTGGATGATTGTAGCTCAGGTCCAACTCTTTCAGATGGGAGGGGTTGGAGGTCAGAGCTGAGGCCAGAGAAGCACAGCCTTCCTCTGAGACCAAACAGCCTGATAAGCTGCAGACACACAATTCATCACATGATGAGGAAATGAGAACATTGAGGTAGAAACCAAGGTCTGAACTGATGTATGAATGGATGGATGGATGGACGGATGGACGGACGGACGGATGGATGGCCCAGAGTTACCTGAGAGTTTCCAGGTTGCAGTTTGGACTCTTCAGTCCAGCAGAGAGAAGCTTCACTCCTGAATCCTGCAGGTTGTTGTTACTCAGGTCCAGTTCTCTGAGACTGGAGGACTGGGAGCTGAGAACTGAGGACAGAGCTTCACAGCTTCTCTCTGAGAGGTTACAGCCACTCAGTCTGAGGAGACAGGGAGGAAATATACTATTAAATAATTTATTAAAATGTCTTTTTTCCAGTCAACAATGTTCCTCTTTACTGATTTAATGGACTGTTTTATATATAATCATGTTTCCTTTTGTTGTGATCTGGTTCAGTCTATATTTGGGTCTCCAGCCTTGAAGGACTGAACTACAGGCAACAAGGAGGCTGGCAAGAGAAATATTAAATTCCTCTATGAACTAAATGAATCCATGTCAGTTTTAACAGAAAGAGTCCAATGAAGCCTGAGAATCAAGGCTGGGCTGAAGATCAGCATCAGGCTCAGTTTGAGGATCAGCATCAGAGCTGGTTTAAGGGAAAACAGCAGCTTGAATCAAAGCAGAGCAAATCTAGTTTCATCTTTACATGTTTAACTGTTGGATACAGAGATGGAAAACTGAGCAGCAACTGACAAAAACTATTTGAACAAGAATCAAATTGTTCTATAAAAGGACAGAGCTTCACAGCTTCTCTTTGAGAGGTTACAGACACTCAGTCTGAGGAGACAGGGAGGAAAATATGTTATTCATACAAGCCTTCTGTTTCCAGTCAACAATGTTTTTTTGTTGATTTGAGAGAACAATTTTATTTACATAATATTTCCATTTGTTATGAACTGTTTAATTGTATAGTTTATATCCATGCAGAAGGAAGTCGTTTCTTTTTTACAGAAACCCCCAATGTTTAAGAAATCATCAAATGTTTGTGTTACTTTCCAGTCAACAATATTCTTGGACTTACTGAAGAATAGGTCATATTTTCAAAACTTTATTCTATAGTTTGGACTCTGACCTTGAAGAACTGAACTACAGGCAATAAGGAGGCTGGCAAGAAAATATTAAAATCTACAATGAGATGGATGGATGGATGGATGGATGGATGGATGGATGGATGGATGGATGGATGGATGATGGATGGATGGATGGATGGATGGATGGATGGATGGATGGATGG